>NW_027176717.1:1196237-1211237 GCF_023349555.1 Cebidichthys violaceus
GCTAAACACTACACAGTGCCCAGCTGCTCTTTATGCAACACATTATTTTAAAGATGCATTTCTTTAGGAGGCAGATCAGGCAGAAGTATTAGAAAGTATTGAGAGACATATTATAACACCGTTGGTTTGGGCTTTTATTTGTGATATTTGTCGACTAGAAGAGAAAGCCAGCCTTGTCCTTTAAACGTTTAACAGACACAAATACACAGATATGGATTTCCAAGGTCACATTTCAAGCATTCAGTATGTATCTTATACAAGTCCTCCTCTCTGTCTCTGCGCTCCACTGCTCTCCCCCTCCTCTGTATTCTTCTCTCCGCCTCCCTCCATCTCTTGCCGTCTTTCTCACACACACACACACACACACACACACACACACACACACACACACACACACACAGAGAGATGTGTCCATTGCTCTGACCTCTCTCTCCTGGGAGAGCTGGCTGTCTGCCCAGCTCCCTCTTTTTCTCTCCCTGCCTCACACTTTCCTTCTGCGCTGTATCTTTCTTCTTCCTCTCTCCGTATCTCTCCATCTATTGATCTATCTATTTTTCTAATCTCCTTTTGTCTCCCCCCCTCTCTTATCCTCTCCTCTGTTGCATGTCTCCCCTGCTCTTGCATCCTCTTATCTCTTCATCCTCTCTCCGCTCGATTCCTCGCTTCTCCTCATCTACCCTCTCTTCACCCTCCTCTCCTTTTAACCCTTCCCCCTCTTTTCCTCCCACACCTCATCATCTCCCTCTCACTTCCCTCCTTTACCAGGTTTTCTAGGTTTTCCAGGGGGCTGGTGCGGCTTCGGGGCTCCGCCTGGGGCTCCTCGCCCAGCTCATGCTGCCTGTCTCTGGGCACGGTGCCCACAGCGGATGGGCAAGGCTGAAGGGGGAGCTGGAGGAGTCTGTCTGTGGGGGTGTGTGTGTGGGTGTGTAGAGTGATGGGGAAAGGGGGAGAAAGAAAGTGAAGAGAGTAGGAAGGAGAGAGAATGAAAGAATATGAGACGGAGAAAGACACTGACAGAGATTTCTGTTGAGTCATGCTTTGCTGGCTAGAGTGAGATCGTGGCTACAACAGCACCGCACGCGCACGCGTGCGTGTGTGCGTGCGTGTGTGTGTGTGTGTGTGTATATGTGTGTTTGCTTTTACTTATATGAACTATGTATTCAAACCGACAACCCTGTATGATCAATAAGGATGTCCCCAAATCTCAGCAATTACATTTTGGGATTGTTACTGATGGGAGAGAAACTACAAGATCAAAGTTGTGATAAACCAGAATTTATCCTTTAAAATCCCCTCATTATTATACCTGATATAAGCATAACTATGAGTGACTACACTGACACACACACACACACACACACACACACACACACACACACACACACACACACACCTGCATGCAGAGAACATCAATTCCCCTGCTGGCCACTTATGGTACAGCCCTACTGAAGTGGAAGCAAATGGCCTGGACCCAACCATGCATGATGGAACAGGGTGTGTGTGTGTGTGTGTGTGTGTGTGTGTGTGTGTGTGTGTGTGTGTGTGTGTGTGTGTGTGTGTGTGTGTGTGTGTGTGTGGGGGGGGGGGGGGGGGGGGGGGGGGGGGGAATGGTCCGATGGAGGGAGCGCAGGAAAGTAAGATTAAGAAAGAAAGATGGCTGTGTCATGTGTCGTGAAATGTATTTTGTGAAAGCAGTCGCAACAAGAAGAACGAGAAATGGAGAGAAAGGATGTGAGGAAGAATTCACACCTGTTTAAATGTCACCTTTAACTGCTATCTGTTCCTTTATCTCCTCAACTCTCCCTTCCAAACTTTCTCTCCTTCAGTTTTCTTCTTTTTTTCTGTTCTCCCCAGTTTTATGTCTCCCTCCCCTCTCTCTCCTCCCCCCCTCTCTCTCCTGTCACCTCCCTCCTCTCTCAAGTGTCCAGTGTGTCAGTGGTGAGTTTCAGTGATGTAGCGCCCTCTGTCTGTGTCCCCCATCACTGCAGCAGTACATTTAAAAACTTCAACCCTCCTCAACCAAAGGCAACAAAAGTTTGAGTTTCTTGGAGAAAGAAGTAAGAAGATTATTTATTTATTACAGATAACATTAAAATTGGTGCAAAAATGGTTTCTTTATTTCATCCACACGCACAGTTTGTCTGAAATGTAATACATGTTATGTAGATGTATAAATAATGTTATGATTGATAACAGTGGTGTCTTATAAACCCATGTAAAAATGTAAATTATAAAGAGATAAATTACAAAAAGCAGAGTGTGAAAGTTCATTCCTGACCTTGTTTGACAAAATAATCTTCACTTTGTTTTGCTATAATGCTGCAACGAGATGAAAAAGTACATTTTCATTTATATACCGCCAAGTCACAAAAAAGTGAACGAAACATAAAAACACTCCACTGGTCTAGAAGTGGAGCTGATAAGAGCTGAGAGGCCCTGCCGTCACAGTGCTGCTGGTATATAGTTGTCCTTGCTCCAATGCCAACAAGACGGATCCCTGTACATTTATTGAATGTAATGAATAACACAATTCTGATCTGGATTCATGCGGCGTGCGCATCTGACAGACGACTCAGCAGCTCGGCTTCGGGAAGACGGCGATGTGAAATATATGCTGCCGCATGTGTTCAAATATGCAGGATGAAATTCAGGAGATATGGCGCCACAGAAGTATTTTTAACCCTTTTGTATCCGAAGATCAGCAGAGTGTGAAAGCTTTTCGAGCAGCTGCCCAGTGTAGCTATGTACACAGTTTGATAGCAGTTGCTGATGGATAAGAGAGCGTTGTTGATTCAGCGTTTACATTCTGAATCCCAGACTCAAACCGATTCTGTTTCTCTTCCACGATCCCTCATTGGCTCAAACACAACCAGACAGAGATTCAGCAGCTTCAAGAGACGGATGCTTGTTTGAGGCTCGGAGAGACGCCAAGTGCTCTCTAATACTGAGACGCACAAACACCTCGGTATTATTAAGGATACGCGTTTAAAGAGGGCTAGAATATCCTCCTCAGGTATAAGTACTGCTACTTAACTTTACTCAGTGATGCTCTTAAAAGCAGAGGAAGTGTTTTGCCTCTAACATGACAGAAGTGAGGTTAACACAAAGTCAAACCTGTCCACGGAAACCTGCTCTCCAGGAGCAAACCCAGGAAACAAGTACATTTCAGCATTATAGTCAATTAGCATATGAACTATCTACTCAATGTATTAAGGTGTTTAGGGATAGCCTGAAATATAGAGCAAATATTGTTTATAGCTCTAAGCTCTACATCAATTTATTCATCTTTATTTTATTTATCGTGATTTTATCACAGTATATTCTCCATTCATTCACCTGGACAAGAGGGCAGCAAACAGGATTTGCATAATACATTTGGGATTGGGGGGTTGACAACGGCATAACTGGAAACTTCATTGTCATTTCTTACATTTCAAAAAGTAGTTGAGTAGAAGTACAAAGTTACACTGCGCTGATTGTCTTTCCTCGAATTAAAGAAAGACACTTGCTTCAGCTTAGAATGGTTTTGTGCCACAATTTGTTTAATATACTGCAGTCCATACAGTCTGTGGATGTTCAGTGGACAGTATCAAGTAGCTCAGCACCATAAAACCACAGAGAAATCAGGACAGACAGGAGGTGAAACTGCAGCCTGCTCCTAGTTATCCAAAAAGCTCATTTGGCAAAGAGTCAGTATCCTCTTCTAACGCATTGCAGTGCTCTGGTCCTGTCAGCCCAGTCCACAGGCCACCTCAGTTACAGTCAGTACACTTATTAATAAATCATTTCAGCCAATCAGTGATGGATGTGTTCTGAAACAAAAAGTGTGTGTGTGTGTATGTGTATGCGTGTGTGTGTGTGTGTGTGTGTGTGTGTGTGTATGTGTGTATCAATGTTTTCTGATTCTTCCCCTTTTTTCTCCAGACTTCGGACTAATGTCTTGTTGATTCATCTTCTTCGCACACACCTACACGAGATGTGGAAGTGAAAGTAGAGCTGAGAGAAAGGAGAAAAAGAAGAGAGACAAATAGAGGATTGACGACTGAACGACTAAAAAAAATATCTAAGAACAAGAACAGCTAGCTTGCAATCAGAAACTAGATAGTGGGAATAAATTTAATTTGATGCTCTATCTCCCTCTACCCCTGAGTGTGTGTGTGTGTGTGTGTGTGTGTGTGTGTGTGTGTGTGTGTGTGTGTTGACAAATTTGGTATTGCTTCAGTTCAGAGATTGGCTACAGAAAAACACACTCAGTAATTATCTAGAAAGAGCACCTGGGCACTGGGAATCTCATTATATTATAACCGCCCATCCAACACACACACACACACACACACACACACACACACACACACACACACACACACACACACACACACAAGGCAAAGTAAAAGAAAGGAACAGGAAAAGAGAGGAATCTGATCAAAAAAAGGGAAGAAGTTTGGGGGGGACGGGGGGGACGGGGACGGGGGGGGGGGGGGGGGGGCAAAAAATCACAAGAATTCAACTCTCTCTGTTGCTGTTTCTCTATTTGACTTTCTTCATTTCATGCAGTTTATTTCAAAAGGTCTTTGTCTGTGGAATTCTGAACACAGTGATACAAAGCAGAAAGGCACCGGCAGTGATCAAAACCATGAGGTGTGAGAGACACAGCCATTCACATGAAGTAAAACAAAAAACAAGTATTTCGGCTGAATTTACTCGTTTTGGTTCTTCATCTATTTTCTTTGATATGTTGCAGTAGCAGACAATGACCAGTAAGAGGCAGTGTTTCCTCTCATCTGACTGACCAGGAATGTTCTCTTTCGCTCTTTTCTTACCTTCACTCTTTCTTCTATGTGCCGAGACTTCTACTTTCTTCTTCCCTCTTTTTCACCATCATCCCTCTCAATCATCAACACACACACACCCACACACACACACACACACACCTCAAATGTGTGAGGCAGTGGGTTTACAGATTTCAGTGTGTGTGTGTGTGTGTGTGTGTGTGTGTGTGTGTGTGTGTGTGTGCGTGTGTGTGTGTGTGTGTGTGTGCGTGTGCAGAGGACCACCCGGCTGATTTGAACGGCTTCATTCATTGCTGTGTTTTGACAGTGACGGGGGTGAAATGATTTACAATGAGGGTCAACACAGCACGGGGAGGGAGGCAGGACACACGGTCACCACCCAAAACCTGTCAAGCCACCTGAGGTCATGTGGCAGGAAGTAGTAAACGTTAAAAACACATTATACTATCATTGTTACGATATATCAGAGATCTGAAGTCCAGACCAAAACACATATACAAAAACACGTGGGACATCAGAGTGCTGAGACTTCTTCGTCTTCAAAAGTCCCACATATAGCCTGGTTAGCTCAGGTGGTAGAGCAGGAGCCTCTTGTTGTTCAGATTCGGGCTTCCCGATTTACAATCTAAATGCGTCCCAGTGCATTGGCTCGGGAAGACATGGACGCCTGCAGCTAATTGATGTTTGTTGGCAAGTCTCTGAGCTTCACAAGCATCTACAGAGGACCTACATCTATTACCACAGCACCATTAACGAAGATAAGCAGTGTGTGCCGTAATTATTTTTAAATTAACAACTAGAAAAGCCTGTGGGGAAATATTTCTGAAAATCGAATTCAACACATGGAACTCTGTTAAGAGTCAGGAGGAGGAAACTAGTACCGCATGTTTGCAAAGAAGCACAAATCAACTGAATCAGAGATAAAGATAAGTGAGTTTCCAACTTAAATGACCTTTCTATTGCACTGTCTGTGTCAGAGTTCGATTTCGAGTACAATTGATTGCAGCGTGTTTCTCAGGGTTGTGGGTTCGAGCCCCACATTGGGCGGTGTTTTTAAGGAGGGTATTTCAGAGAGGCAGAGAAGTAAAACTATACAACTGACATTAAACTTGACCTATCAAAGACAAAGAAAGTGTTTGTTCACACACACAATACTACGGGCCTTCTAACATCAACTGTCACTGAAATCAATAGCTGACCTTTGACTGTAGCTATGGCAGCCAGTCCAGCAATTTGCCTGATGACAGCGCTATACTAAGAGTAAAGACTGCAACAGATTGGGCCTCTTCCCAAGAAGGCCACTGGTGTGGCAGAGTATGTCTTTGAGAGGGTTATTCAAACACTAGGAGATCACTAGAAATCAAATAGATTTTGGTGCTTTTATATGACATGGGAAAGGTTAACTGATAACAGTGGTCTCGAGCAACTCACTGAGCATTAACCCCTCCTAAGGTTTTAGAATTAAGCACCTCAATGGGCGGTGTTTTACACCAAGTTTCCTACTAATCTGGAAATGTGTAACGTTTATTGACGTGTAAATTGTAAACTCTAGACTGCGTCCATGGTTCAACTGTCAGGATAGCCAAGCGGTCTAAGGAGCCAGACCTCAAGGTGTAACTCCTTCCATAAATAAAGGCCTTTCTGGTCTCTGTATGGAGGTGCGGGTTCGAATCCTGCTCCTGCCAACCTTGTCCTTTTGATTAAAAGATGAATGAGTGTTCAAAAATAATCAAAGGGCCGTCACACATCAGTTTATGTGGCCCACCAATTGCCTGTAGTGTCTGCAAGGTGCACAGCAGTTTTCTTGCGAAGCAGTCGGGCTATCTATCAATCAATCAATCAATCAATCAATCAATCAATCACCCACTGAGAGACTGTAGCCGGGAGTAAAGACTTCCCAAGTGTCTGCAGCTGAAATTGACTTCTGATAAGCGGATACTTTTGAGAAAAATTAATTCTAAGGGCCCTTAAACACCAATCGGCCGTCAATGACAGTTTGTGGCTGACTTGACCATTGGCAGCAGTTTTGGGGTGATATACCAAAGACGAGGGTAAAAATGTTCTTACACAACTGTAGGGCATTGTCTGCAGGTGAACGTAGCCCCTGATAAGAAGAATTAATACATGTATGTAATATATGAAACCCAATCCATCTATAAATACCTCTACAACACTTAAGAGTGAGTATGGCAACACTTATTTAACATGGCAGGAACAACACTGTGAAGTGCAGTACATACCCATAAACTGAACCTGTTAAACACAGAGCCTGATCTGCTACATTATGAACAGGAACATTGCAGGGAAATAAAAAAGGACTAGCTCTACTATGTAGTGATAGAACTTATTATATTAGGTGAGACTCACTTCTAACCTACAATTTCTTCAACTGAAAACAACGAATGAGGTGTTACGGGAAAACACGGAGGTAAAAAGGGAAGAAAGAGAGAAGGAGAGAGTTAAAAGCAGAAAAGAATAGGCTTATTGTAGTGAGCGCATGCTAAATAAGATTCCTGTCCCCATCTGTTTGGGTTTGGGTTCATACATGGCCAAGAGTGTGTGTGTATTTGTGTGTGAGTTAGACATCTTTCCAACCCAGTGCAGGTGGGCTGTTGATAGTTTTATCAGCGCTGGATCGGGTCAACTGAGAGGAGAGGAGAGTAGGGAGGAGAGGGAAGGGGAGAGGAGAGGAGAAAGGCTGGCTCTGTAATGATCTTGGTGTTTATATGGGTTGTTCCATTCATAAGCCCTTATACGACGGAGCAGAGCCAAAACACTGAATGCATGCAACACTGAAACATTATGTCACTTCATAGTTTCCCTCTAATATTCCTACCTTTCTGACATGTTTTTTTGTGTGATGTTGGTGCAAACCTTGGAAAAACATTGTGCTTTAAGAACTCAAGTGACAGAAGATTTAGATCACAGAGCAGTCAGCGCTGTCAGGCAGAGTTCCTCAACCTTAGGACTTGCTCTGGATCTGGGGTAAAATACGTATTTGTTTGATAGAATAGTTCGGAGCGGGCCGATTGCTCGGCCCCTAGTACTGCTGCCTGCAGCGGCTCATACCTCGTTGACTCCAGGGGAGTGAAGAAGAGTTCGGTTGTAGCGAGAGTGTGTCGAGTATCCAGCAGCGAAAGCGAACGTGCACATCCAACATTCTCTAACTACTCGGCTGAGCGGAGAAAAGTGTAACAGAGGATTTAGTTTTAGCTAAGTGGACCTAATGAACGAGTGCATTTAGAGAATTCAATATGTTCAGAAAATAAGACCTTTCGGCACTTCCTTTGACACAATTGTGGCCACAAGCACAGCCATTAATAACATATAAAATTAAAAAATAAGTATGTTTGAAATACAATTAAAAGATATATTGTCCATTGGATCTCGTTCTGTGTTCTTGACAATAGGAAGTAAGTAACTATAGTTAATCAAAATGTTCAACTACATACGATTCAAGTATTCTTGGTGAAAGACATTTCTTATTGTATTATCGAGGTGGATTTCTGGATTTGATGTAAAATAAAACCAGTGGAGAGCCTTTAATACACCAGTGCTCAGTACCTCAGGCTCCTCTGGTCACATGCTGGGTGTCTTGTGGTTGTTTGGTTTGTGACTGTCCCTTTGTATCGGCCTGCCGGATTTCAAAAACGGTTTCAGGCTCTATAAAGTGTCCCATAAACCACTTTTACTATTAGTGTAGGACGCTGCAAGCATACAGCTGGAGACCGCTACCACTGACCACACACACACACACACACACACACACACACACACACACACACACACACACACACACACACACACACACACACACACACACCACTCAGGATGACACACACACACACACACACACACACACACACACACACACACACACACACACACACACACACTTCCTGGTCAGACACATTTTGAGGGCTGATGGAGTCAGGACCGCTGCCAAACTCTAACCCCATGTCACCCCACCCTGCCGCCCCAATGACATCACCACATAGCCCTGAACCGCCGGCCCCGAAGAGCCTAAAACACACACACACACACACACACACACACACACACACACACACACACACACACACACACACACATACACATACACACACACACACACACACACACTGGAGGGGTTAAGTCGGACGCTATCATACACTGTCCTGAGAGGAATTCCCAGGATTCAAGTCAACCAATCAGAGACCTGCGTTTAAAATACTGGCTCTTCAACTGGAGAGGCCGTCCTCTTCACATGGACCACCATCTGTGTGTGTCCATGTTAGTCATTAGTGCTCCCACTGGGCAAAAATACACACTCATGTAACACATCCAGTGTTAAAGCCCCCCCCCCCGTCCTCAAACATGCACTCATACATTTACACACATTCAGACTTGAACCTCTTTTAATGCAGATTTTTCACTGAAGAGTTTGTGAAAAGTCCACTTGACGGTCACTTTACATTGGAGAATATTCCTACTTACTTTTAAAGCCATTGTGTCTGAACATATGGGACACACACTCACACAGACTTTACAATACACTCTTGAAGGACCTTGAGGATCCATTGATGCTTGCAGACATCCCATTTTCTCATATATCGAGCGTGGAGACACACAACACACACTTACTCCCCTTCCCTAATTACCGAGTCCCAAGGGACAAGACACTCAAGCAGCACTTCAGTGTTTGCTTAAAGAAAAGGTCTTTCTCTCCAGTTAGAGGGCAGACAGACAGACAGACAGACAGACAGAGGCAAATTAAAGAAATAACATGAGAAAAGGCTACTTCTTCCAGAGAAACAAATCCATATTTTGAGTTAAACCATCTGCACATTTAGAAACTTTAAAAACACCAATTTGAGCCTTGAACCAAAAGGCATTTTGTGATTATCTAAAAGAAAGAGCAATATAATCCTGAAATATTTAATCTTTCAGATAAAGTGATAATGTTTTGAGTCGGTCAGTTGCACACAATCTCGAACATCAAATCCAACATAATACAGGACTGACAGAAAGTAAAGAAAGACCAGACAAGTGAACAAAAGGCAGAACATGTATGTCATGACTGAACGAGTGAGAGGGAGGGAAGAGAAGGACCAGAAGTTGACTTGGTAGACGGGGAGGCAGGAGGAAGAGAGATTATCTCTCTCTAATGGCCGACTTGTTGACAGCAAAACTTTTCACCACCTCTATCTACACATCTAACGTTACTATACCCCCCTTACACACACACACACACACACACACACACACACACACACACACACACACACACACACACACACACACACACACACACACACACGGTTTATCAGCCCTGCTGTCAATCTGCTCCACAGCTCAGGTGGGTCTCAGACTTTTATAACCATAAAAAGTGCGAGGCGAACCGGAGACGTCACCGCCAGAGACGACCTTGATGTTCTGTCAGAATCTTCACATGTGCTGCCAGACGGAGACAACTCGCCTTTCTCTGCTCTGTCTGCCTTTTACAAACAAGAAAGATGTTTGTCTCCAGTTAATTAAACAGACTTTTATGATACGATGATGACGTTCTTTTATTTCCTTTTTACGATATTGCTGGATTAAATCAAGTATACATTTTTTTAAATGAACCATGTTTTAGTTGTGTTTTATGATGCCACTGAACACATTTTTAAGTTCTTGTCTTCGGGGATAAATGTGTGTGGAACAAAATGACTGTTTAGATAGCCAAGTTCAAAGGTCAGCATGAAGCCTCAATAGGTCTGCTGATGTATGGATGTCTTCTTACCAAACACACACAAGCTCCTCCATGAAACCAGCCGTCCATAATCAACAAATACAGTAATATTATTATTATTATATAGTCACAGCTTTTTGGTGTTATTAACTGAATCCATTTTCAAAGTATTTACAGAGTATTCAGAAACATCCTGTCAATAAAAAACCCTCTCAAATAAAAGCCTGTAATTTAAAACACACACCACCAAAGTTGAGTTTCTGCTTTTCTCAGAGCACATTTTATGTTATCAAATTTTACGGTTCTTGTCATGTTTTGGTATATTGTTTGATTGCACAGGGGGTCCTCTGACCTGCAGCTGCCCCCTACGATGAAATCCTCCTCACTGGCTTACAGTACTTGTCCTCCCAGAGTTACTCAGATGGGTGTCAGCGTGCAGTTAAGATGCCATGCAGCCTCTGGCCCAGACGAAGGCAGGCAGAGCAACTTCTCTATACTGAGAGAAACATTTGTGCAACATTTCGACCAAAATAGTCCTGGTCTCCACCGCAACGCAAGAGGGCTGCCTTCATTTAGGCCGATGGGGTTGGCAGATCTCAAACACGCACGCACGCACGCACGCACGCACGCACACACACACACACACACACACACACACACACACACACACACACACACACACACACACACACACACACACACACACACACACACACACACACCACTGTCATATGGGAGCCAAAGTCATGAAATAAGCCCATTCTGTAAGTAGACAGTGACAACGGAAACATTGTGGGGACCAAACGTCTACAAGTTCAAATTGAGCAGCCCAGTGGACCAAGTCTGAACCAGCTTTTTTTTCACATCTAATGTGTGTGTTCTGTTCAGAATGTAACAAAGTAACTCAAAAGTTCAAGAGTTCAAGAAATCGCCCATTAAAACTCCTAAAAGTTCTCACAACTGTCAGGACAACGATGATAGAGCCAAACAAACGGACAAAATATATTAAACACACATCAAACTATCATAAAGGTTGAAATAAAACTGTGTATGAGACATATCGTTGATAGGTGGTCCATCATACCTCTAAAATTCACATTACCGATTACTGCTTGAGTGTGTATACATTCTTGTACTCTGTGGTATTCCTTTGAAAACTTTTTTTAAGTTAATAAAATGTTATTTCCTACCTGTTCTGCTGTGCTCGAATCCAGTTGTTGCTCAGCTCTCCAAGAAAAAGTTTGTCCTCCCACCATCCGAAGCGCTCAAGTCCGAAAAGTGTGACTCTCGGTCCGGTTGGAAAACTACAGACAAGTCGGTGGTTGCATTGTAAGGGAACCCCCTTCAGCCCGCTGCAGAGCGCTCACTGCGTTACCAAGTCTTCTAGGTGTCACATTAAATGTCCTCCCTTTCGCTGCTCGATCACCTTCACAGAGAAAGTGCCACACACAAGTTCTTGCGGGAGCGCAGCGCAGCTCGTGGACCTGTCAGTACCCAAAATGTCCGAACTTGTCACGAAGAAATGTAGAAATGTAGTCAGATATCAGCGGCACGCGCTCCCCGCGGTGTTCCGTCTGTGTGCGCGGTGTCCTCAGCAACAGGTGTCGGAAATAAAGTGAGATTTCTTCACGGCCATTACAAGTTTCCAAACGCTCTCCAACTAATTACGCACTGAGAGGAAAGGAGGGAGGGAGGGGGCTCTCCAAAGTTGTTCTTTTTTCACGAGCGAGAAGTTTGAGAAGGGAGCGCGCGGAGTGAAACAAAAGAAATTCACTCGCGCAGTGACGACTCTCCTCTGCTCTGATGTGGAAACTGCTCGCCTGAGAGAGACGACGTCTTTCCCGTTGAGACAGGAGGAAAGAGATGTGTCCCTCGACTAGGAAACATGGAGACAAAAAAAAAATGCTGTCAGAAGTGGGATTTGAACCCACGCCTCCATTCGGAGACCAGAAGTCCCGTGGTTAAGGAAGGAATCACACCTTGAGTCTGGCGCCTTAGACCGCTCGGCCATCCTGACAACGCTGAGAGAGATGTCATGTATAGGCATCAAGAACTCACAGTGGATAAGCTGCGTGTCATAAACTCACATAATCAACACATTCTGCTAATTAACTATCAGTACAGCTCACTTTTGCAGCTGACTCAATGGTTTGTGAGTTGTTCGGGTATTTAAAGGCACAGTTCACCCAAAAATCCAAAATACACATTTGTCTTCTTACCTGGAGTGCCCTACCTGGTTTTGGTGTGAGTCGCCTTGTTTTGGAGATATAGGCCATAGAGATGTCTGCCTTCTCTGCAATATAATGGGACTATATTGCAAAAATAGTGTGTTATTAAAGAATCGTGTTTGACAAACATGCTGTCAATATTCTCTCTCCTCAGTATCAGCATGACCACCTGTTCCTCTATCCTGGCCTTGGGGATGATGCCTCTATGCCTGCTCATTTACACCTCCACCTGGACTTCTACCAGCACCATCCAGATCCCATGTGAGCTAAATAGAACTGCAAGCAATATTGAAAAATACATATTTTGGAGTAAACTGTCCTTTTAAGCCATTCTGTGTGTTCCCGCGATTTGAGCCCTCCAGACAACTGACGGATGAGGTCAATGGGGACTTTTTAAAACTGGCTTTGGTTGCATTAGACAATGAAGCCCGCTATAAATCAGTGAGAAGCTGAATCTCTCCGTCCCTACCGCTCGTTGGGACAAGGCAGCTTGGGGAGAAGTTTCCTCAGAAAGCAATAAAAGTCACAGGAATGCACAGCCGGAGGAGGAACAGAAGATAAGGAAAATGTCTTCAGTGTTGGTGGATGTTTGGACTGTCCGTGGCTAACAGCTTATTTTAGGGAGCTCCACTCCTCTCACATTGTTTTTATTTCCTCTCAGAAGTTTTTCCTACTGCTCACTGCCTCCTTCTGTCCCCTCCATATTTTTCAGTTCTCTCCATCCACTGCTCCCGCTCTCTTCCCTCCATTCAGGTCAGTAATTCATTGACTTTACAAACCATTTATTAGAGAAAATAAGGTATACAAAGAGCAAACATCCAAAATCAACAAGCAACAGGTTTATGCCTTCAAACCACAACTGAAATAATTAATTATTAAGCTTGAAAACATGTAATATAGACTGAGCGTGTGTGTTTTAAGTTGAGCTGCTGTTTGTTTTGGTCTCTCCCCTCTCCTCTCTCTCTGTTTCTCTTTCTCTCCATCACCCTCTCCTTCTTTTTCTTTGCACTCATGTGTGATGTGATGTGTGATGATTGAAACCACATCTACCCAAAGCCAACGCGAGCCCTCCCCACTTCCTCTGCAGTCACTCAATTTTTATTTCTCCTCCCGGTCTCTCATGTGTGTCAGTCCTTCTCCATAGTACAGTATATACAGAAAGTTTTTAACGACGAACATGTTCTAACGTTATCTCAGGGACATCTGTGCTTTTTTTGTGTGTCGTGAAACACCAATATCATCAGGATCTTATCAACGCTCAATGTCTGCAGAGGTGTGGTGTGGTGTGTGTGTGTGTGTGTGTGTGTGTGTGTTTGAAACAAATCCAAAAGGGGAAACACATACCAAAATTATTTCAATTTCAAAATACACCATTACAGTATATAAGAATGGCAATAATGGATCAAACGTTCAATTTAGTCACTTACAGAAAAGTTGCCCAAGTATTGAAACATTGAATCATTTTCAGCTACTATATGAAACACTCTGTGTACTTTACATTTTCAGGTTTCGTTACAAACAAAACTTAGTAAAAGTGAAAGCAAAATGCCTTTCCAAAGATTTAATACTCGTGTTTTGTTTTGTGTTTTTAGAGCTGTGTTCACCATCCACTTTTTGTTTCAGAGTAATATTTTTGCAGCGCCTCCATTTCCTTTGAGCGACAGCAGTGTCCATCAACGGTACATTAAAAAATCAAGTCTACGTCTTAGGCTATGTTTTGAGGAAATGTATTATCAATATGTCTTTCTCTGACACACATTTTTGGTGTTTAAGTATGTAATATTTTGCATATTTTTTGGATCTGAAACGAGACAATGAGCTATGAGTTACGGCAGAGACAGGACGATGAAATAATGTCTGGTGCTCAGTGGGTTGTATCTCCACTCTTTCCTACCTGTCTCTCCCTCCCTCTCTCTCTCTCTCTCTCCATCACATAAATCAGGCAGTCATACATGCGTAACTCTTCCTCTTTCTCTTTCTCGCTGCATCCATTCCCTTCTGTCTCCCTCCACTTGCTTTTATTAGGACAGTAGATGGAGAAAGCAGAACGGATCCTTCGAAGCAAAAACCCAGGCACCGACACACTGAACGAAGCGTTGCCATATGTGAAGGTAAACATTGGCACATATGTTACGTTTACAGACTGTCTTGACTCAGAAGTGTTTTATTGTGTGAAAAGCGATGATGTTTCCACTCTGCTTGAAAACCCTTTCAGTCAAACGTCGGGTCAAGGTTTAAGGTCAGTCGAGATCGGTCTGTTAAACCAGAT
>NW_027176717.1:1221237-1226237 GCF_023349555.1 Cebidichthys violaceus
GTGTGTGTGTGTGTGTGTGTGTGTGTGTGTGTGTGTGTGTGTGTGTGTGTCTAATGGTCGTCGAGGACCTCAGCGTCGTATTTAGAGAGAAAACAATCATCATTGGAGCAGGAAGCAGAGCTGCCTAATGAAAGCCGAGAGACCCCAGACCACATCGTAGCACAAATGGATGGGTCTGACTCTCTGCTCTAGACAACCCCCCAAACCTCTCTACTCCACCTCCTCCACCCTCTGTCGTCCCTCCACTCCACCCTTACAATTTAATTTGCACACAGATTTTTCCTTTGCAATATGGTGGCTGCTTGAATCCAATTCAAAACATGGCTACTTGTCTATTGTGCTGTGAACGCCTCAGGCCCATCCTACATCTACGACATGATCAAACCATACACCTCAGCCGTCCACTCCGCTCTGCTACCGCCAATCGGCCCAAACTGTTTGATGTCCTGGCTCCTTCAATGGTGGAACAAACCCCCTGTGGACATCAGAAACTCTTCACATCCTCTGTCACAGACTGAAAACGCATCGGTTCAGACTGCACCGTGGCCCAATTTAAAAAAAGACTTCACTATCTTCTGTTGTCTCTACGTGTAGCACTTGACGTGGCAGCATATTTGCTTATTTTCCAGTTGATAGACTTGAATGATTCCTGCACATTTTGGAGATGTTCCCACACGGTTGAGTGCACTTATTGCTTTGGATAAAAGCATCATTAAGATCTTCCTCTATAATCTTCATCTGAAGTCTCTGTCGCACTGGAGAGCATTTATGCTTTTGTTCGTTTACAATTTCTTTGGGAACCTCACAATAGTTGGGCAGAACAAAATAAGCATTAATAAGAAAAGAAAAGTCTTCAATTTTGTGTCCATGGCCCTCTTTAATCAGCAATCAAGGATGCTGTTTGTTTCCTTCTGGCGGCGTGACGAATCAGTGAAGGACACGTCATGACTGATGAGACCCAATCAAGTAGCGAAACACGGCTGCATTTCCCCCGGTTCACTATTTAGCTTTTTTTCCCCTCCAGCAGTCGGTTTCAGTTAAACATTCTGTTTAAATATCTGCTAATCAGCTCTAAACACAAACAGCTGAGGCTGATCAGTTACAATTCATTCTCTGGGGTACAAACGTGAGTACCCAAATTCACGGCAATGCATCCAATAGTTGACGATTGACGGCATTTCACTTAAAATCACAAATGTCAACCTGATGGTGGTGCTACAGAAAACAGTAATGAGGACTGAGATACCCCGGAGTTTTAAAACTCCAGAGTAGTGTGGAGACTAGGCATAAACGTAGCAAAAGATATGAGTTTCAAAATGAAAACATAGTAGTGTGGAAGTAGCCTAATAATAAAATCACATAAACTTAAACGTTAATTTATGCCTATCTTTGTTCTTATAATTTACATCAGTTTATATTTAGAGTAAACCATAACCATCACAGACAGAGACAGAGATTGCAACTCCAGGATTGCGACTATCAAAACAACAATAACTGTTTCTATTATCACCAGGGATGTTGAAGTTACACTCACACAGAGACACATTCGGCCTATCAGTACAATTGCAATACTGTAGTCACCCTCTATCTGTGATGTTTCAATTTCAGCTCCGGCCCTTCCTGTTTCTGAATCTCCTGTCAATCAAAATTCACCCAATCAGTGACCTCCTGTGAGGGCTCATCAGACGCACACACAGAAACACACAGTTCCTTTGTAGTCTGACAGTCTGCAGAGGGCATCAGTTTGCCACAGGGCATCAGGCTGCAGAGCTGAAACAACAATGATCGAGTATGCTCGATTTGAAACCTAAAGGAGTTACTGTTGCACTGATTCGCAGAGCAGCATTTAAAGTCACAAGCAGCATACTGGTGTTGTTTTCCTGCTTCGGAAGTTTGCTATGAAGTCATTTGATTCTCTTCAGTTGACTCAACATCCGCCAGGCCCTGTGAGATACCCTGTCGTATGAGTTTTAAAATGCATGTACAGCAAGCCAGACAGAAAATATGTATCTGCTTCTTCTATCTGGAGATCATACTGCAACAACAATGACATATGATGTCTGTAAATGTGTGGCGCTCTCCGTCATTACGATGACTTATAGAGTTGTAAATATGTGGACTCAATTCTCACTGAGGTTTCTCCAACTTGAGTTGGCTCAGAGACACATGCAGTTATTCCCAGGAAGCAGTCCTTGCTTCAGCAGATAGAAGGTCGCGGGCTGACAATTCACACAGGCTTCATAAGAGCAGCGATATAATGTCCGACTCAGCCAATAACACTTAATATGTTTTTTTTTTTATGATACCATACTCACGCAAATGTACATGTGCATAGACTTAAATGGACTCACAGTCGCAAACACACACACACTTGTGCCTTCATGCATACGATAAAATTTGATAGCTTTTCACGTACATATATGCATACACACACAAACAGGAGATTTCTTATAGCTTCACACTTCAGACCAGGGAGGTAGCCATAGGCCAGAGAGAGAGAGAGACATCCTGTGTGCGTGTATGTGGAATATGATGCCAGCTCTCTTCAGTGCTCATTAGAGACGTCATTGAGCCATAAAGGTTATTATTATGACTATGGCACAGAAAACAGCTCTTTTAGTAAAACCTCACTTTTGGAATCAGTGTTGCTTTTGTAGTTCAGCTGAGGTTAAAGACCTGGAAACAAATACAGAGGAGCACACGACCGAGCTGGTACCTTTCGCTACCAGCTCCCTACTGT
Source organism: Cebidichthys violaceus (assembly GCF_023349555.1). Classification (NCBI taxonomy): domain Eukaryota; kingdom Metazoa; phylum Chordata; class Actinopteri; order Perciformes; family Stichaeidae; genus Cebidichthys; species Cebidichthys violaceus. The sequence goes on from NW_027176717.1 coordinate 1,223,978, forward strand.
GCTTTAGTTCTGGTAAAATCATGCCATGTTAAGACCTACTGTAATCAGTCCTACCAAATATCAGTACAGAAGATACACAAGAAAGGAGTCAGAGATTCAAATGTCAACTTTAAATGAATGTGACCTACTGCTTTGGCAGCTCAGAAAAGCCGAACTGCGGTAAAACGAGACACAAGGCGTCACTTTCAGAACATTCTGTTCAAACACTTGCTAATTAACACTAAACACAAACAGCTGAGGCTGATCACTTACAATTCATTCTCCGGGGTACAAAAATGTGAGTACCAAATTTCATGGCAATGCATCCAATAGTTGACGATAGGCATTTCACTTAAAATCCCAAATGTCAACCTGATGGTAGCGCTAGAGGAAAAGTCATTAGGACTGATCCTCTGAGGACCAGAGGCCAAAATCAAATGTCTGGATCAAAATCATGGCAAACAGTTGTTGAGATATTTCAGTCTGAACCAAAGTAGTAGGCCGATCGACATTGGCATCCCTACAGCAACGCTCTCTTGCAGAAGCTTTGCTGTTGTAGGTGTTGTTTCACTACAAGTCTCTTTTTCCTTTTTATGCTTCAACAGTCACAAATGTTTCAGGGACACAAATTAAGGAGAGCTTGAACACTACGTTGCATTGTTTAATAACAGGCTCCGGATTCACTTCACATGATGGATGAAAACATGCATTTTGTTCAAAATCTGCTGACTGATGCGGTGCTGTGGTTGGTGTGCTGACATGATATCTTCTATTTTTTTTGGGTGCTTTTGCTTGCATTGTGCATTGTATTGTATCTTCTGTTCTGTTACATCTCATGAGAAACAACCTGAAACATGTTGAGAAAAACTCAAGACAAAGGTTTTCTGAGGCACTCTTTACTTTTGCGGGTTTAAAAACATGTCAGTTGTTAACTTAACTTAAACTGCATCCTTAAAAACACAGTATGTGGATACAATTTGGGCTAGTAGTGCGATCAGTTCATCTTCTCAGCACCGAAAGCAGGGATTGCGCTCCGTAAGGCCTGAGCTCTTTAACGGTTTTTCGCTCTTGATGCAACCAGTTATCTGTGCTGGGAGGTGCCCAGTTGATAAAGGCTTACTTGTGCTCACCCACCACTCTTTCCTCTAACATGTGAGCCATACTGCTTTGTCGGCCTTGCTCCAGTTTTACAGAACAGAGGAGAGTTACATCAGACACCGTGTTTGTAAAATGTTTGAGCGGACTGTCAGGTACACGAGCCTCCAATGGTCATTCATGCTAATGCATGTGTGGGCATGGAACTTGTAGGTTTCCGTGTGTGTGTGTGTGTGTCTGTCCATGTGTGTTTTACATGCTATTTTAGTATGATCCTAATGGCTTTACAGAGTGCCAGGCATTTTAACAGAGCCAGGGAGAGGCTTGTAAAACACACACACACACACACACACACACACTCACCACAAGACAGAGAAGAGAGGCTGGCACACTGGCACATGGCAGTCTGGAGGGAGTCTGTGTGTGCATTAAGAGGGTCAGCCAGGGTGATGGTGACACATGATGATGGAAAATGAGAAACGCGGGCCTGAATGAAAGGCAGGCGGTGTGTGTCTGCGATTGCGGGTCGGGGTCTAAAGCAGACACGTGGCGCCGAGTGGCACTGCCTGGGTACGGGCGGGAAAGATTCAAACTGTGATGTTGTGAAGGGAAACATCTCACCAAAAGAAAACACAGAGAGAATAAAAATCCTTTAGCTCTTACACCTACGCTGACACGCAGTAAGTGAGATGGTGAGAGTAAAAAAAGGTAATGGTGATGGAGGCACTTCAGAGGAAAAATAAGGGAAAGAGGAATGGTCTGCCTTAGGGGAAAGAAAAACACAAAGGCCTGAAGAAAGAACGAAGCTGAGAGAATTTAAAGAGAATTCAAATTAACTTTGACCGAACAATTCAACGAGCACGCTCTAAAATAACTCTTTTTGTTGGTTTTTATATCTAATTTGGATTATTTTACAATAATCACACATGCTAAAAACAAGTTTTCATGCCATTCACAATGACTGAAATTCCCTAACCTTAACAAGTAGTTGGCTAAACTTAACCAGCCCTTTACCAGCAAATCAGAGTACGAGTAATTTTGGAGGACACAAGCAATGTTGCCCTTGTCCAATATTGCAGATATGTTGCAACTCTATCCCATGCAATGCTAACTTAATGAACTGAAGAACCTGAATCAAATGTGCACACACTGTAGCATGCTTTGACAGTGTCTAGCAGTAATGTAA
>NW_027176717.1:1231237-1261237 GCF_023349555.1 Cebidichthys violaceus
TCTATCCAGCACCTAGCAAAGTCTGTTAGCCAGGACAGCAGTGTACAGTTTAGCTTAAGGTACATACTTTGTGCAAAGCCAAACAAGCCACAGAGTTCCAATGTCTGACTGTTCTATGAAACAATCCCAGAGGAGCCATCATTTTACACGGCGCTGTGTGTATCAGAGTGCGTGTGTGTTTGTGCGTCTTTATTAGCCTCCCATGCCTGCCTACCAGACTCTTACTGTGCAATGAAACAAGTCCAAAGAGGGACATTCAGCTAGCCCCACTGACTGGCCACCTTTTCAAAAAACCTTCCATGGCCACGTTATATGATGATATATATATCATATCATATCATATCATATAACTAATCACAAAATGCTCCTCCAGTTTTCTGACTATATTCTGTCAAGTAAGTTATGAATAACTAAATATACAAATAATTAAACTAACATCAGCAGTAATGTCAGGTCAAATCAAATGTTTTTGTAGCTCTAATAAAAAAAATAAATTAATACAGATCAACTTTGTGAGATCCTGTTTGATATAACAAGTCAGAACCTTGCATCATGAACTCATTTTTTAAACATTGAAAAATCTCACAAACTAAAACACTGAACTCCTTTATAGAAAAACATTTTTCACCTCTTCCCTGTCTTTTTTCACTGGTGCATCTAATACGCCACTGACGACCATATAAAATGCAATATACCATGAACAGTTCCTCGACAATGCTTGGTGTGTGTTAAGAGTGCTCTCCTGTGTTTCAGTTGCTTCTGAAGCATTTCATTCTCCAACTGTCAAACTGAATTCCCTTATTGAAAGAGACACAATCACACACTGTTCTGATGTAATGCGCTATGGCAAATTACCTGCCTGACACACCGAGGAGAAGTGTGTCTGTACTGTAAATGTGAATACTCGTGAAGACATGAAGAAACAGAGACTGGCTGGCCTGCCTCTCTCAGCGGGGAGGTTCTACCGCTAATTAATAACCAGGGTCAAACTTATATCCACTGCTGAACTTTTGTGCTTTTAGCATGCCAATGGGAAATCCCACTGGTGGAACTGAGCTGCCACTAAAACCAGCATATGCTACTCATATGTGGTGTTGCCTCCACAGTCCTGTCAGTAGATCAAACTCTTTTAATAATGTGACCAAACAATTAACTTGTCTTAATAATTTTTTCCCCGGAACAAGTGACGTTAGATGTTCATATCGTCCACAAGTATTAATAGCTGCATTATTCAAGACCATTGTTGAAACATAAAGATTTGCATTCGAAAAGCAAGAAGTGAAATATTTGGACATAGCATTATGTGTTTGACACCGCAGCCTACAACAAACTCCTACGTCCTGGGTTTATGTGACAGTGGAAACAGCATTGACAGATTCAGCAGTGCTATGTCCATCCATTATAAGTTCAACACATCCAAGGGACAGTGATTTTATGTGGACAAGTCTGTAGCACTCCCCATTATAGGCAAGGTAAACTATAACACAGTTGTCTCAGCTGGCATTCGAGTCCATAGTCTAAAACATCACTGCCCAACATGGGGCTCGAGCCTCATTAAGACTCTACCGACTCGGGCAGCCAGGCTGCAAGCAATGGGAGTAAGGCTCAGATTTCCAGGCCCAAGGTGGAGGGTTGGATTTCTGGGTCCACTACCCTCACACCCCTCACCAAAAGTTTACACATGCAGAAGACTATAGTAGGCCAAGCATCCTCATGTAATGAAATATAGCATGTGCTGTGTGTGTGACTAACACCAACGACCACAAAATATTGTGGGTTCATGTGACAGTGGACACTGTGCGTTGATGTACTTCAGCCTGTCTGTGTCCATCCATTATAAGTCCAACAGAAAGTAATGGATGAGTGTGCAGACCAAAACACCTTCACCAAATGTAGGACTCAAACCCGCAACCCTGAGATTGACATGTATTATTCAAGAAAATCGTAGAAACATTAAGATTTGCCTTAAAAAAGCAACAAGTGAATTTTTTTTGTCTGAAGAATGACTTTATTCTAAATAAGATGTGTTCAGATTGATTTCAGTGTTTTCAGTTCTTGCTCGACTTGAAGGTTGTCATGCATGTGCGATTAATGACCTTTGGGCCTTAGAACACTAGAGACCCCCGTTGTGTAATTTAAAAACAGTAACGGGGAGTGTCAGGGGAAAAAAATCCCTTTTCATCATTCCTATAAAAACTTGACTTGAGCAGCAGCTTTCTTAAATCTTTCCCTATATCCAACACATATAGCAGGTCCAGCTGAGAAAAAGCCTGTCATAAAAGAAGACAAAGATTGAAACATGAAGCATCCAATAAGAAAAGAGATGATTGACAGGAGGATCAGTAACAAAGAGGTATAGACAGACTATTCTAACTATTTTTGACTTACAGATATTAGGACACACATCTGTTTCTTTACAACATAGGGTTAGACAGATCTATTGTGCTCACCATGAGCGCCCTGGTATGTTTAAAAATGGGGGAGCAAACACGGAAAAATATATAATTGGCAGTGGAGTCTGCGTGGTCCTCCCCCAGAAATAAAATCTAATTTAAAACAAATTTCTTACATTTCTCCACTACCTAATGTCTTGGATTGAGTGAAGAAACAGCCACCAGCACTAGTTTAGATTAGTTAGATTAGGGCCGGAGTTGGGCTTCATGTAGAAGATGATAGAATTTATATGGCAAAATATGAGAAAAAAACATGCCCCGAGAAATCATCAAAGGGATGAATGTAGGTGGAAAGAAGGGACGATAAACCACACAAACACCCACACACACAATATAGAGCTGGATAGAATTAAAGCAAATCAAGATTGTGGAAGAACTGATCATCAGACAAAGAAGATGACTTTAAATCAAAAGATGAGATGAGATATTAAACAGATAAAGCACATAATTCAAGAGTTGAATGTGAGTAAATCAAATACGGTCACTCACACAAGAGATCAAGAAAAGAAGGAAAGTCTTTGGATTTTCAAGAGTGAATGTTGATGAAAGAATGGAAGAAATGAGCATGACAAAAATGATACGACGATATCACAACACCAGAATCAGCTCACAAACTCACGGATGAAACAAAAGAAAAGCAAGGATGGAAGACGAATGATGAGCACATCCAAACGTGATCTGATCCAGATAAAGAAGACGCTCACCCAACTGTACAAAATGGCGGACCGAGAGAGAGAAAAGAAGGCATGTGGCTCGCTAGGCCCAAATACCCTCCTCATCATCCTATTGGTTAGTTTGGTCCAACCGCAGCGTGAGTTTGGAGAAAGCAGGAAGTTAGTTGGTAAAGCAGAACATTTTAGTAAAACATAGTAAGCGCAGGAAAAAAACGTGTTAGCTCGTAATAGTTGAAACAAATTAAGTAAGTTCATGTAACTGTTACACCCAGTTCAAATACATGAAAGTGTCTTACTGTCTTTCACTTGAAAATAATTGATAATGAAAATAATAGCAAGATAAAGACATTTTATTTTAGAGCATGCTTTCAGCCACATCACAGTGATGATATTCACTGGTTTGTGGGGGCTGGGACCATATTTGGAGGTTATCCCCAAGGGAAGTCTCCCTGCTCTGGGCAGAGATCGTACCTGGTCTGGGGAGGGCTTGTGATTGTTGGGCAGCTCTGAGTTTGGAGTGGAGACCTTCAGGTGCTCGTCCTCATAGTTGTCCGCCATCAGCTTCATCCGGTTTTGAGTCTGCAGAGAGAGAAAGAGTCACAAGCAATTAGATCACATACACACACAGACACAGACAGACACAGACACAGACACACACACACACACACACACACACACACACACACACACACACACACACACACACACACACACACACACACAAAGACCTGTACATCACTTCATGCGCTGTACATACACACTTACAGGAGCAGTTTAAAGGACAAACTAACATCAACACACAGTTTGTTGACTTTTGTCTTTTCTATTTACTCCCTTTTTCTTTCATCCGTCACTCTCATCTCTCCCATCTTGGCTCTTCCTTCATCTCTTCGCTCTTCTCCCTAATGCACTTTATTCTCTTCTCCTTTCCTTTCCTATCCTCTATCTTCCTCTCCTGCTGATCCATCTGTTTCACATGTTAGACTTATACTTTCAAGTTTTACAGTGGCCTGGAAAGAGCGAGGGAGTGAGAGAACGTTAGGGAGGGAGTCAGTCTAAATCTGTCAGTATTGTACAATCTAAATCCCCTTAGCCTCTCGCTGAGCCCTGCAAGGAACAGGGGCTTAAGCAGACCAGACTGAGGTTTTGTGTGTGTGTGTGTGTGTGTGTGTGTGTGTGTGTGTGTGTGTGTGTGTAATAGACAAAACGTGAAAGAGAATGTGAATGCCAACTTTCATAATATGTGTTTGTTTGAAAGCTAAATGAAACACTGCATTTTGCAGGAGTGTGTGTGAGCATTAAATAGTGGTGCTAAAAACGTGTTTCAAACTGTGTGTGTGGGGGAGCTAAAATAAGTGTGTGTCTACCGCTGGCGTGCACACGGACATTATTCATTTCCTCGTTTTCTAAAGACGGCTAAAATAACCGCACGCATGTACTTAAAACAAACGGAGACAAAACGGTTCATCTTGAAACCATGTAAGTGCAGGACCTGAGTCACCACTGCACTTGTAAACATACACAAAACCAAAAACACAAACGTATGAACACACACACACACACACACACACACACACACACACACACACACACACACACACACACACACACACACACACACACACACACACACACACACACACACACACACACACACACACACACACACACACACACACAGCTAAAGAGTGATTATTTGTCTCTGTCAATCACTTCCTCTCCTCACCACAATGTCCAGAAGCATGTAAACCACAAATGATCTTTTGTTAACAAAACAAGAAAGGACTCAAGACAAATAAAGAAAGTATTGCACACAAAATGTAAAGAGTAAATCTAAAAAATGCTTTTATTTTGAAATGATTTGGAGAACAGAAGTCTCTTTGCTGAGGAGGGAATGAACCCTTGAGTCTGGCGCCTTAGACCACTCGGCCATCCTGACAGGTGAACCCCAAACTGTGCCTGGGGTTCACGAGTTACATCTAAATACACATCACGGGTTGCCTTGATCGCCAGGCTCTGCTCTAATCTGCGTAACGAAAATGCCGTCATCCCCCGATGTACGCAAACGTCCCCAAAGACTGGTACAGGCCCGGCTAGCATTTCTAGCTAGAACACAAAGAGGGGGTTAGGGTTAGGGTTAGCATCCCAAGCTAAGTCCTAGTCTAAAACACCGAAGCCCAACGTGCGGCTCGAACCCACGACCCTGAGATTAAGCATGAGATGCTCTGCTGTCTGAGCTAGCCAGGCCAGGTATGGCATACAAAAGGTTGAGAGTTCGAACCCCACCTTGGGTGATAGTCTTTTTTACTGTGGACTACTGTTCTCAGAGGTTGCCTTCAGTCCTGTAACACATACCTTCGCCAACCTATCCCCCAGTCTTGACATCAGCGGTCTGGGAGAATGCTGATGGTCGGCTTGATTCTAACACCAACTCCAGCTGGATTTACATTTACATTCTCTGTAACTTCCAGCAAAGTGAAATACATCGTTTGAACTCATAACTACATCCATGGTGCACATCTTACAGCAGTTTTGTTTTCCATGTTGTCATGATTTCATTTAGTCAAAACGGTTCCTGTAGATATTCAAGGAAATCCTACAGAAACCACAGGAGAGATATTCTGTTTTGCCAAACTACAAGGATGAAACCATGCATATCTTGCATCTTGCACCATCTTTCTCCATGTCATCTTCATCAAATTCTCATTTTCAAGGCCTGGTTCCACCAGCATTTAAAATTGTAATATTCTGCCCGATGAGATTGCGATGCAAACTTTTCATGTCAAGTTAAATTTTGACCCCAACATTTGTGTTGACCAATAGGAAGTCATCTTAACAGTGCAGATCCGTGGGGGAGCAGAGAGCTGGATAGAGGAAGCTATCATAACGCGTTAGCTACACACACACACACACACACACACACACACACACACACACACACACACACACACACACACACACTTTCCTTGCTGGCCTTTCTTTACATCTTCCCCTTTTCTCTAATTGTCAGGAATGCTGACCTCAGCGCACTTGCTGTGCCAACTCTCTTTTTCTCACTTTATCTAATCATCACACCATTATTTCTCTCCTCCTCTCATTGTTCCCTTCTTCTTCTCCCCTCCATCTATCCTTCCTGCGGCTCTGCTATAACCTGCTGACAACGGACAGAATGAGGAACAAATGAACATGGATTGAAGTGGAGGGCGCTGAGTCATGCTTAGAATGAAATTATTTAATTGCGATACGACTCAGGGGAATATTAGATCAGATTATTGTTTCGTCTTTCCCTCCAGTGGTGAAAGAGAACCTCGTTGATATCTGTGGAATTATCAATAATGAAAAGTTGCTGAGTCATGGCTGGACAAGAACTATTTCATCATGATACAAAATTAGATTAGTTTTTTTCTCGTCTCCCTGTCAAGAAGATAAAGCAGTTGATAAGTGGAAAATTACAAATAACAATAGAAAGTGTCTGTTGAGCACTGAGGGAATTATTTCATTCTCATAAATCTCAATGGAGTAATGAACTAGATTAGAACCACATTTGTGTGTAAAGAGAAGGACAAATGAATACAATCCCCACCACTCACTCACTGGTTCACTGTTGAACTGGTAAGTAATTGAGACTTCTGTCCTGAATAGCAGAAATATCCCTTTTCAACTACATTCTAGATTAAAGCCACATTCACAGACATCCGTTCACAGGATTCAAGTTTCAGAGGTTCAAAGTGGCTGAAGGTGTTGTCTCCACCACAATGTGTGATTATGTTATGCTGACTGGCGTGGGTTAGGTACAAAAAATAACTAAACAGGAACTTGGAAACTACCAAACAGTGATATGAAGAGCCAAAGTCTTAAAAATGTCCACACAGGTGCAGAACAATGTCCACACATACACCACCTATAAACTTTAACCACGTGTCTCTTGCAAAGGCAGATTGTGGTATATTTCACACCTTCCCCGTCTTCTTCTTCCATTTCGTAAAGTATTACAATCACCCCCGCTTCTCTTTGCTTTCACACGCTCTGTTCCACAACTTCTCTCTTTCTCTCTCTCTCTTGTGGTTTTAGTCCCTGTCTCTCCACCGTACTGCTGAAGAACAATGAAAGTGAAAATAAAAGCGAAGAGGAAGGAGACTGTGAGAAAGATATCAGAAGAAGAGTGAAGAAGGCTGAGGTCACCTTGATCTACAGCCTTCTGCTTACACTGCGGCTGGGGTTCAAAGGGCAAATCACAGGAGACATGTTCAGGGACAACCGTATATTCTTGAACACACACAGGTGTGTTTCATGTATGAAGTGTAAGTGCTGCACATATACAGATTCTTCTCCCTCTTGCATCCATCCATTTGTCGAGTTTAAATATATGTTGCTATCTTTGCTATGTCATTAGCAAACTTCACATTAACGCAATGCTGCATTTAGACGCTGACGTTTCTCTTCCTAACATCACCTGATGGCTACCAGAGTTTACAGATCGCTTTCATCACTGATTTATACTTACCTATAATTTCAAACCGCAACTCTGTCTCTGTCCATCTGTCAGTCAGGTTATCAGTGGCAAAGTGTGTGCATATGTCACTCTCAAGGACCGGGCCAAAAATACTACACTAGCATCAGTTCACTAGATGGTTACACTACACACACACACCCACCCCACACCACACCCACCCACCCACCCACACACACACACACACACACACACACACACACACACACACACACACACACACACACACACGGGAATGCTGAGGAAGTCTCGGCTGTGATCCACCATTGAGGGACCGAAAAAGATGATACCACAGAGTGAAAAAGAGAGAGAGAGCGAGAGAGAGAGATAAAGAGAGAGAGAGAGAGAAAGAAAGAGATTTTTTTTATTTTTAGAAAACCTTTATTTCTTAAAAACAACATGAACAAACAAAAAACCTTGTCATGGCATCAAGAATGAAACAAAACAAATCAAAACCATCACCCACACTCAAGTCTGTTTCTCTTCACAGTGTTTTTAAAGGAGCGTTGAATATTAGTTCATCTCCAGACACACATTTTACTTAATTGTTGCACCGATTCTCAATGAATCCTGCATATTGTTCATGTAAATAAATAAAAACAAAACAAAACTTGTCCTTTAGTTGCACTTAGGCTGTGAGACCTTGGTCATCATCAGCTCTTTGCTGATCTTCTGAGCTATTTTCTTCCGTCTGTAGCCTTCCTTCACTGTTATCCCTCCTCTGTCTTTACCGCTCATGTGTGACCTGACAGAGCTGGAGAGCTTCTCTTTGTCAGAGAAGTAATCCTCCTAACTCCTTTCACACTTTTAGTTCTCCTCAGAAACCCCTTTATCTTCTCCACACTGTAGTCTCTAGAGCTCCTACTGCTGCCAGCCTTGTGGTCAGAAGATTCGCTGTCAGCAGCAAAGTTAGCAGCAGAGTCCTCCTCCAGACTGGACTCAGGCCCCCCCCGGCTGGACTTAGGGTCTTCCTCCAGACTGGACTCAGGGTCCTTCTCCCGCCTGGACTCAGGGTCCTTCTCCCGACTGGACTCAGATTTAGCTGCTCCTCTGCTTCCCTTCGTTGCCGCTTTCTTCGCCTGTGAGCTTCCATTGTTTCCTTCCTTTTTCCTCTTTCGCTGAGGGACTTTGATCTGCTCCTCGTCTCCCTCCATGTCCACCTCACTGCCTTCCCCCACCTGTCCTCCATTACTCTCCCTCCCCACCTGTACCTCACTTGCCCCCTCCTCACTCGTCCCCTCCCCCCTCACCTCCTTAACCCCACTCGTCCCCTCCCTCACCTCCTTAAACCCACACGTCCCCTCCTTCCTTACCTCCTTAACCCCACTTGTTTGTCTCCTCTGCCCTCCTCTGAACCTTTCTGGTTTTGGTTCTGGTCTTTATGAGAACCGTATTTCTCAGGATAGGCTCTGCTCTGATGGCCCTGTTTCCCACAACTGAAACATTTAAAATCCTCAGTTGTTGCAAAAATGACGTAATCAAAGTCCTCCACTGTGACTGTGAACACGAGGTCCACCTGTCTGCTCCTGTTCTTGGGGATCATGAGGAGCTGTCTCCTATGAGACACCACGTGCCTCAGAAGTGGAGACGTGGCCCCAGACAACAGCTTCGTAACTTTAGACACAATCTTCCCGTGTCTGGACAGCTCTCTGGTTATCAGCTCATCTTTAATAAACGGTGGCACGTTGGAAACAGTGACTTTTACCGCCGGGTCGCTGAGAGGATAGACGGGTAGGAAGCCGCCGTTCACCTCGATCCCGCTGTCCAACACCAGTTCCGCATCCTCTTTGTTGTCACAAAACACGATCACAGCATCGTTCATCCGTGCAGCGGACCTCACGTTGCTGTGACCGATGATCTCCCCCACTGCCAGGCTGCAGTCCTCCACCGAGCACGGGAAACGCGGCGGGATCTTCACGCCGTGTTTCCTCGTTAGATTGGTGAAGTCCATGGCGGCGTGCAGCACGCCGACCAGCGCGTGCTGATCGGCTGCAAACACCACCAAAAAAAGCCCTAAAACCCCCCCAAGTGTTCACACAAACACCATGAACCCTACACACCACAATAGACAATCATGTGCAACGTTAAATAACGAAGAAAAAGATCGAAAACACCTTGTCATGGCATCAAGAATGAAACAAAACAAATCAAAACCAAAACCACACTCAAGTCCGTTTCTCTTCACAGTGTTTTTAAAGGAGCGTTGAATATTATTTCGTCTCCAGACACACATTCTTCATTGTTGCACCTTTGTCAGAGAAGTAATCCTCCTAACTCCTTTCACACTTTTAGTTCTCCTCAGAAACCCCTTTATCTTCTCCACACTGTAGTCTCTAGAGCTCCTACTGCTGCCAGCCTTGTGGTCAGAAGATTCGCTGTCAGCAGCAGAGTCAGCAGCAGAGTCCTCCTCCAGACTGGACTCAGCCCCCCCCCCCGGCTGGACTCAGGGTCTTCCTCCAGACTGGACTCAGGGTCTTTTTCCAGCCTGGACTCAGGGTCCTTCTCCCGACTGAACTCAGATTTAGCTGCTCCTCCGCTTTCTTTCGTTGCCGCTTTCTTCGCCTGTGAGCTTCCATTGTTTTGTTTCTTTTTCCTCTTCCGCTGAGGGACTTTGATCTGCTCTTCGTCTCCCTCCATGTCCACCTCACTGCCTTCCCCCACCTGTCCTCCATTACTCTCCCTCCCCACCTGTACCTCACTTGCCTCCTCCTCCCTCACCACCTGTACCTCACTCGTCCCCTCCCCCTTCACCTCCTTAACCTCACTCGTCCCCTCCTTCCTTACCTCCTTAACCCCACACGTCCCCTCCCCCCTCACCTCCTTATCCCCACTCGTCCCCTCCTTCCTTACCTCCTTAACCCCACTCATCCCCTCCTTCCTTACCTCCTGGACCCCACTTGTCCCCTCCTGTCCATCTTGTTTGTCTCCTCTGCCCTCCTCAGAACCTTTCTGGTCTTTATGAGAACCGTATTTCTCAGGACAGGCTCTGCTCTGATGTCCCTGTTTCCCACAACTGAAACATTTAAAATCCTCAGTTGTTGCAAAAATGACGTAATCAAAGTCCTCCACTGTGACTGTGAACACGAGGTCCACCTGTCTGCTCCTGTTCTTGGGGACCATGAGGAGCTGTCTCCTGTGAGACACCACGTGCCTCAGAAGTGGAGACTTGGCCCCAGATGACAGCTTCTTAACTTTAGACACGATCTTTCCATGTCTGGACAGCTCTCTGGTTATCAGCTCATCCTTGATGAACGGTGGCACGTTGGAAACAGTGACTTTCACCGCCGGGTCGCTGAGAGGATAGACGGGTAGGAAGCCGCCGTTCACCTTGATCCCGCTGTCCAACACCAGTTCCGCATCTTCTTCTGTATCACAAAACACGATCACAGCACCGTTCATCTGTGCAGCGGACCTCACGTTGCTGTGACCGATGAGCTCCCCCACTGCCAGGCTGCAGTCCTCCACCGAGCACGGGAAACGCGGCGGGATCTTCACGCCGTGTTTCCTCGTTAGTTTGGTGAAGTCCATGGCGGCGTGCAGCACGCCGACCAGCGCGTGCTGATCGGCTGCAAACACCACCAAAAAAAGCCCTGAAACCCCCCCAAGTGTTCACACAAACACCGTGAGCCCTACACACCACAATACACTATCATGCAACATTAAATAACGAAGAAAAATGTCGAAAAATCGCTATTAATCACTCTCAAACACGCTCCGAAAACTCACCACTCCCTCCACTCAGAGAGAGAGAGAGAGAGAAAGAGAGAGAGATAAAGAGAGAGAGACAGAGAGAGAGAACGAGAGAGAGAAAGAGAGAGACAGAGAGAGAGAGAGAGAGAGAGAGAGAGAGAGAGAGAGAGAGAGAGAGAAAGAGAGAGACAGAGAGAGAGAGAGAACGAGAGAGAGAAAGAGAGAGAAAGAGAGAGAGACAGGGAGAGAGAGAGAAAGAGAGAGACCAAAGAAGGGAGTGAATCCACTCACACCTCTACACACACATTGCAGGAGACAGTTGAGTCTCTGTGTTGTGAATCACCACCTTGGAGACCCTGAGGTGTCATAAAAGACTTCAAATAGGACGGAGAGAGACGAAGTGATGAGGGAGGAAGAGAGAGGAGAGTGACGCATGTTATAATGACTTCATTTGACACAGCCACTCTCGAACACCTCATGCTCACCCAATCTATGACACACACCTGCACATGATTTTCCTCTCCATTGTGCATCTATCATATTGAGTACTTTGGAGCTCATTCTATACAATAAGTGGCTTTTTGGCAATATTCAATAACTGGAAATCGTTTGCAACAAAAGTATTGCTACATTTTATCTATATGAGAGGTTTTAAGGATGACAACTCCATTATCTTCTTTTTGAACGGCAGTTTAGTTTCCCAGTTTGTGAATCAAGGGAAATAAAAGTGAGCACAAAGCTGTTCAATCTCGGTTTGGTTGTGATATGTTAAGTGACATTATTTAACCCGCGTGTTCGGTGGTTGGTGCGATGTGCAATGTGAAACTGTTGGTCCCATGTATGCAGAAACATGCATTTGTGTAGTAGGATCAGAGAATAATCTAAATTTGAATACATATGCAAATAGTAAAAACAACCCTGATATTCGAGTATTAAAACTAATATTCAATTTTGAAAAAAAAGCAGCAATACCGCGGCTGTCTGCCTCTAAATGCACCACACGAGGGGAGTCATAATGTCTCTTTCATATAGGTATATCATAGGTAGAAGGTGGAAGCATGTGATAAACAGTAATTGGTGTACATGTGCAGCCAGCAGGATTGAGGTTAAGCGCTAGAGCTCTGATTTTGACCTTCTTATTATGTATCAAATTATTTATTAATGTTGATCTTGGAAAACCATCTGCTGTTACACTCTAAGCTATCCTGAATTTGAGCATCAAATAAATGCCTCAGGGGGGAATCAAGTAAGAAACAAAAACAAGGAGAATCAGATACGGACAGAAAGTGAGAAGACACACGTACAGATGTCAGACCAGTGCAGAAGAAATCCACCAAACTCCCAGTAGGCTTATCCACTAAGGGGTTGGTTAATTCACTAGACCCACGAGAACCTTTACTGTGTGTGAGTGTGTCTCTTGAGTGTGTGAATAGACCTCTGTGTGGAACCACAGAGGCATTTGGTCATGTTTATATCCTTGTTTTTGGCCTGGGTCAGTGTACATATCGGTATATGTGTGTGTGTTTGCTTTGTGAAAGTGTATCCATACCAGCGAAGTGACGTGTTAGGTTGTGTGTGTTAGTGTGTGTGTATCTGATGATAGAACATTTAAATAAATACAAATTTCATATGAAAGTGTTGTCACTGGAGATTTGTAGAACATTTGAACTCTGTGTGTTTGTGTGCGGTGAGTGTGGGAGGGGTAGTTTAATCTTAAATTTACCCTCGGTGGTCGGAGGACTGTGGTCACATCTGGACTCGGTTTCTCTCTGCCTCTCTTGTTTTCTTTGCTCCCCTCGTCATTGCCACCTCACCTGTGCTCCCTTTTTCCCATCTTGACGCTTCCTCTCCATCTCTGCTCCTCCCTTTTTAAATAACTGACCAAAGAGTGTTCCAGGTGTCCACTTGGATGTCAAAGTAATCGCGTAAGTGTGTGCACATAACCCTACCTGCTGTTTGAGCTGATGAACCAGACCATCCTTCTCTCTCTTCAGTGCTGCCACCTCATCCTGGGTTTTCTTCTTCTTGGATGAGGAAAGCTCCAGCAGGGCAATGTTGGCGTCTTTCTCACTTATGGCTGCCAGCAGGGCTTCTTGCCTGTACAGAGAACAATGACACATTTTGTTAGCAATATTAGAAATTGATTTGATTTAATTAATGTCCCACTTGGTGATATTGCACATGATGACATTACTGGAATATCAGTGGGAGCTAACTGCTTGAATTAAAAGACACAGAAATTGCTTGGTGAAAGCAGTTTCAGTTTTTTCTTGCTCAAATATCGGTATTAAAGAGAAACCATAAAGGGTTGTTTCACCCAAATTAAAAATGTCCATTTACAAACCCCATTTAAACTTTTTCATGAAATGTACTGTGGATTATCTAGAGTAACAGGAACACAAGATGTAGCTGTTACATTTACTTTATGAGCACCACAAACTAAATTCCCTCCCTCGAACTGGGTTGGAAACACAAATCCTGTAGATGGGTAACTCAAAATCCGGACAACAGATCCCAAACTATCTGCATGGCTGGATACTGATCTGCGTGTACTTAAATGTCCATGGTGAACCCTTCGAGTGTCAACAAGTGGAGGAAAGCATTCTTATATGGGGAGCCACTTTGTGATTTAGGAGGATAAAATTGGTGTATTTTTGCAAAAATATGGGGCTTCCTGGTGGTCAAGTATGATGCATACCGTGCAATCAAGATGTTTGCAGTTTGTTTTTAGTGAGGACCTTTATGGCATGTTCACTCTTCCTCCCCAGTTGCTCTTTATACAATCTACCACAACAAATAAGGAATTAATCGCAATGTGTTTCACCACCTTTAACTTAATTAATCTATGAATGAATTCACACACACTCACTCTCTGATTGTGTACAGGTATTACTCTTTAGTCTGCGTCTATCTTTCCAGCCTCTCTTCTCTCTCTCTCTATCTCTTCTCCCTGCCTGGATAGTCGGGCTGACAGATAGATAGCATTCCATGGAAGGTTCAGGAAGCAACAAGCCGCATCCCATCCATCCAATCAGCCACAGATCTGGCCGAGCCGCATCCGAGGACACACGACGCTCAAAATTCTCGGAATTCTGTCCCGTTTCCAGAGAGATTCTAAATCACAACAGGTTTTCCACAACCCCCAAGGGGCCCAAAGACTGGCCACATACATGCACATAAACACACGAAGATGCAAACTTGCATATGAGGGAATAAACAAATTCCCTCTCCGTCAATCGAATTCTACATACATCGTAATCTTGCAATCAGGTAATATATCAAAAGTTATTTTGGCAAACATAAACTTCATATCGAGATTACAATGTTTACATCAACAAAAAATAGAGTAAGAGCATTTTCCTCTCATGTATCCCACCACTGTACCTACAATAACGGACATACATACTTCCCCTGTATACTCGGCACACAATTACACCGTTTCTCACCCTCTCACGCACAAACACACACATAAAGATACAGATACCGCGGTGCAGTGAGGAATGCAGTGATGAGAGTGTCTAAATGAAAACAGATTACATGTTTGGACAGATACTTTGGTCAACCTCACTGACCACGCTGTCAGAGTACACGTGTCCCATCATGCATCTGGACTGCAGAAATCCTGTCAGGAGCAGAGGGTGAGGGACTCGAGACTGGGGTTGGTAGAGTGATCCCCTCAGCCAATCTGGTCACTGTCAGCAGCTCAAAGATTTTCCAGATTTGTGAATATGAATGCAACATTGTTAAATGCTAATGTAACAGTAACTTCATATATGATCCTTTTCTGCATCACAGTGTTGACCATTTACATTTAACCAACATGACCTCCTGGACTTCTGTATTCAAAGAAAGAACATTGTGAGACTCTGGAACACTGTCACATTCTTTCCTGTTCTATTTTCACATAAACAGTACCCCCCCCCCCCACACACACACACACACACACACACACACACACACACACACACACACACACACACACACACACACACACACACACACACACACACAGGAAGGCTAATGGAACATTAGTCTTGTTAAAGCTAACAGTGCGTCTAGTTTTATACCATATCTGAGAGTTACCTGCCAGCACATGGCTTATAAACCCTGGTGATAAAATGATATTTATTCCAGATGCACTGGTCTCATTCTGGGCCTCTCTATGGCTCTCCCTTCATCTTGGTATGACACACACACACACACACACACACACACACACACACACACACACACACACACACACACTTACTCTTTGCTTGGCCAGAGCTAAACACATGCTTATGACAAGTGCTGGTTGTGGCTACTGCTGTTACTATGTGATCATTAAAATCTGTTTCGAGTGCAGCTCTCTTTTGCTAAATCTTCAGATAATTCTGCTGTCAGAGGCCTCCTAAAAACATAGTATGCTCTCAACTCTGCTGGCAATGTGTCCTCCTTACCATTGAAAATAACCAAAAAAAAAAAAAAAGCAGCCAGCACTGTGGAAGAAAGGTTCTCAGTGGATATGAAGCCTTAGATCTGTAACTTTCCTTTCAAGTCTTTCCTTTCTACGTGGGCACAGTAGAATAAAGGAAGGTCTACCAACAGAAAGTAAAAGCTTATTAAAGAGGTATCTGTAAGATCTGCATAGTTCTCTATTTTGGCAACACCTTTTGTTTTAGATGTTACGGCATTTTTGCAAAACACATCCTAGAGATTACTTGTTAATTTGTGCGTGCAGTGGCATTTTGCTTGGATGCCACTCTGTTCTTTGACTGGTCAGCCATGGCATCTGCTTGATACGGGACGATTCTGGAGATTAGGTTCAATGCCAGCATGCCTGAGGTAAGGAAAGATTGTGTTATGGCAAACAAACTGTTTGACAACTAAGACGCTTGGTTAGGGTTGTAAACAGATTGTGGCAATCTTAGAACCAGTTGGCTAAGCCTCTGGGGGCTTTCTGGGGATCCGGTGTGGCGAGTTGATATTCCGGCCAAGACCTTCTTTTATGTGCGCTGTTTATTATTTACAGTCCCATTAGCAACTTGAGATGCAAGACTAGAGTTGGAGTTGGGAGACGACGTGTACGACCGGACTGTTTTCGCAAGTAGCCAGTTCACAAGCTAATTCTAAACCAATAAAATGCTAGATCATCGTCAGACGACAGCCGGTGGGTTCCCAGATTGTATTTCAGGCAATGCGTTCCAGCTCTTTTTCTCTCCACACGGATTGCTCACCTGCAATCAATCAAAGCCTGCTTGAACGTGATTGGTCAATACTACTCAGACTACAAACTTTTCTGATACCAAAATCTTGTCCCGCTGCTAAAAATTCTGCATTCGAATGAAGAATCTCTTTATAGAGATAATGATTGTGGTAATGGTTAAAAAAGAAAGAAAAAAGATTACATTAATTGTACATCTGGTATTGGAAGTAAATTTCGGTCATCAAAGTTGACTACCCACCACTCCAACCTCCTCCAAACCCTTACTTCAGTTGGCACTGAACACTGGCATTGGATGTAAATTATGGAGGTGCAGAATCATTCAATAATTCCTACAGATGTTGGCCTTTTTTATAGTTTTTTTTTTACAACAAACCGCCAAAAAACTCTAACAAACGATATACAATCACTTTCAACCCTGACTCTCATGAGTGTATACAAAAACACTGTAAAAGAATATAGAAAACTGGCAGCAGGCTGAATTACTATGGTATGCCATCCGGTAATGGTGCTGAGTAGTAAAACAGTCCTATATTTATCTGAACATTTCACAGGTTATTTGATTTAACAAGTTTCCATTAACGTCATATTCTCTTCCTGCTTCCTCTGAGGCTCTCTCTCACCTATTCTCTATCGGCGTCTCTCGCCCACCCTGCGTTTCTCATCTCTCTCTCCTCACCTCTCCCCTCGTCACTCCGTTCTATCTCTCCGTCTGTGAAGAGTACAGGAGGCATTCTTTCCGTCGTTCAGCGGTCGTGTGCCATGATGTCATCGACAATGGCGACAGGGCAGACGGTATCCAGATACACGCAAACGCACCAGGCACCTGACCCCAACCCCAACACACACACACACACACACACACACACACACACACACACACACACACACACACACACACACACACACACACACACACAGGGGGGGCTCTCTCCTTCCTAAAACCACTTAAGGCACCTCACTCTATCAGAAACACTAATGCCTGGTCTTAGATCACTCTCTCTCTCTCTCTCTCTCTCTCTCTCTCACACACTCTCACACACTCTCACACACACACACACACACACACACACACACACACACACACACACACACACACACACACACACAAAAGCAGCTTCCTGTGTGTGCTGCGTTATCTCTTTCATGCCGTCACCCTCTACTGCAATCTACAGTGTGTGTGTGTGTGTGTGTGTGTGTATGTGTGTGTGTTCAAGTGACAGCTGTATGTGTGTGTTTATGACAGCATGTCTTTCTGTAGGTGCGTGTGTGTGCTCATGAGGATGTGCTTATATGTATTTCAGTGTGTGTGAATGTTCACAAGTTGTCTGTGTGTATTCAAGGCTTTATACTGTGCATGTGTGTGTGCGGGTAAGAGTAAAGTGTGTGTGTGTCTGTGTAAAGTAGATCCAGTCCTATGTGACATTAGCCAGTCTCCGTCTAAGACAAACACAGAGCTATTTTAGAAATAATCCCCTCTCCGCTCTCTCGTTCTGACTGAACAAAGCAGCTCTCCATTGTTTTCAGTGACACTGTCTGCTCTGGTTACACAGGAGGCTGTTTGTAGGACGCCAGAGTTTACTCTTTAACCCCTGTAGGACATGGTGCGTGTCAAGCTCGACCTCATTTCTGTGTGGGGCGGTTTCGCTCTACAAGCCTGGCTACAGAGAACCACATGCGGGACTTGTTCAGGCTTTGAGGAATGTTTTTCCAGAACTTTCTCCACCATCATTGACCAATTTTTGAGAAACTGAACGAGTTTTGAGGCGAGTGAAATCAGCAGATTCAACGGGGGGATTTAGAAAAATGTGATAATCATATTTACTGTAATCGTGAGTGCAGTGTGCTTTGGTGAGTTCAAAAACAAAGAAACAATACAACTTGAGCCTATTTAAACCAAGGACTGAAATTAACATTAATTTTGGAATTATGCAGCAGGTCATGGTGACTGGATCTGCCCTTCTCTATGCCATTAGATCTGGACAGAGGCAGTCTGAGATGATTGGAGGATCAAAGAACCCACTATCGTGTGATGGGAAGATGTGACTTTACTGACAAGTGCAATTAAAGTTCTGAAATACAACCTCAATACTTTGTTTTGATTTATTGTCTTGTTTATTTCCACTTTGCTTAGCCAGTCTGTCAGGCCAAGAAATGGTTTTGCAGAGTGGCGGTCATGGAGCTCACGACAGATGTGGCTTAAAAGAGGACGGCTTTGGGGAGTTAGGGGTGTGGTCATCTGGATACAAGCTGAGGTTAGGTCAGCCTCAGCTGGGTCGCCCAGGGGAAGACATTTAAAACACCTGATGAGCCTGTAAGTTCAACATGAAGGATGTGTGAGGATGAACCACGTACAATGTTCAGTAAGCCCAGTTTAAGCTTGATGTATATGCAGCTGATAATAACACAACGTGTTCCACCATCCCACTTAAAAACTTGACAATTGAAATTTTTTACTTCACAGCAGGGTGGCAAACTCAGCGTAGATTTTCTACGTTTTTATTTTATGGTAGAAGTGTATAAACATGCTGTTCATGCAATCCTGAATCCTGTCCACATTCCCACTGTTCTGTTTGTCAGAAAGAAAAGGAGAGAAGAGACTGTCTGGAATATTTTTGAATAACTGAATTGTAAGGAAAAGTGTGGTTTTAAAGAGAGAAGAGAGCGGAGGAGAGACGAGAGGAACGAGATACAGGAGGGCACAGCTGGCTCTCAGTGGTAGCTAATGCTGCCTGGAGGCACACACACACACACACACACACACACACACACACACACACACACACACACACACACACACACACACACACACACACACAAAGGAGTATAGAAAGATGGATGGAAGAAATCTGCTGGAAACTTCTTATTTTATTTTATGTCTTTCTCCTAAAACCCTCTCTTTCTTTTCCTTTCTGTTGTTTTTTTTGCCAGATAATCAGGTGGCTGACAGACCTCACACACACACACACACACACACACACACACACACACACACACACACACACATACACACACACACACACACACCTCTGTGACTAGTGTTCATGACTGTGCATAATCTACTTGTACGCAGGGATATACAATTAATCCATTTTTAATTCCTCCTTCTGTCTTTGCCTTTCTTTAAGTCTCTCTCTCTCTTTCTTTATCCCCCTTCTATTTCTCTCACTTTTCCCACTCTCTGTCTCTCTCACACACACACACACACACACACACACACACACACACACACACACACACACACACACACACACACACACACACACACACACAGCTACTAGTTTAGTTTCTGAGTCTCCAGAGTGGGGCCCTGCAGAGTAGTATTTCTCTCCCAGCTGACAGCTTCTGTCCTGGGGCAGACAGCCAGCGAGCACTGGGGCCCCTATTCTCATCTGCTCCTAGCTGACTCACTCTCTCTCACACACACACACACACACACACACACACACACACACACACACACACACACACACACATCTGAGGTGTAAACTGCTGCTTTGCCTCACAGCTCAAAATATTGAGAAGAGAGAAAGAAGAGAGTAAAGTAAGAAACAGAGCAAAGAACAAATTTAAGCTAGAGGCCTCTCTTTAATGTTTTACCCACCCTTTAATACGCACACACTGAAAACACTAAATACCGTATATAAAACATATATATAACATATAACCTATGTACACATGGAGTAGATTCTCCACTTTGAGTACACACCTACACACACACACACACACACACACACACACACACTTACTGGTTTATGGCCCTACAAGAGAAAACACAGGGCAATGAATGCACACATCAGAGCAGGTTTTATGAAACATTTGTTAGTGCTGGCCTGCCATGTGTGCAGCATCAAAGCAAAGACAGCCAATAAAGCCTTGGTTTATAGTAAACCATTTACTGCAGCTCTCTCTCCTGCAAACGCGCCAACACAAAGTTTCACTTCACTGGATTATAACAGAAGTTATTAGAGAAAATGATCGACACCTACCGCAGTTGTTATGTGCATTCACAACTTTGAAATTGCTCTCGAGGGCTGCATTAAGCCAAACACATCAAAGAGATAATAGTAGGTTGAAAATGTAGAATAATGATAAAAATGATTATCAGGAATTACAGTAAAGAATGCCCTCAAGGCTTTTATTCAACGCCAAAAACCAAAATGTGCTTTCTGATCTGGAAAGTTTACTTGTTTATTAACACTTTAAGAAAGTGAAAAGTTCGCCGCAGCCTGGACCCCTCTGAGGGCCACCTCATGTCTCCACCACACATGACCAAACCCTGGACCTGAGGAGAGCCTTCTCCCTCTGGAACTCTCCCCCAAAACACTGCACCAATCTGTCCTGGGTCAAACGTCTATGAATGAAATGTGTTACTGTCAGAACGGTGAACAGGTCCTGATTTGATAGAAACCTTGTTTTATCTTTGACTGACACTACTTAGATTAAAATAGCTGACTGTATAATGTACAATAACACACAGAAGGATCGTTGGCGAGATCTTTTTGAAAGCTGTGTGTGTGTGTGTGTGTGTGTGTGTGTGTGTGTGTGTGTGTGTCTTAAACTATAGTGGAAGTGGGTCAGAGACACTAGATATGAATGATTTAGTATGGAGGGAGAAGATGGGACGAGAGGCCATCAGAGAGAATCAGAAAAAGCGAAAGAGAGAGAAAGAGAGTGTTAGGAAAATGGGTTAAAACTGGTGCATAGGATAAGTGTGTGTGTGTGTGTGTGTGTGTGTTTGAGAGGGAAAGAAAAGCTCCCCTCAAGGAGCTGTTGTACATCAGAGAGGCTTAAAGAAAGACAGCGAGAAGGCTTACACACACTAACACACACACACATAGAAAAAAAAAACAGCATTGACAGGGAAGGGAATAAAATAACTGGAGGATTTGGAGGGAAAACAAATCAAAGAGACGTGAAGGGGGAGAGAGGGAGAGGAATGGAGGGGAGGGAGGAAGTCACGGTGAGGGGAGGCAGAGAGACAAAGGCAGTAAGAGGGAGAGAGAGGAGGGCAGGTGGGACTGCTGCATGACAGAATGAGGATCTGTTCTCGACACATTTCCTCTATTTCTCACTCCCTTTTTTCTCTTAAAAAACACTCACTCCCTCGCCTCTCTCTTTCTCTGATTTTCTCTCTCACTCACACACACACACACACACACACACACACACACACACACACACACACACACACACACACACACACACACACTGTGACTAATAAGAAAGGTGTAAAAATGCATTATCCATGGTCTGCGGGAGCTTGCTCTTTCCATGGGACCACACACACACACACACACACACACACACACACACACACACACGCACACACACACACGCACACTCGGAGAAGTGTGACTAAAGATGCAGCTTTGTCTCACTGAGGTTCTTTACAGTAAATCCATTTCTACGCTGCGCTACAAAGACCAAGACATCTGCTTACAATCTGTCGGCACAAACTCACTCCCGTAACACTAACCAGCCACAGGAACGGACACCTGCCCCTCCCAAATGTCTATGAAAGACGATTGTTAAAAACATTTTTGCTTTATTTGACAATGTGAGAGTGACAGATATGTTTCTGGCAATCTATGGATACTCCCTGTGTTACAGTGCTACTCCACTGCCTGTTGGTCAAAGTGCTCAGAAATGTTTAAGTGACTTAAAAAGCAACTTCAAACTCAGTTGAGACTGTCCAAAGGTTTGCAACGGAATCCCCATTTGTTCTATTGATGGCCTCTTGCCTGCTACTATTGCAGCTTTTCAACCAAAAGAATCTGCAAAAGAAAATGCAAATTATTGTGTTTTCATCTACTGTAATGTGAATACGAAATGTGTTTCATGTAATAATTAGAGGAAGGTTACAGTCTTCTCATTGGTCCAAACAGATCTGATGTTTTTGTCTGCTGCTTTTTTTCGTCTCTTCAGCCTCAGTGGACGTCAAAGTCACATGCTTCATGTACATCATGATTTATTCGCTAAGTCTGTTTTCATTTGTTGCATTTTGCTATTATTGATCCACCAAATTCCACCTCAGCCAGCTGCATTCTTTGACTAAATGATCAGAACTTAGATGAAACATAATCCATCTCTTGTATGTTTATGTGCTCAGTTTCTTTGTCCACTGCGTGTATCCTCTGACTTGAATGCCTCGCTGTGAGCCAACTCTCCCATTAAGGAGGATGAAGTTTTAAAATGGAAATGCATTATGTACATTGTAGTTGTGCAGTAATTTACATCTGTGATTAAACAGAGTCGTTGAGTTATAAATCTGCGTCTTTCTTTCCTCTCAGAGTAAGTTAAACAAGCCAATCTGTGCTCCTCATCGGTGTACTCCAGTTTTATTATTTCAGGAATATCAATGTAATTGTTTGGCATTCATAATATATAATCAGAGGCTTTGAAAAAAAGAATGCATGTTTAGTTTTCTACTTTTTGATAAGTTTTCCCTCTTCATCGCTCCCTCTCCCTCTTTCATTGCCGTTTAATGATGGCCTGGCACTCGCAACCTGTAATCAGCTGAGGACAACAGGCGAGTTCAGGTTTTGCCGCATCCTGTTTCCCTTTATTCTCTCTTGCCACTTGTTTCTTTTTGTTCTGATGAGTTGGGTTCTCTCCCGTCTTTCGGGTCATTTTGCTCTTGTTCTTGGCTCCCTGTGCTTGTTTTAAACCCCCTCATTTTTCCTCTTCTTACTCAATGTTTTTAATTAGTGTAATAGAGAGTCCTGCAATACATGAACAGATTACACATAAAATATGGCAATAAGAATAGAAGTTACTATAGAGACGAGTCAGCACCATAAAAAGGAGACTCTCTTTTTTCTCTGCTGTATATTCAGCTGAAGATCACTGGTTTGCAAGGCTTCAGAGACTTTCAGAAAAACCCTGTTATTTGAATACAACTTCTAACTGAGGCACATCTTTTATTGCTTCTATTTTCCCCGATTCAATCTCTTTTTTAGGCTTTCACAAGGGAGAAGGAAGAATCGAAAAAGTAAAGACGAAGACAGCCAGAGTTGGAGAGAAGAGGGCAAGAAAGGCAAGAACAATGGAGAGAAGAGAGGGAGACGGAGAGCAAGGCGCCCTGATTTGAGCTTGTAAGGCTCGGTGTCAAAACGGCGTGCCCCTTTTTTGTCAGACTAAGCTCTCAACATCTCTGTCATACACACTCAACGCACAACAAATACACACACCCATACACACACACACACACACACACACACACACACACACACACACACACACACACACACACACACACACACACACACACACACACACACAGAATTGTTCTGGCACACTGTGGATTAATCTCATTTCTGGGGGATCAAAGTGCCTATCTCTGGTGCGCTGCCATAAGCATGTGCACATGCATTTGTGTGGGAGGATGTATTGTGAATGCGTGTGTGCATGTGTGTGTGCGTATACATCTCCAAATGTTTCTCTGTGAGAGAAAGCATCTAAGCAGTCATGCTGTCTCATCTGGTTTTGTAAGTGACTGTGTGTATGTATGTGTCTTATTTCTGAAGGCAACATGCACTCCTTATGTTAGTGATGGGTGCACTCCTTATGTTAGTGATGGGATATCTGCCATGTGTGTGTGTGTGTGTGTGTGTGTGTGTGTCTTTTACACGTGCAGTCATACTGTTAGTGATGGCTTTCCGGCTGTGAGGAGCAGAGCTGTTGTTCTGTTGAAAATAAGATCTTTGACTGCATGCAGACAAATAGAGGGACGCAAAAACACACACACCCACACACGCACACACACCATTGATTAGTTTCAGTATGTAGTGACAACAGTGACGACAGTGAGAGATACGGCCTGCCAGACAGTCAAAAATCAGAGGATAATTGCGTTTCCAGACAGACGTAGGCTCAGAATGGAGAGATGGGTGGAAAGAGGCAGAAGAGATGCAAAGAATAAGATGTGAAAAGGAGGTAAAAGGAGGGACGGCAGGAATGAAGGGAGGGATGGCGGAAGGGGTGCATGGAGAGGTTTGAGGGTTAGACGGAGGCTGGGTGGGAGATAAAACAAAGAACAGAGCAGCAAAGGAGAAATAAATTTAATTTATAGTGTTCACCTTGAGGTATCAGCCAAGGCTCTCACTGCAGGAGGCTGAAGACAGCGCAGCAAATTGGTGTTCCTACAGACTCTCTTTCTAGTATAGTTGTACATGTGGTGCAAAAACAGGGTGTTTGTGTGTAAACAGACTTAAAGTGTCCTCATTCTAGATGCTAAATGCTTCTTTTGGGCAAATAGAACATCCCGTTCCAGCAAATCTCAATCGATTTTGGCATTTTCAATGACTCACAAGCCAGTACCTGATTTGTCACAGTCTGAGGCGGCCTCCCCCACACAGAGATTCCAACTAAAATATAATATTTTATTTCCCTACTGAAGGAAACAAAAGTAATGGGACTCACTTTGTTCCCCGTTGCTGGAAGCCTTGACCATGTGCATTGCCAATACAATTGTCAAGTGCATCGCCGGGACTTCTTTCTCCACAGCAGAGTCTGTTCATTGTGACGCTTCTGTGTTTTCTTTGGTAATGAATGGCCTTTTTAAGCATCATTAACGTTAGCAATCTCCCTAACAACCTTGCAAATAAACAGAAATCAGCGTCTCGACCATTTTATACGTCGGAGCATTCGCTGCAACAGATGAATTGTGATTTTAATGTTCATAAAAACGTTACATGCATAGCTCTGGTAGGATAGTAAAAACAATGACCAATAAATTAGTGCGTAGTGTGAAGAACACTGCGTGAATGCAGGGGGAGGAGGACATAACCTAAGTGGTTATATATTCAATATATATCGCAGTCTGAAAGATTGATGGATGAGCGGAAGGAGCGAGCGGGACGGGAGAGGAGGTAATATAATTTCTTCGGGATATCACGCAGATTCGTTGGCTCCACTCAGTTGTTGTTGGACAGCTGTCTTTCTCCTCTTTGCTTTCCCTCCTTTTCTCTCTGCCATAAAAACATTTCTGCTTCTTTTCTTTCATTTTATTATCCTCCTCCTCCTGCCCCCCTCCCCCCAAAAACAGATTTATAACTCTTGCCCTGACCTCTTTACTCTTGTTTCTTCTCCTCGTTTTGTCAGTTTTGCACTCGTTTCTTCTTGTTTTGTGCCTTCTCCTCTCCTATCCTCCACATCCGTCCTCTCAATACCTTCTTTTCAAATAAATGAATCACATTCTGCTGCTTTACGTGATATAAATGTAAGACTATTAAAAGTGAAACTGCCTAACTTAACAATAATTAGTTCAACTTCTGTAATATTTGAAGATATCTTCCAAACATTTGCATAACATAGTCACTGTACACTTTGACACATTAATAGCCAATCTGAACCCTGAACTGCATGCATCTCTAAGAAAAAGCTACATGACAAGGTTACAAACTACTATTTGGGAAAAGCTGCTGCAACTGCAATCATTATTCTTGCAATATTTACAATAAACCATGAGTTTCCAACTGTTCTCGATGTTTCAAACATGTTCTGTGATGTAATGTTTTAAGCAATCATCACCGTGATAAAAACTAAAAAGAGTTTTTCTTTATCCAAATCTAAGGTCTAAGGATTGATGGTGCAGTACACATTGAAAAGCCGTTTGAGGCAGGTTTGAGAGTTTGGGCTTTAAATGAAATTGACCAGACTACAACCTACATCCCAAAGTTTAAGAAAGCTCTCTTCTCTAACAAAATACTCTCCCAAAGCCAAAGAAAATCTTCTGCATGCAAGTCTTAAATTCACCTGTACCGGAGAGACATGCATGTGTGTGCTGTGAGGAGAGCAAAAGAGTCAGAGAGAGAGAGAGAGAGAGAGAGAGAGAGAGAGAGAGAGAGAGAGAGAGAGAGAGAGAGAGATGTGTTTAAAAAGTCAGTAGAGCAGAACAGCACAGAGTAAAATAGGCTTTAATTCAGCCAGATTGGGATTTCAGACCCATTACCCTGCTGTTACACACACACTGTCAGCACATTCCTCCAGCTGGCTGCGCGCGCGCACACACACACACACACACACACACACACACACACACACACACACACACACACACACACACACACACACACACACACACACACACACACACACACACACACACACACACACCTGCATGCTCCAAACACATGACAACACACATGACCACAAGACCACATAAGGCTGGGAAGAAAACGAGCATGTGCATATTTAACGTATATCACAAAGAAAACATGTCTCTGTGTGTTTTACGAGTGTGTGTGTACATGGGAAGGTCGCTGCACATAATTTATCAGCGGGAAAGATGCATGTTGGCGCCCAGCAGG
This sequence comes from Cebidichthys violaceus, assembly GCF_023349555.1. NCBI lineage: Eukaryota > Metazoa > Chordata > Actinopteri > Perciformes > Stichaeidae > Cebidichthys > Cebidichthys violaceus. The sequence goes on from NW_027176717.1 coordinate 1,258,081, forward strand.
GCAGATGTGTGTATCCGTGTGTAGTTCAGTTTGTGTGTATTCTGTCCCTGGATTTAGTGTATATTAGTGTGTGTGTGTGTGTGTGTCCATGCAGGAGTATTTACATGCTATCGGTGCGTATTTACATGTTTGTAGTTTAATGTGCATTAAATATAACAATGTTGATTCTTTATTTCTGTATGAATACTACAGTATGTTCTTGGGCACACACACACACACACACACACACACACACACACACACACACACACACACACAAATATACATCAGGGACTCAAGGTTAGCAGAGTGTCTGAGTAAAGAAGACATATACAACCAGCTGGTGAAAACTACGGCACAAAGATAGATAGACTGTGTGTGTGTGTGTGTGTGTGTGTGTGTGTGTGTGTGTACAAAGCAATGAGAGAAGGAAAGGAAGGAAACGGAGAGGGCGAGAAAGCGACATATTTCTTCATGGGAGTGAGAGTGTGAATGTGTGTTAATATATTCCATGTCCGTCCAAAGAAACCTCTGAAACATGCCGTATCATATATCATGTCTTACAGTAACAGTAAACCTTACACCGATGTAGAACTGGGCAACAAGTCAGACATCAAACCTGGAAGAGTTACGGCAGCTTGCGTGCGCAGAGACAGTTTCATGTGCAATACACTGAGATATATGACACACAGAACGCAGCCACCTTAAACATCTCATGTTTTACATGTGAGGGAAAGCCAGAAGCAAATGACGTATTTGCTGACCAAACCCTAATGTCTGGTGAAAAATATGAGCGGTGGCATCATGCACATTACTCACAAGCAAGACATCTAGCAGCTACCTGAAAAAACGTCTCACTGAGAGAGAGCAGACACAACAATACGCTATATCCCAAATATGTGTGAAGAACATCTTACTGCAGCCGGAAAAATATCATGTATTATGCAAAGGCAGTAAGTTGTCAAAAATCACATGAATGCAACAATTCTGTATAAGCATCTGCAGTGTGTTCTGGGTAAGAAAACTGGAGCTGATTTTGATCAGAATACCACCAGTATACAGACAGAAACAATAAATAGTGTGGAAGTGTCAAAAGGCAAACTTTGGCTGCTGGCCAACAATAAATAAATAATATCTCCCAAAAAAAAAATACTGTTTGAGCAGAGGGAGTAACACATTCTTCTTTAAGGAGATTTTATGTTTTAAACTGAAGGAAAAAATAAATGTGTTTATTTATGTACAATTATGTGATACAAATGCATAATTTCACAGGTCAGTAAAACTTCCCCCAAAATGAATAAAGATAACATTAATGGTACAACAAGTGCATGTCAAAGAGGGACTTAAAAAAGCTGCCTTTTGTACTCCATTTAGCCACTTTACGATTATACACAAACATTAGCTGAAATGTGCTTCTACGTATGTAGAAGTGCTGCATTACTAAACAACTAAGTGTCAAATAAATAATTTGCAATCACATAGTGAACGCATACGTCATAAAAATGGACGGAACATATGAAGTGCAGTCGTGTATCTACACAAACACCAGAGACGATTGGCAGAGTAAATATTTGGTCTCTCTCTGGACAGTAGGTTTGATCTGTGTATGGAAACACACGGTCTCACCGCATTTCAGAGTTGGGTAGTGATGTTAACCACAACGGATTTACACACATACACTCACACATGAGCATATTGGGACAGTGAAGTTAAATGATAACGCAGATTGAAACATTCCCACTGGAGTCTGTTAAATCTAATTATACATGTGTGTATATGAGTGTCTGTGTGTGTGTGAGGAAGGATGCATGTGTGAGCCGGTTACATAAATATTCATCTTAACGCCTGTATTTTCTTAAAAGGAACGCTGGACAAGTCAGACGTCAATAAATCAATCATAGCGTGCTTGCACACGTGCGCACTCCCACATGCAAATTCACATACAAAAACAAGGCCACGCATTCTGATGCGCTGATGCTTGTAATAATCACACGGGTCATAACTGTGGTGATAAAACGGCCTATAACTTGCTCACCTGGCCTGTGAATGGACGGACTGCTGGACACACACACACACACACACACACACACACACACACGCGCGCTCTTGTGTGTCTCTCTCTCTCTCTCTCAAAAACAAAGAAATGCAACGTTGGTAGAAAACGCCGAGGACGGAGGGCAGGAAAGCTAAATCACAGAGCATGCCCTCATTTTCCCATCATGCCACAGTAAAAGATAGTCCCACAGCGTGTATAAACGGGTAGGACATGCTAACACGGACATTCTCCTTGGCTTCTATTTCAGCCCAAAGCGTCGTTCCACTAAATTAGACCTCGTTGTAAGGTCTCAGTGAGGATGTGAAACAGCAGAAAATACAGGGAACCTTCGGACTGCTGGACTCCTCAAACTGCAAATTAAAATTACCACAAGTGTGTGCGTGCATCTGTGTATGTAATCAATCACATAAAGGGCTTCGACAGCGGTACATGGTTACTGCATTAACACACTACTTACTTCTATGGCTTTAAAGTGGTGAGCGAAAGAGGGAGGAGATAAAAGTAGAAAGAAGAGGGAGAGAGAGAGGTAAAGACAGGAAGAGGAAAAAGGGAGTTGATGAGGTGTCGGTTGAAGAGCATGTCAATGTGACCAGTGACCACCTTCCTGGAACACTGAGGCAGCATGGGAAAGTACTGGAGATATCATAAGAGTTGCTAATTTCGGGGGAAGCGTTAAAGGTCAGACTTCATTCTGTATATGTTGATTGATATGCCATCTGCTTAATACAGTAAGTGAGGACGAGACAATACAAGGAAGTAGAAACATTGTAAAAGTTGTTGTTGGCCCAGACTGAAATATCTCAACAACTATTGGATGGATTGCCATTCAATTTCGTACACATACACACACAGAGCCGTTTATTTTCATATTACACGAGTGTTTTTAAATCAAACGCACCTCTGAAAAAAAGCGGTGTGTTTGTGTCTTTGGAAACATGACAGATGACATAGGTGTCAGCTGTTAAACATGTTAACATAAATAGAAGTAATAAAATGTGTGTGTCTTACTTCATCTCCAGGACCTCCTCCAGGTGCTTCCGCCTCTCAGCCCGCAGGGCGGTCAGGTGACCTTCCTTCTCGGCCAGTGAGAGCTGAGTTGATGACAGCTTGGCCTTCATCACC
>NW_027176717.1:1263737-1528737 GCF_023349555.1 Cebidichthys violaceus
TCGTTTTATGAACGATTATGTGAAAGAGTAATTGCAGTGACGCAGTCTTAAAATGGGAACACAAAAATATTTATTTCCAATTTACTCATGTATATAGAGACACGTTTCCAGTTAGAAAACCAATGTCTCGTCCATCTGGCTCCTGCTGAATGCTATGTTGTGCTGCGCCGGTGCGCTGTTTAAATAGCAGTTAGCACTTCTTTCCGCCATGTTTGTGTGTGAGAGGTATATGCGTATGTATGTGGAATGCCGTCTTGTGTATTACTATCCTGTCTGTTGGTACCACGTGCACACTTGTGCATGTGCGTTTGCGCTGAAAGGCTGAGTTACCGTTGTTGATGTTGGGTGAGGACTGCACTGAGTGTTTGGCTGCCATCTGCACTCGTCCACCACACGCTGATGTTTCTACTCCTTCCTCCTCCACGAAAGCATTTTAACACGAGGACACTCTCCAGCACCCTGCCCTGGCCTTAAATGGTCTCTGCTCTGTCTAATTAAAGCTGCCACTTAATCATTTTGAAATATTTCAATATAACGCTGCCGAAATTAAATTTGAACCCTTGGCACAATTACTGTAAACAAATGAAGAAACTTTAGGAGGAAAAACATATCGGATGTGATTTTTCCATCTTTCTTTTTCTTGTTCCGATTGTTGCTATTGTGAAAACACAAAGGCCTGTTTGATTGTAATTTACCTCTAGTTTACAACTGGATCAGCTTTTTTTTGTTTTTTAACAAATTGCTCCAGGAACTATAGAACCTCAGGAACTAAAAGTCCCTTTGGCACATTTCTTTTTACCTTCCCACTGGGTCTGAAGAACCATGAGGATTAGGCAAATTAGTCTGATAATGGATTAAAAAAATTATGACAGCAGCATTTTTGATGCAATTTTTACACAAGAGGAAACAACAACACAGACTCATCATGTTGTTCTTTGTAGTTACTGGGGATCGAATTAAATTATGCAAAGGAGACCTGCAGAGGTGGAAAAGGAGACTGCTCGTCTGCTGATGGTTTCCCGGTCGTCTATTTCTGCTTTAATAGGCTACATAACAATAATGTAACAAATAGCCCAGTCAAGGGTAATCTTAAAGCCGAACCACATATCTTTGGTACCAGTGGCAACCAGTGCTTGTTGACTGTGTGAACTAAGCTACAGACAAGTTGTAGCAGCCTACGGCTACGGCCAAGGAATTAAATTTAGACCCTTGCTCCTTCTAATGCAGGTTAGGTTTCTGAGTTCCTGAAATGGTTCCTGGGCCCCCAAGAAAGGTCACTGCGCAGTAAACCGGTCTATATGAGACTGATCTGTCCTCCCGAGAAATGACAGAATCAGTCATTTCAGCAAATGCCGCGAAAAGACATGTTCACGTAAAAGTAACAAAGCCCTCCAGCGGCTTTGTTCATCCATAGCAAAGGAGGAAGTCAGGGTGACGTTATTGTGGAGCTACAAAGTCAGCAAAGTGACAGGTTGGATGGATGTGTCAACAAAACTCAACAGCAAACTAAACTAAACACGACAGCAAGTTTGTTCCAAGATTCCTATTCTCCCCCAGTCGTTGTCCAATATGTATTTTTCTAAAACAATAAACTGTACAAATGACATATTGTTTTGTTTAATTTGATTAACTATATATATGTGCAGAGAAATGCATGTGACTCTGGATGTTTTGTGGAACGATGTGTGTTTTTCACCTACCTAATGATACCATACACACATATTCTCTATCTGCTTGTTCAAACCCATCAGTTCAGCTGTATCCAATTCCCAGGGTCAAATATCCACCTCCAAAATGCTATTTCTTTTTGGTTGCATCATTACCTCAAAAGAGAAATCCAAGCTGTCGTTTGCATCATTTTAAACATGATATCCTGTAGCACCTTTGAAACTTCGGGATCTTGATTGGAATTTGAAATAAAGTTTTGTGAGTTTGAACGGCAACAGGTTCACATGTGGAGCTGAAGACAATGCGCTTGTGTTGTAAGCCTTGTTACACCTTTGTTAAGAGAGCATAATTAACTATTTGCCTCCATCTGTCCATCATTTTTCTTACACCCATCTGCTTCTCTTAGCTCGAGGTTGGTCTTTCCAACATCTGTCTATCTGGAACTCATTCTGCTGTGGCACCCACGGACATTAACCGTGGTTGAGGGTGTCAGCAGTAAAACGTGTGTTTGCATGCCTGTCTTTATGTGTCCATCCAGAAGTAGCCTGGTAAGTAGAGGCCAGACAGGACGGCCAACATTTAGAGGCAGTAATAACAATGGAGTCCTGCCATTTTGCCAACAGCTACAGTGGGCCATGTTTTCTCAGGGCAGTTTTCATCCTGACAGCCCACGCTGTTTTTCCCCCACTAGTCAAAACCCATCCAGGCTCTGAGGAACATTTCCCATCTCTATGGGCTCGTTAAGCCACTGGTACCCAGGGGAGCGACACACACACACACACACACACACACACACACACACACACACACACACACACACACACACACACACACACACACACACACACACTCCCACTGATCTGAGGTTGAGTCCACTAAACCCTTCCCTTCTGCGCTTCCCTTAACACCACTATGAGCTTTCCTACTGTCTCAACATAGATAAAACAGATTACCATTTGGAGAGGTTGGGCTTGCGCTCCATTTAGGAAATAGCTGTTTGTGAGCTCTGGCTGAAGCAGACAAAATACAAGCTGTTCTTAAAATAGGGATGTATTTACCTCTCCTCCAAATGAGGAGTGACTGGGCAAACACACACACACACACGCGCGCGCGCGCGCACACACACACACACACACACACACACACACACACACACACACACACACACACACACACACACACACACACACACACACACACACACACACACACACACACACACACACACACACACACACCTGAATGAGCTCAGTTGGCACAGGGCATATGTGTTGCCGCTGCCATTAGCCACTATTGGCATAGCAATGTTTAGCTATGTCAGAAAGAGTTTCTATGTTGCCCAAAGATGTTTGTCTGTGTGTGTGTGTGTGTGTGTGTGTGTGTGTGTGTGTGTGTGTGTGTGTGTTATGCATCGCCAAATGTCCCTGAGAGACAGAGAAGTGAAGGAAATCCCTCAGAAGTAAGGACATTTGTGTGGACTACGTGAGCCAAACAAGTTACTGATAGGGGTTGAGTTTAAGGAAAGGGTGGGGTCACACATTTACTGGTTGGGGTAAAGACTCTCCTAGGACACACAAGCGTGAGAGACGGTTACCTGATTCTCGGAGTGTGTGCGGGCCTGCTCCTCCTGGGCGAGCACCACCTCCCTCTCCGCGGTGATCTGAACGCTTTCCCTCAGCGCCTCCTCCAGCTCCTCAATGCGCTCCTCCTTCTGACGGAGGGAGTCCTACAGAGATAAAGTGCGCAATGTAAATAGAGCATTAACAGCTGCAGCGCTGAGACGATCGGGTGATTAATCCAGCATTTATCAAGCAACGGCACCAAGAGTCTCCAGCCATGCTAGCAGCTCCGTGAGGCTGTACTAAGGTCATTGAATTGAATTACTTTGCAGGTATTTGGTAATAAACCAAAGTGTTGGACAAATTTAACCTGATGTTGTTGTAAGATGAAAAGAAATATTGTTATTACATTTCAGGAGAACATTATAGTTGTTGAGATATTTCAGTGTGGACTGAAGCGGTGGATATCCATGATCCATCCCTAGAGCTGCTAACACGGCCAAAAATGCACAAGCATTCGATGGTTCCAGCTTCTCAAATGTCCGAATTTGTTTGCTTTACATCGTTGAAAAGTCATTATCTTTGGACTGTTTGGTTTGATAAAACAAGCTATTTAGTTCTGGGAAATTACGATGACCGTTTTTCACTGTTTTCTGACATTTCATAGAGCGGGCATGATCATTAATTGTAGCCCTAGATACTTTTAATAAACAATATCTCATTTAATTTAGGGAAGTTTAAATGTAAGACTACACCAGCCAGAAAATCAACTGACTCACATACAGTAAACTTTTGATCTGACATCCTTCATATCTGACTGGATTAAATCAGTTTCCCGTAACAGCAGCTTTCCCTGTCAAACCCTGGTTAGCATGTCCAAAAGGTTAAAACCTTGGACACTCCTCTTTCCATTTTATTGCTCTCAGCGAACTGGAATAAACTGCAAAAGACTCACAAATTAGACAAGTCTGATCTCCATCTGCCTCAGAGGACTCTGAGGAATTCTCAATCACTCAGGATGCTGTTTCTAAGTAAAATGACGACACGAACGTCCCACCAATTCCCCATACGGAGCAATTTAGTTTTCTCTTGCCAGGCTTCCTAGTTAAATTAGAGTTGAATGAATACCTGATGGAGACAGAGCAGCAGAGAGAGGATGAGACATTTACAGTGGCGATGAACAGACCTCCAGGACATCTCCAACACATGTGCTGTGAATCTGAATCCTGCTCCAGATCCAACATTACTTGGTGTCTAACTATGCAGACTTAATTAGATTAAGTCCTCTTACTGTATTCAATTCAATTCAATTTACGGACTGAATTACACTCGCATTCCATTTACAGTCTTCAGTGCTGGTTAAACAACACAGAATTGCTTACAATTGACACACACACACACACACACACACACACACACACACACACACACACACACACACACACACACACACACACACACACACACACACACACAAACACACCAGTTATGGTTGTAACCGCTGCGGCCCCATAAGTCTGAGTGATTCACATAGCTATCAGATCATCTCCGAACCACATGCATACACAGAAATGACAGCTTCCAAACTCCTTAAACCAAAGATCAGTCACAGCTTGAGGGCACTTATTCGCACAAACAGACACCCACATACAGAAAAGAGCATTTTCATCTGCCTCTAATCAGAGAAGCCGCTGAGGTTGACGATTACTGGAAGAGGAGGTGGAGGAGGTAGACAAGGATGGACGAGGAAAAACTGAAAGAAGGGAAAGGGAGTTTAAGGGAAATTAGGGGTGGAAAAGGTGAAATAAAAGCTAGTGAGGACATAGGAGTACAACCGGTGTTACAATCATCACCACACACATGGCTGTTCATCTTGTGGTCGCTTGACACCTCAGCAGACAATTAGGAGACGCTCTCACACCACAGGAAGCATTTAGAACCCACAGTATTCACAACATAGTTTAGTGTGTACGTCCCTTACTCCCCCTCTAAATCACCTCTCTTCCTCACCTCCTTCCTCCCCTTCCCTTCTCTGACCATTTTTTTTCGTTTCCTCTTTTCCTCTCCTCACCATCTTCCATCTGCTCTTCCTGTCAATCATCTTCTTCAGTTACCCCCTCGAATGTTCTCCCTGAGCGAGAGCTGCATCGTGTCTGTGTGTGTGTGTCTGTGTGTGTGTGTGTGTGTGTGAGAGCGTGTGTTTGACATTGCCTCAGGCTGCTCGCTGTCACAATTGTCACCTTGTGATGAAGCATTGTTGTGATAGCAGAAAATATTCAAGGTAGGACGGAGAGAAACTTTCTCCGTCTCACTTTTTCACCCTCTCCCCACATCGCTCTCCTTTAACTCCCAGCTTGCTCGTCCTTTTCCTCCCTCCACACCTGTATCTGCAGGGAGCTTTCGTTCAGATTGTCCTCTCTCTTCTTGGCGTCCTCCATCAGCTGGGCGTTCCGGCTCTTCTCCTGCTGCTCCTTGTGTTTCAGGTTGGCCACCTTCTTCGACTGGTCCTTCATCTGCCTGCGCACGCACACACAAAATACGACATCAAAGTCAATGCATCAACTGTATACAGTAAGGGGGATTTAAGTGGAATATTTCCCTACTTTTGTTACAGATTCGATTTCTGTATGTCTATAACACACACTGGTAACAGTTTTTTGCATTAAAGGTTTTTATTTCCTAATGAAGATATTTAGTTTTCACTGCTTCTCGCCATTGAAGAATTGGGATATTCATGGTTATGGAGTTCTGAGTAAATGCACACTAAAAATAAGGTTCTGGTCATGGCATTGGTTTACTCAGAAAAGAGGATAAATGAGCTCCAAAGATTTTTGAATCACTAGCATTACGACCGCAAACATTCAACATAAGAAAGGTGGCTGAAAAATAAAATTTCAACATGAATTCTACACCTCTAAGATTATTTCTAAAATGTTTATTCTTTACTTAAAAAAACCTGCAATCTAAAAGCCTGTATTCATTTAGCCACAGTGCTAAATGAACGGGAGAAGCCATGAGAAGTACCAGCTTTAACAGCGTTAAACACCATCTCTGACTTCAAAGATCCGCCACACACACCCATCACGTATGCACACAAATAGATGCGACAGCAACATCCAAAATGACCTGCATTAACAACGCTGGCAGCCAGGTCACACGAGTGCAGCTAATAGTTCATATGTTAAGTGGAACCGTTTCCCACCAAAACGTATTCAGGACCCTCTGTCTGTTACTGCCATTATGGTGAAACAGCAAGACACTCTGATGAACTATTCTGTGCAATACAATGGCGTAATGAAAGCCCTTAGAGCCAATATAATGCGAAGATCAGTAAAGGAATTCAATAAAAAGCTGTGAATGGACGACTAGATGACGTTTAAGATTTTTCCACAGTGGGAAGTATGAAGGCCTTTTCACATTGGGATTACAGGGTGTCGGGAAGCAGAGTCTAAATCATCGTCTGGGGACCGACGGAGAGATTCCTCGTGGGAGCAGCAGGGCTGGGAGATGGAGAAAGGGTTTAATCCCTGTTTAAGCTGTCTGGAAGCTCTTGTGGGTCTGTCACAGACCTATCAGCTATCACAGCAGCTAAATGCGTTAAGCATGCACACATAGCGGCACTTGTAAAGACAAAACAAAACTGCTGACTCATGTTTGAAACTCAACCAAATTCGCACCGTTGCATTCCTTAAATGCCTGCTCCGTGCAAATGTTTATGCATGTTAGCATAACTTTTTACAGGCTCGGAGATAAATCCATTTTCTTCACTTCCATTGCTGCAGCTGCCAGTAAAAAGGTCTGACCTCCAGGGATGGGAATCCACAGCAAACTCTGTCACAACAGCTTCATGTGCATGCATGGGAAATCATTTTTTACGAGCCGCACTCGGCACATTTTGTTTCCTAAGGTGTAAACAGGTTCCAGTCGTCGACATGACCTCTGACCTTTGCCCGTGCACCACAAAGTTCTGTATTTAAAGCCATGCATGTGCACTCCTGCGACGTCACAGTTGTTTTGTATTGACTGCTTTACTCCTTTGAGTGCAATCTTCTGTCTGAAGTCATAAGAATATAATGTTTACTTGTTTACATCTAGAGTGATATACATATTCTTGTTTTGAAATATGTTATAGCACCCCTCCCCCTCTCTCTTTCATCTTTCCTGTCTATCTAAGCCATAAACTATCTGCTAAACTAACCTAAAGTAATGGGAGTAATCATTCAAATGGCTTTTACATCAGTATCAATGCCAGGAAAATTGAGAAATAATATTGGCACAGGATGGTAACATAAAATCTGTTATGGGTTTGCTAAAAGGTCCAGGGGGCCCAATTCAAAACCATCCAGAGAAACCTGGGAAGCTGGAAAAGGAATTTAAATGCGGCGACGGGGCCAAAACCGCTCTGCAGCACCTGTGCTTTCAAAGCCCACAGAATAATAATCAATGCGTTCGGCTGCCTGTGTAAACGTGTTGCTTTTACTTGTTTTGTTTTCGCGTGCATTTTAAAGGCCTACAGGAGGACCATACTGCTTCATTATCACATCCAAATTAGTTTAAAATGTTAAAACAGGAAACCAGATGAAGTATGCATGGATCAGACTCATTATGGTGTTTTTATCTTCCTTTGTTCCATTCAGTTTGCACCATGAAAGCGGGATAAATTTGAATATTTGGGATTTGTGCTTTACACCCTGCGTGAGTGTGTAACAGGTCATAAACAGGCAGGAATGTTCCTATTGGAGGATTTCTAGGAAGCTTGAACCATCTGGTTAGCTCTCTGAGGTTTCCCCCCTTCATGCTACATTTACTGCATGTATGCGAGTATATGTGCATGTGGAATAGACTTTTTGTTTGCAATGTTTCCTATTGACTCAACACTCAGTTCCCACTTACACTCCCTCTCTTTCCTCTTTCGCTAATGCTAAACACTCGTTTTCAGCACGTAGATCATTTGCATGGGCGACTATCGCGCATTTGCACAGTGAGTTGCTCCTCCTCTCATTGGAATATTCTTCCTCACGCTGATCTTTCCCTCCATGCATTTGCCCTTTTTTTTTTTGCATGTTACATTATAATCATTTGTATGAATAGCAATCATTTATTTGCATCAAACCGATGTACAAGGACAAATGTACTTCGCCTCACCGCTCCCTTTTCCTCTTAGTCTTCTCCACACTCCCTCTCCAAATGCAACATTACTCTTTCCTCTGGATGAAATATTTTCATCAGACCATGGACCATTTCTTCTCTCCTTTCCTTTCCCTGATTCCTTCCACTCCCTCTTTTGTCACTTCCATCTCCTGTGCTTTACTTTTCCTCTGACTCCTCTCTAAAATAAATAAACCATGGATCGAAGGCTACTGCAACAATCATAAACTTTTGCCAGATTTGGTGTTATTATTTTCTTAACAATGGTTTACCATATGAATATAAATCTATTGTAACATTACATTATCCATCTGTGATGCTGAAGTGAAGCGTCTTTTCAAATAAAGCAATAGATGACACATCCCATATAATATGATATATGATATGGATAATACTAAGAGGTAACAACTTACTTATAGTCAACTCAATACCTTTTAATCATCTTTGTCATATGTGGTGTCACTTAACCCTATCTTTTCTGTAAGTTGGACTGAATTTAGAAAAAGAAAAGTACCACTTAGTACCACTTTAGTATCACATATCTATCCTGTGTGTGTATTTGTTCAAATGTCTTACTAAAGCTATGTTTATTGGTGCATAATTATATCAAATGGATAAATTCTACATGTATTATGCATATTTCCCCCATCCTGATCCATCTTATCATACATTAATATCGTTAAAAAGACTTTGGCTTTATTTTAAAGCAAAGCCTGTGGGTTTGTAATGATGCGAGAAAGGGTCTGGTAATGTTGTGGAGAAGGGACAATATTTCTATATTATTATGTAACTGTGAAGTTAAGACATGGGTTTGAATTCTATACATATACATATATATATATATATATATATATATATATATACACATCACATGTCAGCCCAGTCCTTTATTTCCTCTCTATCCTCATCAACAAACCATTACATTACAGTCATTTAGCAGACGCTTTTATCCAAAGCGACTTACAATTCAGTATCTATCTACACACCGTAGACGCAGCTACGGACATTTTGGGGTTAAGTGTCTTGCTCAAGGACACATTGACATGAGACTAGTGGAGCAGGAGCCGGGGATCGAACTGCCGACCCTCTGATTGAAGGGCGGCCCTGCTCTCCACTCAGCCACAGTCACCCTTATGTGATAGGAATATATTTTTGTTTAAGTTGCAGTTGTTGGATCTACACATGTTTAATTAGATAAACCCTTTTCATTACTCTCGCCCGTTTTAAGGAGCAGAAGTTGCTCGGTGAAATCGATGGCTCGGCTTAGTGGAGGCAAAGTGCCATTTGAAGCTGTTTTAATATGTAAAATATTTCCTTCACTCTCCCTCTGAAATCGCTTTCAACAACTGCTGCAAACCGCTGGAGGAGGCGGAATCACAGGAGAATTTGCTTCACCCACAACGCTGTAGACACGACATACAAATGTGCAGTAAAACCCCATCTGAACGCACACACGCACACACACACACACACACACACACACACACACACACAGAGAGAACACACATACACAATGATTCACTCATTGACACACCGTGCAAGTGCACAAATTCACCAACACTGTGCTGATAGTGGGAGGTGCACACACACACACACACACACACACACACACACACACACACACACACACACACACACACACACACACACACACACACACACACACACACACACACACACACACACACACACGGTCGGTGCTGTCAACTGTTCCAAACACAACCTGCTTTGTATTAGAGTCTCTCAGTCGGACCACACACAAATATTTGAAGCGCACACACACAGTTGTGCATGTAACTGCGCGCAACATGCGCCCAACGACGTCCTCTCCAACGTTTGCACAGAAAGACACACATGCAAACATAGTGGCACACAGTGTCAACACATGCTAACATAAACACAAACACTAGCATACTTGTTGACGGCACTTTGAACTTCCTAAAGTTTGCAAAACCTCAAAAATACCCTAATGTACTGACTGTACACACACACACATGCTATAAATAAACGCACACAGACACATATACAGAAATGTACAGAATAACCTTCATTAAAACTTAAAGCTGTGAAGAAGTAGTGGATAGTGCTGGAAACTGGCAGTAAAAATGAAAAACACACACAATCTCATAAACTTCAGTAAACCTCAAAGTCTCCAAAGTAAAAAAAAACTTTTCAGCCTCCCTCATTAGCATGCTGCTGATATTCAGGGACCCACATTAAGGTAGTATTAATATTGCATTTGGAGTCCTGTATAAATATTTGATCAGAAATGCTCGGGGGCCTCATGTATGTTTACTGCACATAGTTCACCCAACATTAACATCAAGGATTTCCTTTTAACCATTCGGAATTCTGTATTTCCCTTGAAAATACAGGAAATATTGGTTTGGTTTACTAAGCCCATAAAAACTATGAGACATAAAAAAGAAAAAAATAGATAAAAAAAATGATAATCTTGCCCTCTGTCGGTGCGGAAGAAAAACTTACAGTACAAGGAGGGCATTTTGGAGGAATGAAAAAATAAATACCTATGTTGTTGTTTGCACAATAACTGTAGGAAATCACAGATGTAGAGACAGAGTAAGCACATGTGTGAGGTAAATAAGGAGGTAAGGCAACTAATACCCATGTGCAAACTTCCTCTGTGTGGATTACTGGAAACTAGCTATAAAAACACTACGATACAGCTGCAGACAGAATGACATGTCTTCTTTAATAGCATATGTCCTTGTGAAAATAAATCATGTATGCATACAACTAAAGGGAAAGTGTTTAGATAATAGTAATAGTGTACGCATGTGACAGAGAACTGCTGTTGATCTTGGCTGCGTCTTTGTTTTACATGGAGAACAACAAAGTTCCAGAATTAAACGCTGACACTTTGTTCTTTAGCCTCATATTTGTCTTTTGATCTGAACTTTAGATTACAATGTAGATGAGTGAACAGAATAAGAAGGCTGCTATTATCATATCTAAATACCTACAATATGGTGTTAACTGTAAGCATGAAATACATGCACTTTAACTATAATCTTCTTTTTGGAGTCCTGGAAACCTTCAGGTCTTTAACAGCTCAAAAAACATGCTTGACATTGATTTATCCCCTTGAAATGTCATATTAGAACTGCTTTTAAACATCATTTTGAGGGCTGCAACGAATAACTTATGTCATTATTAATTAATCAGATTATTTACTCAATAAATCGTTTCGTCTATAAAATGTCGGAAACTTGCTTTATAAAATTCCTCACAACTTGAGGGGATGTATTCATACAGCTTGTTTTATTCATCCAAATATCCAAACCCCAAATATATTCACTATACTATCATGTATGACAAAAACAACAACATCAAATCCATATAGATGAGCAGCTGGAACTGGAACTGGTTTGGCAGTTTTGCTTGAAAAATTACGAAAACAATGAATCAAATTTTGAAATGGTTGCTGATTAATTTCATGTCAATCGATTTATCGACTAATCGTTGGCGCTAAAGTGGTGATGGTACTTTGTACGCAGCAATACCTCTCTCAAATCCCACGTGAGTCTATTTGGATTTCTGGTCTTGCCATTTGTTCACAAGAGGCATAATTTACTGATCCTAAACATAAGTCATGCCACAATGCACGATAACATAAACAGACGGTATTTCTTTATCAGTCAATCACTTTTTGGCAAACGTGTGGTTATGCATCGCCCATTTAACATGTAAAGCATAAAATATTGCTATTGTGATTTGATCACATATTGTATCACGTTCACCATATATACACCATACGAGTGGTACCAATTCCTGACAAAACTTCTGTGTCTACATATTGAATTTTTAAAAAGGTCAAATATATATATATATATATATATATATATATATATATATATATATATATATATATATATATATATATATACATATATATATATATATATATATATACATATACATATATATATATATATATATATATATATATATATATGTAGGGTGAAAAAAATGTTGACTTTTTCTGTCTGTGAGAACTCAAACAATGAAGAAAGCAACAAATATAATATAATAACACTACAAAGCATAATATAATAGGATATTGAGCAGCCACTGTACACAGTACTGTAGATTTGTCTATTATCTGAATACTGAACAAAATTGTAAACAAAAACTGTGTTTTTCATTTTCCCTCAGTACGGGGAATGTGGTGTGTATGTAGGTATTTTAATTAGATAACTCTCAGCAGTCATTCCTACAGTAGTGTTGTCAGCTAAAGTCTTTCTTGCGTGTGTAAGTCAGGAAAAAACAATGTGCAAGGGTCTGTGTGCGTGTGTGTGTGTGTGTGTGTGTGTGTGCGCGCGTGTGTGCTTGTTGTCACCCATTAGCTGACAAATCCCTGCACCACCTCAATGCTCAGAGTCATACAGGACCTCAAAGGGCTCTCTCTCTCTCTCTCTCTCTCTCTCTCTCTCTCTCTCTCTCTCTCTCTCTCTCTCTCTCTCTCTCTCTCTCTCTCTCTCTCTCTCTCCTCTCTCTCTCTCTCTCTCTCTCTCACACACACACACACACACACACACACACACACACACACACACACACACACACACACACACACACACACACACACACACATAAAGAAGCAATGCAATTCCTTTTTAAGATACAGAAACCTTGATGTCAGACGTTTGGCAGTGGATGAGGAGTTCCTTAGCTCAAGATCAAAACAACCCCAAAAAAAAAGACAAGACGAGGGAAAAAAAAAAACACAAAAAAGGACAGAAGAAGGAAAATACATCTTCTGTCGTCTACCAGACAGCATGGGAATGCTAACTTTTTCTTTTGTTTCCTTCAACCCTTTGGAGTTAAATCACAAAACACCAGAACAACAGCGATGAAAAAGCCGACGAGACAGCAGGGGCTCTGCAAGTCGAAAAAGACAGAAAGAGCAAAGAAGCAGCTGGCACTGGGGAGACCTTTACAGCAGAGCAGAGCGCACAAAACACTCAGACCACCAGATTTATGCAGGAAACAGAAGGGAGAAGTGGTCATTATGTGGTAGATCACAATGTGTAGGTCTGAGACATTTCAATATGATTTTGATACGTCTGTTAAAAAAAAAGACCAAATTCAGATTTTTGGTCGTACATGCTGAAATCTCATTACAGAGTCACCTCCTGAGTGCAGACAGGAATATTTAAAAGTCCAAAAAAAGAAGAGTAAGGGAGATTTTCAATCTCGGGATATGGACGATGATTGGTGCCATACACTTAAAGAACTACTTCACCATATATATTGATACCTTTCCATTAAATATGAAGCTACAGCCAGCAGCCAGTTAGCATAGTTAGTCTAGCTTAGTTTAACAGCTAGCCTGGCTCTGTCAAAAGGTTAACGAACTTGCCTACCAGCTCCTGTAAAGCTCACTAATTAACATGTTGTATCTGGTTTGTTTAATCCGTTCAAAAGTGTACAAAACGATGAGGTTTACGGGCGGTTGTATGTCGAACTATTTCTTGGCTAGGAGCAGCGACTTCCTGGAGTCTCTGCTGATTGCCTGGCAACCTGATCAGACCATAAAAGATTGCGAAAGCTTGGTTGAAAATTGTAAATAGCGGCTGAACTGTTAGACAGGAACAATATGTGGAGCGATGTCTCAAAGCCACAAAGACAGAAAAGCAACAGAAGTTAGAGGAACTCTGAGCAAAAGTTCACAGCTGTCCAACTTAATGACGGCGATACGTTCGCTGCGATAGCCGCAAACTTGACCTTAGCGCTAGTATCGTGACAAGACTGTAATGGAGGGTGCAAGAAAGTAACAACAATGTTTCCTCTTCAAAGAAGCAGCAAATGTGGCAGGGAGAGGGAGCAGAGTGAAAGTCAAGGTGTCTCCTTCAAAGACAGACAGACAGACATGATGAGAATGATTAAAAACAGAGTTCATGAAGGAGATGAGAGAGTGCCTCGATGCAAGGACAAGAAGTTTGAAAATGAAGGAGAGCGCGACAGTGACGGAAGAAGAAAAATAGGCGAGCAGTACTAACCTTGAGGCAAGACTGGGTAGAGCAGGAGACGGCGTTGCATTGTAAAGGTAAAAGAAAGGGAATGAGAAATGGAGAAGGGAGAGGGAAAAGGTGAGAGGGAAGACAGGAGATGAGCGCTAGGTTAGCCAGCTTGATCACTCTTCAAAGAGGAGACAGATGAGAGACAGAGGAACTGACAGGGAGACAGCTCGAGAGACATGATTACCCATAGAGATACAGAGGACAGACACGTGGACTGTTAGGACCAAGCAAACAGCTGAGCAGGCAAAGAGACAGACGGAAAAGAGAGAGGAATTCTTCCCCCAAAAAATTACCATTTGTTTACTCACCCAATGTTAACTTGAGTTTGTTTTTCTCTCATTAAAATAAAAAGAAATGTACATAATAAAAATACTTTTACTATAAACTATAATAAACTATGCAAGCTTTCATCACCTTATTTGACTTGGGTGCACCAAGCTCTGCTAGATATGTTCCCTGCACTTATATCTGAATAAAAATGAAATAGGAATCACATTGTTTTACAGCCAGTTTTCATTATTCATGCTATTTTCATTGTCTCCGGGAAGACGGGACATCTTTAAAGTTGAGCACTGTCTCATTTACTTCACTCCATCAAGACTTTTCTCCGTGTTTTTGTTCTTCGTTCGCTGTGGAGTCAAGTTTTCTTCGCCAAACACCAGGTGAGTAATTTATAAATGTCATTTTGAGGGTGAAATATTCCTTTAAATGCAGGCATTTCTTCTTCTCAGTACAGTATTGAGGGTTATGAGAGGCCTGCTCCCCTCACATGACCTCTACAAACATTTAAAGTCACATACACACACATAGACGACACAAACGATCACAAACCATAGAAAGCGAGCAATTAGCCAATCAAAGCATGAGCTGAGAGCGTGCTAACTATGAATTATTTCTTCTTCAATGGTTTTGATGTTGCAGGCGACTTCTTTCGCTTCCCACAGGGGCTACTTGTGCAAGTGTGCAGCTTGTGGATTTGTGGTCTCCACCGAAAGGCATATGGCATGTAATCACTAAGATGTGAAATTTGAAGAAAACTCACTTCCTAAATTGGTTGACCCCAAAAGAATTCCACACAATCGCTCCTCGTGTGTTTGGTTGAACTGGCGAAGCTCAAACTCCAGGGTGAGCTTATGCCTGGGAACGCACGCTAATGACAGCATGCCAAAGACAAATTGTCCATTACAGAACAATATAACACGCAATAAACTTCTCTAATTTCCCATTACTCAAGTTTATACTCTACATTGCTCTACACTTCCTTCATTTTTCTCTCCCTTTTTTCCATCTTCCCTTTTCTGCCGGTCTCGTTTTCTGTTTCCCTCTCCTCACCGTGTTGTCTCTTCTTCTTTTCTTTCCCTCCCCGTCTCCACTCGTCAATTCTGTCTCCTTGTTTTTTTCCCTTCACCGCTGCCTTCCTTTTCCCTCTTTCTGTCCCTCTCTCTGTTTTCCACTCTTCCGTCCAAATCCTTTATTTTGGTCATCAAGGCAAATTTTCAGCTCCATTTCCCCTCAGTGTGAAGTCACTCGGTCTGCTCCAATTACCATCCTAGTTACTGAAATGAATAACCTGGTACCGTTACAGCTGGATGTGAACTAGAGGGCGGCGAGAGGGGGCTGGTTTTTACCCTTGTTTAACCCACATCTGATCTTTTCATTAGCAATGTTCCCTCTGCTCCCTCCTAGCCCAGGGATCGCCTCTGTGCCAACATGAGAGTTGGCCACAGGCGAATGTAGCCTCCTCTGACGTACCTGTTAGCTCGAGGTTTAGTCTTATAATCCTCAGCAGGTTTAGGTAGCCCTGGGACAGAGTCTGTATTAGCACACTTCATGTTGCGAGGTCAGTGCTCGTGGGTTCAAATCAGCCTAGTTTCTTTCACAGGTTTGTTATGAATGGTTCTCAAATACTTTTACAGTTACACATACTGACATCTGTGAACAGCCAGTAAAAAAGAAGTTGGATTCAAATATCTCAATTGTACCTTGACGGTATTTTTTTTTTTTTTTTTTGAGGCAGGAGTAAAGACGAACACAAGAGGAAAAATAAAGATCAAACTAATTCATCATTCACTAAAACCTTTCCCCTCACAGTAATAGTCCAGTGATACCGTAACTGGTCCTTGAAGTAGCACTCTGCATTTAAAAAGCTCAAGAGGTAGTGGTTCTTTTAGCCTTTCCAAAACAGAAGAGCAAAGTCTAAGAAATGTACTTAGCAGTGTGTTTGTTTGGCTCCAAGTAAGCTACAATCATTAGTATTTCCGGCTAACTTGCTTAGTACCTACAGTGACATATGAAAACAGTTGAATCTTATATTTTGCTTCTATTAAGTGCATTTTAAGACCCCCTTTACAAGATTCTAGTTTTAAATGACAGCAATATTAAAAAGTCAGTCGGATACAGTGTCAATTTATCAGCTTAATTAGCTAGCTGCCGATAGCTAATATATTCCAGTGACAGCCGTCATTTTAGCAAGTATAATTGACAACTGTTGACTGGAAATGAGAAGCCTGCTTTTGTCCACCGTAGTCTGAAATCAAGGACAAAAACGAACGATACATTTTGAGTAATTAATCTGCCACAGTTATCGTTGTTGAGGATGGGAAGCTTGTAAGGCTTAGCAACAGTCAGTAATGCAACCACTAAATGTGAAGATGTAAAAGTATCACACTTCCTTACACCCTCTAATATAACCTCCACAAACCGCGTACGTCACAGTAACGAGTAAGTGTGTGTGCCAGAATGTAAAAGGAAAGTTACATTCCCTCGTAAAAATCTACTTAATCTTAATTTCACTATTACTAGATAGTGTTCTCAAACATACGGCACTAAGCCTAGATTTAATACCTTTCCTGTTTCCTAAGAGCAGCCAGCGAAGTTCAGATATTAAATATCAGCTGCAGAGAAGCATTTATTCTATTGTAATCGATGGGGAGAATGAAACATCTTTAAAATACATATAATGTAAGCTCTGAAAAATGCCCAGTTGTTCACCCATCTGCAATTTTAAATGGTTATTAAGTTACACTACAATGTTACCCACAAAGCTAGTACTGCTGTAAATCTGCATCTGTGGCTACTGGCAGGCTGAGTAATACGCACACACACACACACACACACACACACACACACACACACACACACACACACACACACACACACACACACACACACACACACGCCAGTTTGAAGTCAGCAGGTGCTGAATTATTAATAATCTAGTATTTCTACTGTCCAGACGGAGACACAGTGAGGAAACATTGAATCTCCCTAAAATCATTAACAACCATTAGTATTGCAGTCAAACTACAAAACACACAGAGACACAAAGAGAGAAAGTGGGAGTGGGGTTCCAAGGAAGAAACTGGAGGAAAAGATTAAAGAGACGGAAAGAATATGGTTGTTCAAAAAACGGACCAGTTTTCATAATTGCGGACAGGTCTGACCTGTCTGACCCTCGAAAAACCAAATTCACCCTCACTACTCGTCATAAAAAAATAATAAATACAAATTCCAATTGTTTTTAACATAATTATTCAACCGTTGGCCATGAGATAAAGACACCTGACCCTACATGAGAGGTGATTTTTGTTCAACTAAACTTAATCTCAAGAGGATCCTTTTTGATTTAGTTCTCCTCATAAAGGAACACACAGGCAGGACAATAGAATACAGACAACAGGGAGACAGGTACACAGACATGCTGGCATGCAGACAGAGAGGTAATCAGATGCAGACAGGGAGAAAAGACAGATCAAGGTTAAGACGAGTTTGTGAGGCAGAATTAGTGTACATAGTGCTTAAAGAGTCAGAGACAGACAGGTTCAATGAGATAACACGGACAGGTAGTAAAAGTAGTTAGAAACAGACAAACCATTCCTATTAGCATAAAGGAAATACAAAAAAAATGGAGTGAACTGTCCAGAATCCTAATGGAAAAAAAAAAGAGTGGGTTAGACTCTGCAAGTCAGGCATCCTCGGCTGAAAGTAAAACAAAAGTGAAGTGTGAAAACAGAGCCACTAAATGAAAGAGTTGCATCATTGACGGGCAGAGCGGCTCAAAGAGTTTCTGGCTGTACAGCGGAGACTGGTGCCAAACTGTGCCCTCATTTTACAAACTTTTGGGAGCAGTTCACACAGCAGTGTAACAGATGACAAAATCGTCTCCTGATGCACAGGCGTGCCTACAAACTGACCTTTAGCGGGATTTGTTAAATTTTGCAAACAGTCCAAATAAGCCGCATTGGAGAGGCTTGGCGAACCGATGCAGCAACTCTTTGACTGTGATTATTAGTGAACATACGCAGCTCGTACCCATGTGGAAAAGGCTTGCAAAACATGAGAAATCTGTTGTCAAATTACAAATGTTTGTGTTTTTCTTTTAATGTGCTGCAATTAGTGGCCATTATAAACAAATCTGCTGATTAGTTTCTTAATTTAATGACTTGTGTTGTCTATAAAATGTCAGAAAAACATCCATCATCATTATCCATAGGCCAATATGATGTATTTTAATTGTCTGTTTTGTTTGAATTCAAAGATATTTAGTTTGATATTATATACAACAAAAGAAATTCTCACACCTTTTTAATGTCAACGGTGGAACCTCTGACCTATCTGTGTATGAATCATCTCAGATCTTAACTTGTGGTCCTGTGGTGGTTAGAGGTGGAATTCCCAATGGTAAAAAAATTGTGATATAAATTAATTTGAGATTATTTAATTTCACATAACTTTTCCACATGGGACTAGTTGCTCTCATAGTGCTCTCACATCCCATCCTCCGACAAGCAAAGTGAGTTTTTGTCGTGCATCTGTCTAATTGACCGACAGGGCCACCAGCCACTCACGTGCCCAGGTAGTCCCACACCAGTCCCCCCATTGGCTGCTGAGAGGCAGAGGGGGGAGGGGCCTGTTTTCGCGATTGCTGAGAACGCCACAGATGAGCGGCAGAGGGATTTCTGGGGTTTGATGTGCGCGCACACACACACACACACACACACAAACAAACATAAACACACTCACGCAGATGCAGAATCACATGAATGTATACGTTTGTATGCATACATACGTGTGAATAAGATACAATGAAAGGAAAAGATGATGGAATAAATAAAGCCAAAATGGAAGGAGAAAAGAGGAAAAAGAAGGGAGAGAAAGGGGTGAGAAAGGGGTGAGAAAGGGGTGAGAAAAAGGGACTAGTGGATTAGCACTGCAGGAAAGATTACCATAGACTCCCAACAGTATGGAGTCCAATCTAAAATTAAATGATCAATTCAGCAAGACAATCTTGGTTGTTTTCTACAGATTTATGTTGAAAGAGGAGAGAGGAAGATGCACAGTAATGTTTGTTGTCATCGCTCTACATAAATGCATCTCTCACCTCTCCAGCTCGTTGATCTTTTTCTCCTTGTCGTTCTTTTCGTTCTCCATCTCCCTCAGAATCTCCAGAAGTCGTTCCACCTCGGACTGGCCCTTCCCAGCATCCTCTTTGTGACGGGTCACTTCCTGCTCCAGGCAGGAGATGCGTTTGGAGAGTTCAGTGTTGGCCTGGGAATCTGCCGCTGCGCCCTGAGCCTGGAACGGAAAGTCATTATTGTAAACAAACCGAGATAAAAAGGATACGGCAATAACAACATGTGTGTTGCGGATGGGTTGGATGACGTGCGCCTTTGTAAACTGTTTAACAGTAATTGGTCTAAAATTGGTCTTTTATTAATGAAACTACTTTCACAGACGGGTCTTAAAGGGACCAGACACACTTTTATAGACCAGACCTTTATTTTACATTACAGTCATTTAGCAGACGCTTTTATCCAAAGCGACTTACAATTCAGTATCTATCTACACACCGTAGACGCAGCTACGGAAGCAATTTTGGGGTTAAGTGTCTTGCTCAAGGACACATTGACATGAGACTAGCAGAGCAGGACACACACAGAACCCTCTGATTGAAAGGCAGCCCTGCTCTCCACTTCACTTCACGGTCACCCCGTGAAATTTTAGAGATAGTCCATCCAGCCAGTCAGGTAGATTGTAGACCATGTTTG
The DNA here is from genome assembly GCF_023349555.1 of Cebidichthys violaceus. Classification (NCBI taxonomy): domain Eukaryota; kingdom Metazoa; phylum Chordata; class Actinopteri; order Perciformes; family Stichaeidae; genus Cebidichthys; species Cebidichthys violaceus. Next base: position 1,284,204 of record NW_027176717.1, read on the forward strand.
AAACAGAGATGCTTAAACATACAAAGCCTCATCAGTAGTCATAAAATCTAAAATAACTAGTGGAACAATACCAAGCTTGGCTAATACAAAAAAAAAGCACTTATGAAACATGAAGAATTACATTTTTCAAATGAAGGGTAAATGTTACTATCTCATAAATGTGTGTGCTATTGAGTTACACTATGTTATTAATAAAAAACATTTTAGTCTGGCTCACTGACGGTGTCTTGGGGTTTGAGATGGATTCCATACATGCAACATGCAAAGGCACATGATGCTGATTAATGTGGAGATTAGCATGAGCATAAAAAGGTGAATAAAGTAAAAAGCTAATTAAAGTGAGCTGCAGTGGCTTCCTCCGTTCTGCTTCTCTGCTCTACTACACAGAAAATGGTGAAAATGAGAAAAAATAAACAAATGAAATGAAACAAAGGAGAAAAAAGCAAGTTAGAACCGGCGTAGAGGTTAGAACAGCTGTGTGTGTTTCCCAGAAGCAAATGTTGCTCTTGGGACAGATTGATTTTGTGCGTGTGTGTGCGTGTGTGTGCGCACGTCTTGGTCACACAACACATAAAACCTATTAGTTTTGGAACCGGACAACAGTTTTTACAGGTCTTTATGCGGAGAGGAAATGTTTGGGTGTCTGACGGTATTATAAGAAGATCTGGGCGGAGAAAGAGAGAAAGACAAATAAGAAAGGAAAAAAGAAACATCACACACAATGTCACGTGCAAAATGTCAATCAATACACACACACACACACACACACACACACACACACACACACAAAGACGTGTTTTCAGTCTTTTTTCCATCCATGGTAACAGAAAGAGACTGAGAAATAAACACTGATGAGAGAAACCCCAGAGATCCACTGACACATGCATACACATTCTCTCTGTCTCTCACACAGACACACACACACACACACACGCACATGCACACGCACACACACACACACACACACACACACACACACACACACACACACACACACACACACACACACACACATTCAGGGTGTGGTGGTGGTGCTGTCTTCTCCACTCTGTGAAAATGACTGTAAGGCTGTCAGCAAGCCGTCACACACACACCATTTTATGGGCTGCTGTGTCAGAGAGAATATGTGATATGCAAACACACACACACACACACACACACACACACACACACACACACACACACACAGCCAGTCATTTCTCTTGGAAAACAGTAAGGGAAAGCATTGAAAGGGAGAAAGAGACGAGGGGTTCTTTAGTTTAAAATCCTCCATTTGTTGTGTTTCTGTCTGAACTGTGTGCATTTATTCACCGTTGCGATTCATATAATTGATGGTTTCAATTGGCAGTTGTCGATGGTCTTTAATTACTCTCAAAACAACCAGCTAAACTCTCACATAAAAACCAGAACACAGAACAGTATCCACTAGCGGAAAACATCGTTCCCCTCCACGTTCACAAACGAGAGTAAGCTGTGGTGAGCGTGAGCTCGGCCCTCCCTACGTGCTCGCACCTCGCTCGTCTAGTTGACTATTGAGACTTTGGAGGCGGGGATGGAATAGACAGTGGCTGATGTCTGCGCTCATTCGATTGGTCACTTTCAGGAACCACAACCAGCTTTGCATTGGTGCAATGTGGCATGTGCAAATGAAGGATGTTCGGCTTCCCTCTGTGTTGTCACCCATACCCGGTACATTATTTTGTCGTCCACCTGTTTTGGTGCAAGTGTGGTTTAAGATATATTACAAAATATGTAAACTGCACCATCTAAGTCCCATGCGTTTATAATTCCAAACTCAGTCACAACTGAATGTACAATCAAAGTCAAATTTTGAATGCAGCTGATTCTTGTCTTGTTTTACTGAGAGGCAACGGTATGTTCGTGTTGCGCTGCCGGACAGCTAACCTTCTTGAGTTGGTTCTCTAGTTTGACACACTCCTCTCTCTTCTGCTCCAGGCCGATCTCCAGACTCTTCAGCCTACTGTCCTTCTTCAGAGTGGAGGAAGCCAGAGAGGAAGCCTTCTCCTTCAGATCCAACACTGAATTCTGAAAGGAAATAAGAGATAACAGAGACAGAAAGTGATAAGGCAGGAAGTCAGCGCAATAACTTCTCAGTGCGAGACACTGAGCAGCTCTACTGAACTGCCTCGTATTGTGTATAGTGCCGTATTGTTATTAACTCACTGTTAAAGGATACGTCCACTTAATACAACTTGGGTCTTGTTTTTGTATATTAACTTATCTTCTCTACCAGATATGATAAAATTGTATTCACCCAAGTCATTCTTAACTTTATAAGAAGGTCGGTCCGAAAGAGACATTAAATGTCAATAATGATCAAAATGAGCATAACTACAGCAAAAAACATGTGATTTATAATTTTACAGTTCATTCAAATAAGTTTGGCCAACTTGGCGGGTTTGTTTAAAACACGTGTGATCATTTGACCGCTCCCGTCTCGTCCCTTTTTGTTTTTTTAGCAATGTTTCCAGATCTCAGCAACTAACTTGGTGCGTACAATCCTATGGCTAATATTACAAGTATAAAATGATCCTTTAAGGTATTCCTACGAGATTGTTCTCCAAAAGCTTTTCCCATGACCTGTCTCTTTTCTCACTCTTCCAGCTCAATCCCTCCATCCGTGAAGTCTCTCTCTCCCTTTCTTTTCTGGCCTTTTCCTCTTTTGGTAGGGCCAGTCAAACAGAAACCGACGGACCAGAAGGAGAGACACTCAGACGTGTAATTTCACCCTTGACTGACAATACCAACTCCAGACTACAGATCATCATGTTTGACTGGGCTTTGGTTAGAGAAACCTTAGTGCTTACTCAGATTATATTTAGGTACGTATATAGATACAGTATATTGCTGTTGTCAGACAAACCCCACATCTGTGTTTAGCAGTGAAGAGAGGAATGTCTGTTTTCCCATGAATATCTCAAATTATATAATGGGACTGTAACAGGTTTTATGACCCCACAATCACTAAAATTACTGGAGAGCAAACGTCAAAAAAGGCATACGGGATTTTTCACTACAACATATGTGCATTTGATTTGAGGGTGTATACTGTGCTCATTTTCACATTCATACTTGTAGTTTGGGTTTCTACTTGAAAATGTTTATAAGCTTTAATGTTCAAAAAAGCCTTTTCTCATACTGGTTGTCTGAATATACTTATGCTGTGTGCATTTCTCTCTGGATTAAGCATTTTGATACTTTCACAGTGTTTATGTGGCATCTAGACCTGCTTTACAATCTCACTTCCTACAATATGGGACTTTTAAAGGAATACTTCTGACAGTAGTCTTAATATGAAGCTGGATGCAGTGGGAAACAGCTAGCCTTGCCATGTCCCAAAGGTTTTAAAAAGTAAAAAGTCTGCCTACCAGCACCTCTAAAGCTCAGTTAATTAACACTGGGTATTCTTTGTTTAATGTAAAAATGTGGACCTCCTGCTGGCTCTTGCTTCATATTTAGCGTACAAACATGGCAGTAGTATCAATCTTCTCATCTACTTCTCCGCAAGAAAGCTAATTAAGTGTACATCCTAAAATGTGAAACTATTCCTCTAAGACTCAGAAGATTAAATGCACCTGAAGGCACATTTTCAGTTTTGTGATGTCACAACTTAACTGTAGCTGTGGTGTGTGTCTTTACACGAAACGTGTGTGCGTGTGTGTGTGTGTGTTTACAGGTGTGCTTTGAAACGTGCACTTGTGTGGGGACACGAGCATTATTTGTTCCCCACTGGTACTGAAAAAAAGAGGAGCGTTAAATGTAATAATAGTTTTAGCTTTATGCATCAGTGCCTGTATTTCCTTTCTCGTTTTAACTAAAGATTCATAATGTTGGAATTAGCTACATTAGGCTTATTGTTTGGTTCTGGTTTGACTATTATTATAAATACATTTAGGTGTTCCTAAAGTGGTTAATTGTAACAACTGCTGCAGGATGACGCAAGCAAAACCAGAGCTTAAAAATGCTGTGTCATCGTGTCTCTCTCTCTGTGTCTCTGCTGTGGTGTTTTGCATGAATCACAAAGGTCGAGGCGAGAAGAATCCAGCTCCAATCACTGTTTTCATTGCTCATGAAGCATATCTTTGTCAAGGAAATGTGACTGTTTTATCATTGTTGTCCATCAGCACGAGGACCTTGGGAGGATCCGAAGTCTGTTCTACAGTGATAGATCAATCACGTTTTCCTTGGCGGGGACATAGAGAGTGTGTTTTTCTGACTTGTAGCACAGATACGCTTGAGAGTGTCTCCATGTGTCTGTCCTCTACCTCGCGGTCAGCCAGGTCAGCCTGCAGATGGGAGACTTTCTCCCTCAACTCCTTCAATTCCTTCTTGCTGGACTCCATCTCGTCCCCCTTTTCTCTTTCCTCCCTCTCCCGCTGCTCCTTCAGCCGCTCGATGATCCGCTCCTGGAGGAGGAGGAAGAGGAGGATGGAAGTTAGAAAAATAGAGAACAGAAAGAGTCGAGGGAGGGAAAGAGGAGGCGAGAGAGAGGCAGTCAACGCTCCAACAGTTATTCACAGTCACTCAATATCAAGTTTCTATACTAATAACAGTCGCATTAAACTTTATGTACATGGCAGCTTTGACAGGATCTAACAGCCAACAGTGATTTCAGACACGTAATACGTTCTGGCACCAGATGTAATATTCACAACCACTAAAACACTATCGACACTCTCCAGCTATAGAACAACACAGTGGCCAGTTCAAGCTGAAGCATTAAGGTTCACACACACACACAAAAGCAGCACGAAAAGCCTAAAAAGTGTAACCTGACTGTGCAGTGTGTGTGTGTGTGTGTGTGTGTGTGTGTGTGTGTGTGTGTGTGTGTGTGATATTGTCCTATAGATCTATCTTCATGAGAATCGATTTAAGGTTTCAGCCTTGAGAGTGAACATTGTTTTTTGGAAAGTGAAGATATTTTGGCCGGTCTTCACTTCTTTAAAAAGCCCTTTCAGATTTTTTTTATTATTATCAATTATTTCCTTAATTAATCGGATTAATTGGTTTGTCTATAAACTAACGTATGCACCCACCACAGGGTTAAAACCTGATATTTGAGCGGCTGGTACCAGTGAAAGTTTGAGATTCATAGACTATCAAAATAGTTATTATTGATTATTGATAGATTAAGGGTAAGAGTTAGGGGTGTAGTTTTGATGGTTCACATGTAGCTTAGGGGCTAGTAAGCACATTACGTCAATGAGGGTCCTGCCAAGTATAGATATACAAACTGGTGATTGTTTATATTCAATATTAGGGTTATCATTACTGTTTGCAAAGACAAAACTACTGACATTAAACAAAGCACGACACATGGTAAAAACACTTTGCTTTGAAACATAAGGAAGTAACAGAGGAAAGGAGCAATAACAAAGAAAGCAAGAGGGGGATGGAAAAATAGAAAGGAAGAAAGGAAAGACATCCAAAAGCACCAAAACAATGAAAATGGAGGAAGAAACGCCTGCGAAAGTCGTTTGAGTGAAATTAGCGTCGTCGACCACCTCCGCCTGCCAACACTCACACATCTAGCTGACACCCTGGATATTAGTCACTGGACAATTAATAGCCCTGTTTCCTCTGTGTGTGTGTGTGTGTGTGTGTGTGTGTGTGTGCGTGCGTGCGTGCGTGCGTGCGTGCGTGCGAGCGAAGGAGACTGAGTCTGTAACATAATCGCACATTACAGTACAAAAATATATTCTCATCAAACACTTTAAAGTGGTCTGCTAGTCACTGGTTCGTTTCCCAGAATCAGGGTTGAGTCCTGGGTGCCGAATAACAGATCATCAAACAGGCGGTTGAGGGTTCAGTTCCCACGCTCAGGTGTTTCAGGGCTGTTAAATGGCTGTGACACCTGCATGTTTACACGCAGACAGTGACAGTGCGGCTGTTGGTTCTAATCCCACCTGGTTTAGACCGCAAGTTTGATTCTTAATCTTTTGCGAGCGCTGTGAGGGGTTTAATAATGAAACAGCCGATGTGATTATTGGTTCGTTTCCATTTATCCAGAGTCATTTGGTCATTGCCTGGGTGGTCGGCTGTTTTGCTCATCGTGGTTTTGTTATTAATGTAACCTTGCTCTGGAGTTGACCTGAGGTTGGCCAGCAATATATGTGTGCGGGTGTGTGTGTGTTTCCTCGTACATCTATCTTTGTGAGGACCAATTTGAGTTTCAGACCTTCAAAGTGAGGACATTTTTTCAAAGGCCTGTTTGAGGGTTCAGACTTGGTTTTAGGGTTCGGGTTAGAATCAGGTAAGGGTAAGACATCGTAATGGTTACGGTAATGGTAAGGGAATGCTTTATGTTAACGAGTGTCCTCACAAAGATAGATGTACAGGGATGTGTCTGTGTGTACCTTCTCAGCCAGAGCCTCCTCCAGTGTCCCCAGTGCTGTGTCTGTGTTCGAGGTGTCGGTCTGTAAAGACTTGACTCTGCCTTTCAGTCCGCCCAGCTGTTTCTCTTTGTCTCTCAGCTGATCCTGGAGGTTCTCTATCTGCACGGAAAAAAGGTGAGAACAAATCATCAACAGTCTTGTTTTTCCAATTGTTTGGCTAAGAATGATATTATGTTGGAAAGTGTATCGGCCCAGACGATAATAACTTTCAGCAGACGAACAGCAAACAACATTAACAAAATTAGCTGTAATAACAACAAATATAACAACATATATGTGAATAACTCTCAGAGATACAACACTGTAGCCTAAATTAAGACAAAGAAATCTAAATAATTATAAGGTACAACAATCCGACATACTGTATTTCCAATTAATCTATAATAAGTGGAAATTGTCTTTTAATATTGGCTTCTCCAATTTCTCCCTCAGATTTATAACAGCAACAAATAATGATTTAGATTATTTAGTTGATGTGGCTTTAAACTAAATTAAAAATGATCACCATTCAATTAAACTTAATTTAAATATTGAAGAATGACAAACTAATAAAATAATAAATATAGTATGTACATTCAAATGTTTGTCAGAGTCATTAGGACAAATTATAAAATGATTTTCATTTGATTTGATTTTTTGCTTTGCTGCTAAATGTTTATTGCTTATTACAAATAACTTATGTCAGCATCCCATTTGGGGATCTGGATCGGGTGAAATTGCCATTTTGCCCCCCATTAGTGTAAGTGAATATGTTTCTCTGACAGTTGATAAACAAACGCACACCTCCCACATTCCCTCTGTTTCTCTCCTGTTTCCTGTCGCGCTGATTTCAAAGCAGATGAATCCTCGAGTCAAAAAACGAACACAAAAGTCTCTGCCTGCAGCACCGTCTCTAATACAAGGCCACCTCTCTCTCCCGTTCTCCCTGCCTCCTCCTGTTTCCTCTCACAGTGATTTGGTAGCAGATTCATTTTCTGTTAAAACACTAAATCAGCAGAAATAACTGAAGGACTCACTCTTTCCCTGAGCCCACAATGAGTGTGTGTGTGTGCGTGCTTGTACTGTATGTGTGTGTGTTTGATCACAGACTAAGATAAGGAGCTATGTCAACTTTGTGGTATTCATTAAAAAATGGATGGAACAAAAGGTTGAGCAACCCAGAAATAACAAATTGAGGAGAGAAGAGAGGGATGGAGAGCTCATGTGATGTGGTGTTACGGGTGAACTTGGGTGGTAAAATTACAAAATGTCCCTCTCCCTCTCTTTCCTTCTGTCTTTCTTTTGCCTTGCCAGAGAGAAAGGAAATCAAGCAATTGAAAACCCGTCACGAAAAAATAGAAAGTCAGATTGGTATGCAACCTCTGACTCTGCTGCAGGTGAGACGCACGCATTTACAGTACCACAGAGATTGTGTGTGTGTGTGTGTGTGTGTGTGTGTTCATACAGTAAAACTCTTCCAGCGCCTCATTAATCAACTGTTCACTTGACAGCTTGACTGACATCTCCTCCTCTCTCTCTCTTTCTCTCTCTCTCTCTCACACACACACACACACACACACACACACACACACACACACACACACACACACACACACACACTTGACATTGAGAGGCAGAGAGACTCTTTGATCGCGGCTGCACTTACTGAAACTGACAACTGCTGGATGCTTGACACACACATACACACACATACACACACACACACACACATGCAGTATTTACCTGTCTTGTCCTATTTTAGCTCCAAAATCATGTGTGATAATGTACCGGAATATGTTAACAAAACAATAACCCGCTGACGCCTCTCTTCATCCATGTTATGAAAAATTACATTGAAAAATCAAAAGAGAAGAGGATGATGGGAGATCAGAAGAATTAATTCCATGCACTCGTGGTAATTTCCTCCATGAGTAACACACAATGACAGGTAAAAACATGACAGCGGAAAGATGGAGGAGGAGGAGGAGGAGGAGGAGGAGGAGGAGGAGGAGGAGGACAAAGTGGAAAAGAAGAAAGAAAGGTATTTTTAGTTTTTCCACATGCAAAAAGAGAAGAAATTATGAAATCATAAGTGCAGATTAGATAAAACAGGAGTCAGCAGCATCTCGGTCTCCCTCTCAGACACTAGACTGTATTCTATTTGAAGACGGCAGAGGTCATCATTTATTGAACAGGAGGAACTCATTAGTATGCATCTGATTTCATACACACTCTGCCTCTCTCCTCCCCCTCCCTGTCCTGCTTTATGTCTGTCTGCTTAATTGTCTCCATCAATTATCTGCTCACAGATGGGGGGGGGGGGGGGGGGGTATTTTCATGGCAAAAGGGCTTGTAATGGGATAATTTAACTGTATACTGGATTTTCTGTCATTTTTACACTTAATTTGTTGGATGTCAGCGTCTGGACAGTTGTCTGAACACTTCATTCCCCCATCCATCCCAAACTAGTGTTTGTGTGTCAAAGTATGCGTGTGTGTGTGTGTGTCAGACAGTAAAGACAGAGGGTCAGTGCTGCACATCCATCTAACTGACAGCATTACCATAGAGACACACACACACACACACACACACATACACACACATTGACAACTGGCCAAGAATATCCAAAAAGTATTCGTAACTCTTGCTGCCAGTATAGCTGCCTGTCTGTGTGTCCCTCGGCCTGCCTGCTCACCTGTCTGTCTGCTTCAGCACCTGAACTACACACTGTCCTACAGCCCCATCTAGTGGCTGTAGTGTCACATGACAGCACAATAATGTTGTACGTGCAGATTTCAATGAAAGATAATTATTATTTCGTCTCCATGTATCTAATCAATTTAGGCAACGATTAAAAACGATCCCACAACATTTTATATATTAACATTTTTAAATAAAAATAGCCTCTTTGTATTGATAACTGTTTATATTTAGACTTAGATATTCTATAGCCTGTTTAAATAAAGTTGTCACAGTTTTCAAAATGAGTTCTCAAAATCTTTGCAGGAGAAATGGATCTACTGAAAAGAAAGTACTGAGTTTCACGATTTAAGTGGCAGCGTCACAGGTTTGTTCAGAATAAAGAGTTCTGGTGTGCAGCGTGAGCCACCTATGGACGCCGAAAGAGGAAATCCAATTGGGATGACGTCACAGTAGCACTCACACCGTTAAATCAATGACTTTTTTAACAGGATCATAAAGGTATTAACTTTGCATTATGTGCCACATAATACCTTTGTGTTTCCTTACCTTCTTCTGCAGCACGTTGACTTTGCGTTCCTTGACGTCCAGCATGTCTTTGAGGTCGCTGATCTCTCCCTGCTGAGTGCTCTTCTCCTCCGTCAGCTCTGATATCTGCTGACTCTTTTTAGCGAGGAGGGACTCCTTTTCCTCTAGACGGAGACGCAGCGCATCCACCTGCACACGCGCAATTAAAAGTGAATGAAAAATGGATATTAACAAACCAAAGGTCGATTTCCTTCAATAGCACCTTTACATACAGCGACAAGTACTAGTCAAACAGTAACTCTACCTCAGTCTGCAGTATAGCGGCTCTCTGTTCCTTGGCGGTGAGTGACTCCTTCAGTACGTCCACGTGTTGTTTGCTGTCAGAAAACTGATTGTTCAGAGTTTCCAGTTTGGTCCTGAAAGCCAAAAGCTCGCTGTCCTTACGACCCAGATCCTGCTTTGCTTGTTCAATCTGAGTAACACACACACACACACACACACACACACACACACACACACACACACACACCATTACACCCAGTAAGAGTGTGTACAGGAGAGGATTACATGCTCACTTATATTAAAATGTACTTAAATCCACCACAGGTTTTAATTGTATTCTAATGTGCATGTTACGGCTTTAGCTGTTACTCATGACTCCATTTTAGAAGACTAACATGATGAATGCTCTAATTGACATTTGAGTAGTTTTACATATTGACAACCAGAGCATTCTAGTGTTAGTCATTGGGTAGTGCCTTGCTCAAGGGTTCGTACTGATAAATCATCAAAGAGAGGAGCTGTAAAAAGCTCTCCTCATCCACATTCAATTGAATAAAATGTGAATAAATTGAATTGTGAGAGGCTTCCTACAAGGGCTACAGTGTCTGTGAGTTCCATCAAGTATCATTTTCACATTGAGGTCTTTCTAGCATTTTTTCCTAATTTCTCACCTGGAATCCCAACAACTGGTAGACACACATTAAAGTCAGTGCAGTATAATAAACCCAGTAAAACATATGTTGTGCTCCCCATATACTTATCTGTACTGTACAAGCTGGTCAGGGCCAATTCTTTATCCCAAAATGATAAAAAAAAAAAAGAACAAAAAACTATTAATATTAAAAGCTAGAAGTGGCCGTTAAAGTTCCTTCAATCTTAATGAGGTGACTGGGAGGGAATTTAACATGACACAAAGAACAAAAAGAATGGACCCTAACCACACAGGAGAATTAGTCTTCTAAACACCAACAAACTAGTCACTATTTGAGGGAAACCTCATGCAAGAAGAAGGAGAAGCAGGTTAGAGATATGCATTATTGTGTCACAGCTGTTATTGTACAGTTCAGACTGCTTTTAAACAACTATTACTGTCAACAGCCGTTGGTCGTAGATAGAACGGGAAGTAAAGACCTCCTAACCTGTTCATATGACCCAAACGGCACACAGAAAATGATAGTTGTTTTGAGTTATAGTTGCTTATTGCTGTCTGAACACACAGTCACACTACTGGGATTCTACTGAGAATCTACTCAAGCGGCAGCCATTAACCAGTCCACCTGGGAGACGGAAAGAGCGGGAGATTTAGAAAGCAAAGACAGGAAGAGCAAACCGAACACGGAGGCGCATCTCTTACTGCGGACGCCTCCCGCTGGAGCTCATTGGCTCGTTGACTTAGCTCCTCCTTCTCTGATTGGCTGTGAGTCAGCTCCTCCTTTAGCTGCTCAACCTGGCAGGAGAGGAGGGCGTCACCACAACAAATCAGCCGCCACGTTCACAAATCACACTGGCCACAAACGGCATATCCAAAGCCTCGCATGCTGAAACAATGTGTGAACAACACCCCGCTGTACATCCTGCGTGTCAGTGAGTAGAACAGTTTGAACGTCGAGGACCGTGAATCCACTGAAACCTGTGACACTGCTGCAAGCTGTTAATTGATGTGCACCTGTAAAAATGGTCTTTAGGAATAAATAATGCTGTCTGTGAGAATAATGCTTTTCATAGACAGCCCCTAAACTGTCTTATGTTTCCCGATCCAAAGAGTCACGTTACAAACAAAGAATAATTAAACCGTAAAGTAAAGATATAGAAAAGAAGAAAGACAAATTCAGGTTCCATCATTTTCAAGTACATTACTTAATTGACAATGAAATGCAATAACGTAAACCCAAACTGATGTTAATACTGTAGTTTTAATCACAATACACTCCACTCAACCATTTCCACGGCTTCCTTATGCCCTAATAAACAATCCAAATATTGTTTCACGGTGGTATGTCTATTGAAGATATCCCAATTGAGCCAGAGAGTAGTTATCTTAGTTCATAGTTGTGAACAAATCATATGGGGGTTGTTGACCCATGGTCTTATATACATTTTAAGACTGCAAACATGCTGATGATGTCTGTATTTAAAAAAAAAATATGTAAGCCATTTAGTGTATTACAATAAACATCTAAGAATACATGCTAGCAATGATGAAATCAAAGAAAGAATGTAATAGAAACGAGCTGTGAATTACTTCCTTCCACGAAAAAAAACAGCAGAGACTAAAACAAACACATTTGTGCTTAAACAAGCAAAGAGAAGGAAACATCGACTGAATTCCCAAACTGTCTCGTCTCCCCACATGACAGAGGTAGTGGTTTGTTTTAATGAGCGTGGCTCCCGCGGTAACCCTTCCTGTTCCTGACACTGAAGTTGTATCCGCCAATTGTAAAGAAGTCGCGTTATTTCCCAGCAAGCAAAATCCTGCAATCTTTCCTAAACATGAAAGGGGGAAAAAATGGAGAGACAAGAAGAAAAGGTGTGTGTGTGTGTGTGTGTGTGTGTGTGTGTGTGTGTGTGTGTGTGTGTGTGTGTGAATCTGTCACCTTATTCTTCATGAACTTGGAGTGGGATCTGTACACCTCCATCTGTTTGATCTCCTCCTCCCTCTCCTCGCTGCTCAGAGCCCCGTTGGACTTGAGCATGTTCACCTCCTCCTCCAGCTCCCTCAGACCGCGCTCCATCGAGCTGATCTTCGCATCCTAGCAGAACATCATTACATTACATTACATTACAGTCATTTAGCAGACGCTTTTATCCAAAGCAACTTACAATAAGTGCATTCAACATTGGTAATCAAAAGAACTACTAGTCACCAGAAGTCATAAGTACATTTCCTTTTCCAAACAAGCATCTAAGAGCATGAAGCAGAGCATAACTCAGAGCCAAAGTACAGTACAGAAACAAGAAAAACAGTTAGTGCTATAAGTAATATGAATACAATAAGTGCAACAAGCTAGTATGAAAACAATAAGCGCTAAGTGGAAGGCTCAGGGTAGCACTTCCTGAAGAGGTGGGTTTTCAGCCTGCGCCGAAAGATGGGCAGCGACTCCGCTGTCCTGACGTCAGTGGGAAGTTCATTCCACCACTGTGGGGCCAGGACAGAAAACAGCCGTGACCGGGTCGATCGGCTGCCAGGACCTCTGAGCGATGGGGCAACCAATCGCCCCGAGGCAGCAGAGCGAAGTGGTCGGGCGGGGGTGTAAGGCTTGACCATGGCCTGGAGATAGGAAGGAGCTGTTCCTTTCACTGCCCTGTAGGCTAGCACCAGAGTCTTAAACTGGATGTGAGCTCTTACAGGTAGCCAGTGTAGAGAACGGAGAAAGGAAGTTGTGTGGGAGAACTTGGGGCGATTGAACACCAGGCGAGCTGCAGCTTTCTGGACAAGCTCCAGAGGTCTGATGGCCGACGCCGGGGCTCCGGCGAGTAGAGAGTTGCAGTAGTCCAGGCGGGAGATGCCAAGAGCCTGGATGAGAACCTGCGCCGTCTCGTCAGTCAGGAAGGGACGAATCCTCCTGATGTTGTAGAGCAGGAATCTGCAGGAGCGTGTAACGGATGAAATGTTTGCCTAGAATGACAGTTGGTCATCCAGGGTCACACCCTGGTTCCTCGCAGTCCGAGTTGGCGTCGCCACGGTATCATCAATGGTGATGGACAGGTCCCGGTGCGGGCAACCCTTCCCCGGGAGGAACAGTAGCTCAGTTTTGTCCAGGTTGAGCTTGAGGTGGTGTGTCGTCATCCACTTCGAGATGTCAGCCAAACACGCAGCGATGCGCGTCTCCACTTGGGTGTCACCGGGGGGAAATGACAAGACCAGCTGGGTGTCATCGGCATAACAATGGTAGGAGAAGTCATGCGAGCGAATAACAGAACCCAGAGATGTTGTGTAGAGCGAGAAGAGAAGGGGGCCCAGGACTGACCCTTGCGGAACCCCCGTAGTCAGCATGCGTGGTTCCGACACGGCCCCCCTCCAGGTCACCTGGTAGGATCGACCCGTCAGGTAGGATGCAAACAGGGAGAGTGCAGAGCCTGAGACGCCCATCCCCTCGAGGGATGAGAGGAGGATTTGATGGTTCACAGTGTCAACAGACTGATAACATCAACATGCTCATGTTAAACGGCAAAAGACCAGGTGTGATTTACCGTGCCCAGGCCATAAATATCACCACGTAATGACATATGCTCCTTTGGTATGTCTGACAGATGAGTAGAGCTGGACAGTCAATCAAAGACCGGCATTATGAAAGGTATCATCAGTTTGATTGAGGAGATGAGGAATAGAATATACGTACACATATTTTTGAAGGCAGGGAAGGCTAAAACAGATTTTACTGCCTTGATCTTTAGTATTTGCAATAATTAGCTGGTTTGGAGATGCAGCGTAAACAGAACCAATATGAAATAGCTTATAATGAACAGAAACTGTACAGATGTCATTATGCATTATAGATATATCCTTTAATCTGATCTCTTATACTGGACACAATGAAGGATGACAGAAACACATATTTACTGTTAATACTGTGAGTTGTTGCAGATTTGAAAATATGCGCCTCCACCAGAGGAAGCACTTCCAGTTATACGGGGAGTTTTAAATTGCTATCATGTCAGATAACTTCTAGTGTCCACTTTAGGCTGGGCACTAAAGAGAAAATACTAATATTACAATATATGTTATGTCGATGAGTTAATGTTTGAAACGAAAAATGTAATTTTCAGGTTGATGTTCTCAACTGAAACCATCCTGTAAAAATTCAGACTCACTAACTGCGTTATGGTGTTACCTTCAAGTTATGTATTATGTAGTTTTATACTGAAAAAACAACAGTGTGTTACACTGGTTAATAATGAATATAGCCTGACAGACACTAGGTATATGAGACTGATACCTGATATCAATATTTTGGAGTTTAAAAAGAATCTGATGTCAGCTGATGTGTAAGAAAGAATTGACAGCACATTGTTTACCTTCATTTCGATGACCGTCTGCAAGGCCTTGGTCTTTGTTGATTCTGGAGCCGCTTCGTATCTCCTGTGCAGCTCCTGGGGGACACAGACACCCCGGTGGTCAGCGGGCGACAGACAGGGGGACAGAGGGGGACGGAGGGAGGGGGGAGAAGGTCGTGGGCCAGGACGGAAGGCGACGGCGACCGGCGGAGAGGGATGGAGGGAGGGCTGAATGGCCGGTGTAGGCCGGGGAGCGGGAGCAGGGAAGGACGGAGAGTGATGGAGGGAAGGATGGACGGAGGAGGCGATGACGAAAGAGGGATAGTGAGGAGGACAGGAGGAGGGGAGGACGACGGGATGGCCGGAGTGGCGATGGGAGCGAAGAGAAGGTGCGGGGAAGGAGGGAGAGGAACACAGTTGGTAGTGGCGTGTAGGGGAGAAAGGAAGGGAGGGTTGGAAGGAGGGAGACACGTGGAAAGGAGGTGGAATAGGGATGGAGGGAGAAACTGGAGAAGGGGGAGAGATGGGGATGGAGGGGGAGGTGGGAATGAGGTGTCTCCCTCTCGCAGAGGCGCTGGCTTTCAGCCTCCTTGGGTCGATCCGTCCATCCCACATCCTTCACACTGGGAGGAACGCCACTAGCTAAGCTCACACCGTTTCAGCCACAAATGAGAAGGAGTGATGAAATAAGCCAGCCTCAGATGCTTTGAAGCCTTCAGTTTCAAATTAAAACTAAAATGTTGTGGATTCTTAAAAAAAACTAAGTCGTAATGAAAGCAAACAATTCCGTTCAAATGAAGAAATCCAGTCGTAAGGCTTCAAAAGCTTCAAAATGAAACTACAGGGTGCAAGTTCAGTCTCCTAAAGAAGCGTACAGTAACCTGTCACAAAATAATATCTAACATACATCACTAACAAAAAAAACTGCAAGAATTGTAGATTTCCACTACATTTCTGTTCCTAAAATTGCCTAAATTCTCAAAAGATTCTCCGAAGTCCTAATTTAACGACCCTGATTGAGCTACATGCAACGGAATTCTATCCGTCTGGGTGATGTTAAAACTCACAAGCCAAACGACGTGAGAGCAAATGGGGGGAGGAAGAGAGGGAGTGTAGTGGTAGATGTAAAGGCACGAAAAGAGAAAGAAAGGACAGGGAGAAAAAGTTCGAGAGAGGGGGGGCAATGAAAGCAGAAGGGGAAGACGTGGCTGCGTATGCATCGCTGCTTTTCTTTGGCGGAAACACACTTAGGAGGCCGACAAAGACGGTTAATGCATCAGCCAGGAAGCACAAAAACACACATATGTGAAAGGGATAGCAGGGTGCCGTGGCTTAAGGCGCTGCATGAATGCTATGAATGCTCATGACCACACAAAACAGTCTCATACACATACACACACACACACACACACACACACACAGATATTCCTGGGGAGTGTTACAGGTAAAATAAGAGCTGATGCAACCATTGCAAAAGTACAGCAGAAAAGAGTCTTTTAAGCAAAACGTTGTGCAATTGTAAAATTCTAATTCTACTGAATGCTAATTTAATTTGTAGCATTTCCAGTCTTTCTTTGCTCCCATACAGAAGTCTCACTTTTTACTGCTGCACATTAGCTCGAGCCCCACTGGGGACAATTTTGAAACATTTCAAAAACAGCTGCAGGAAGTTGCAAAGACTATTCAGCAACACTTGCTCTTATTCCGGTTTTCCTGCTTTGTCATTAACAATGTCTGAAGGCAAATACTGTCAAAAAACAGAAACTCTGTCCAGCACACTGATGCAATGTGAAACAACGGCCAGAAAATGTGTTAAGAGAGCTGTAATAATTTGAAGAGACTGTGTCTCCTAATTATGTTTTAAAGGGAGAACATCATCTTGCTTCATAACTCTCTTTCTCAGTCATTTGCTGCCTATGATACACCTAATTATGCATCACTTGCTTGCTCTGTGTGTGTGTGTGTGTGTGTGTGTGTGTGTGTGTGTGTGTGTGTGTGTGTGTGTGTGTGTTTAAATGCATTTCTCCCTCACAGCTGTGGCTTATGGTGCATTTGGAGCTGGTCAAAAAAGGCTGGTCTGATCAGTTCTTTTTTGTAACAAGACAACTTAACGGTTTATGTGAAAAAATATATTTCAGACACATATCTATTCATATCTATTGATTGTTTAATAAATGTTTAATTTCAATTCATTCCCTGTCTGTTACACTTTTTTGTACCTCAATTGTGTTGAGTGTTTTCTTTCACATTTTTTTATTCCACTTACTTGTTACTTAAGTAAAAAAAAAAAAGAGTGAATGAATGTGTCCAGAAAAGATGTATTGAAGGTATTTTGTATACTGAAATAAACAAACGTCCAGCTTTGATAATTGTTGTTCATTAAGAACATCTTTCCACTAGAGGGGGCTGTTGTATAAAACAACACACGCGTTGATGAACCGAGAGTAAAAACAGCTGAAAGAGACGTAAGAAGAGAGACAAAGTAAAAAAACTGGATAAAGTGTCCATTCCTGTTTGTTTATTTGTGTGTGTGTGTGTGTGTGTGTGTGTGTGTGTGTGTGTGTTGATGTTTCTGTGTTGTATTATAACTGAATTATGAGCCAAGACTGGAAGAAGCCAAGGGCTTTGCCTGCATATGACATGGTTTGATTTGCACACACTCAAATCTGGCTGTACACAAAGACACACACCCTCACACACACATGGGAATGCTTGAATGCACTCTGTTCCTCCACACACACACACACACACACACACACACACACACACACACACACACACACACACACACACACACACACACACACACACACACACACACACACACACACCTCTCTGAGTTGCAGCATTTCCTTGTCTCTTTGCTCCATTAGGCCCTCCAGCTGGTGGATGGTCATCTCAGCATCGGCCAGTCGCCTCGTTCGTTCATGGTCCTCCTCGGTTGCCCGTGATGACAGGCCTTTGCTCTGTAACATTTCCAGTAACTTCTTTATGGATTCGTCCCTGTCAGAAGATATAATACATTTAGAGCCACACTTCACACGTTGGCAGCAAGAACTACTTACGTAACAGTCATTTTCCCACTTTACCTGGCAGTTAGTGTGTGTTTCTGTGTGTCTATCCTCAGCTCCATTTCTTCCACGGTCTTCCTCAGGAGGAAGAGCTCTTTCACCTGACGCTCATACTCGGCGTGGAGACGCAGGAAGTTCTCCTCCGTCATCTCCTGAGGGGAGATGGGCTGGTTGCCGAGGTGAACGGATTCGGTGTAATCGGACTGGAAGAGCTGGTTGAGGTCTCGCTGGATTCGGAGCTCATCTTGTAGAGCCTGGATGGAGCACTGAAAATGCTGGAGGAAGAGAAAGACGTCAGACTTTTAAATACAAAAGCTAACACGAGAGTGTGCACGTTGTGGTGAGGCTACTGAGTGTAATAGAGTATGAAGTAAGGCTTTTATTGTTCCACCGCACAACAGGACGATAAAACATTAGCAGAGGTCTCACATGGTTGTTAATCAGTGCTATCCGCGTAAGCTTTATTGTACCAGGAACTGAGATTTTTGGGCTGTCCAAAATCTCCAAAATATTGCACTTTAGACAAGGCAATGCTACAAACCACCCACGCCCTTCTTGTCTTGTTGGAGATCTAGTCCAGGTCTGGTATTGTTAATAGGGCTGTACCAGTTTTTAATGCTAAATTAAACCCTGTCCTCATGTTAACTTACGTACAAATTATTCCAATGCAGTCAACACAGTTATACAGATATCAAATCTAGGAAAGTATGTTAAATAAGTTACAATAATAATACCACTAGTATAGGATAGGTTACAAAAATAATACCACTAGTATAGGATAAGTTGCAAAAATAATACCACTAGTATAGGATAAGTTATAATAATAATACCACTAGTATAGGATAAGTTACAATAATAATATCACTAGTATTGGATAAGTTACAATAATAATACCACTAGTATAGGATAAGTTACAATAATAATACCACTAGTATAGGATAAGTTACAATAATAATACCACTAGTATAGGATAAGTTACAATAATAATACCACTAGTATTGGATAAGTTACAATAATAATACCACTAGTATAGGATAAGTTACAATAATAATACCATTAGTATTGGATAAGTTACAATAATAATACCACTAGTATAGGATAAGTTACAATAATAATACCACTAGTATTGGATAAGTTTCGATAATAATACCACTAGTATTGGATAAGTTACAATAATAATACCACTAGTATAGGATAAGTTATAATAATAATACCACTAGTATAGGATAAGTTACAAAAATAATACCACTAGTATTGGATAAGTTACAATAATAATACCACTAGTATGTGGTGTGTATCCATGAAAGTTGTTTTATACAGTCATTCCATGTTCTGATGAAGGCTACGCATTGGCCTCGTTTTTAAACAAACAACACGTAGGCTAAATTATTATTTTAAAAAAAGAAAAACAAAACATGATCAAATTAAAAAAATAAATAAAGTTAGCCTATTACGATAGTTTTTTTCATAATTGGGGCCTATTCGTGTGTTCGTCATTGTAAATAAACACCATTCATATTATTTGCCAGCTCAAATCTGATTTTATTGCAGTCATTACAGTAATTAGAAATGGCTGCACTTGCAAAGGTGCTTGCAATTAATTACACTACTCATTTAATCAGTCCGTCTCCAAACTTCAAGACAGCAGCGGTGCTTCATTTTATGAGAGGTGTGTCACCTTACGTCAGCATTCGGATCCGCTGTTCATTGGAGGAAAGTGTCCACACCTGTCGTCTCATCAGTGAATCTGTGATCAATCTCTGTGGTCTACTGAAGAAAGCCGTGGCCGCGCACTTACTCAAATTAGTTAGACCTGGCTTGACAAAGCCGCCCCTCCTCAGCCTGGCTCGGCGTTCGAACAACCAATTAAGCCAGGATGAACTTATGAGACTTTGTCCAACCTGGCTTTCCCACTTATCCTGGATGTCTTTATTCTACTTTCAAACAACAGGCCCCTGGAAGCCTGAGTTGAGGTATTGGAATTGGTAAAGAAAAGGTCGGTGCACTGATGTGAACATGTAAAGCCTAAAGAGGCACGTTATGATATTGAGCTATACAAATAAACATCACCTGACTGCAGCGACCCATAAATCAATGTGCTCATCTAAAAATATTCTGGGTTTGATCGATTTGTACCTGGATCAATACATACAATAGATTAAGGCTGACATTTGCATTGTTTTCTTTTGAGTGACTGGCTGACTGACACAGTATGAGTATATCTGCAGTGAGTGAGTGTGTGATAAAAGTGTGTTGGCAGGTTAGTATCACTACCATTATGGTTGAGGACAACGTGACATGACTACCTCTGAGTCAGACAAAGAGTTTAAACTGTGTGTGTGTGTGTGTGTGTGTGTGTGTGTGTGTGTGCGTGCGTGTGTGTGTGTGTGTGTGTGTGCGTGTGTTGTCACTATGATGTCCTCAAGCTTTTGTAATATGCGTCACACATAACCTGAACAACAGCCAGGCCATCGCCACACAAGTATAATAATCCAGGCAGCACGGTGCTGAGGGAGAAGTGCATGAATGAGAGAGATTAAAATAGAAAGGTAAGAGGTTACAAAAAGGCAGAGATGCTATCACTCCCTTGCAGCTATCGTTAATCAACATTGACGAGGGAGAGAAGAAGATTAAAGGAAAAGACAAAGAGACAGATGAGATGTTCTTAGATATAAAAGACGAGAAAGGAGAAGAGAAGAGAAGATAGTGATCACAAATACACTTCATTGCAGTGTCTCCTGCTTTGTCTTATTCTGTTCAATTTTATATTTCCATTGAGACAGATGTACACAATATAGCAATAAATCACAAAATCTATTTCTCTTCTTATTAGAGTACTGCGTTTGTTTCCTTGTGGGTTTGTCTGCTGACTCATACAATAGCTCTTCACACTCTTGTGTTGGTGGCTGACATTTAGAAACAGACAAACAGACACACAGACACACAGACAGAGAATCATTTCCCTCTCTCTGGTTCTGACAACTAAATACCTCCCTCAGACATGCAAACACTGAAACACCCATACGATGAAAATACGCAACACTTTGTACAAAATCGGTTTTGAATGGTGATTGAATACAAAGTTGATGTATTAGCAGATCAACAGAAGATTCATTCAAAATGATCCAAATTTATATTTGGATTATTTGGTTTATGTAACTTATCAAAAGAAAATGACAAACATTCAAGTGCAAGATCAGAGATGGGGGCTTTTCTATTGCCGCTCAAAAAAACGACAACGAGCCGTCGGCTCATAGCTATCGATGTTAACAGCGCGAAATAAGGCAAACGTGCTAACAGAGCTAACAGTGTTTGGGGAATCGGGTATCTTTGGTTATCAGTGCAACGTGCAAAATGTCCTAAAATCACGCGCTCCGAGGCCGAAACAAAAGGCCACACAAGTCAGTAGTGCAGTGACAGTTCATTCAAAGTTTAGCACCTGAGAGTGTCAAATTTAACACATTAATTCAGATTAATAACAAACAAAAAAATTGCATGTTAAAAAATGAATTTAATGCACATAATTTACTTGCATCACTACACGCTGTAATCAGTCAGGAAGACTCACTCACATCAAGCATCCAAAAGTATGTCAGGGTTGCAGAAATGAATGTGCGTACACACACACACATACACACACACACACTCACACAGACACACTCAATAGTCTTGCTCACTGAAACGCAAATCAGTGTGTTGCTAAAGTCAAGCAAATATAGTGCGAACACACACACACACACACACACACACACACACACACACACACACACACACACACACACACACACACACACGCACGCACACACACACACACACACAACTTCAAAGGTTTACATTTAAAGAATTCAGATATTCTCACACACACATATATACACACACACACACACACACACACACACACACACACACACACACACACACACACAGACAGAGGCTTGTGCCAGTTACGTTACTCCCTCCCAACACACACACTCTGCTGGAATGTAGAGCTGAGAAATGCCAGACCATAGACAAGAGAAAGGAGGAAAAGAGGGAGTGAGATATAAAAAGGAAGCAGGAAACAAAAACAGAGAGGGAGATGAGGAGATAAGTACATGAGGAGAAGGCAGCGAAAGCAACATGTTGATTGTGTCCAGCAGAAACAGAAGAAGGGATGAGAAGAGGAGGAGAGGGAGAGACAGGGTCAGAATACAAGTTGTGTTTTTCTTCTCGGTTTCTGCTGAGTCGTCTTTTGCTTCTTCCCCTTTGACCCCGTCAGACGCTTCCTGATTGCACAGAGGACTGAGGGGGTCGGGGGTCACCACTCGAAACGGAGACAGACATGCAAACACGCGTGCAGCCAGACACATTCACATGTGACACTGTGAGTGACAGCATGCTAAGCAAACATTAAGAAGTATTGTATTAAAAAATAACGTCATGATTATTTCCCATTGTATTTGCCAACTGCTCATCGCTCTATATATATATATATATATATATATATATATATATATAGCTTATTCTCATATTCAAATGACAACATAGGAAGAAAGTGTGTACAAAGACACAAACCACAAATCAGATGTCTAAGGGAGGGACGGATACATTCTTCAAGCGGACGTAACCCAGCTCAAGATCCCAGTGACGCTCAAACAAAACAAAACTTGTGAATTTTGATGACGTTTAACTGTCTTAATGTCTTCTTACTGTATGAGCACAAGACATGTCGGTCAACTCCTCGGATGTCATAATGAATGAAAATACTATCCGTGGAAACTTAAAACACAAAGAGTTCACTTGCACTGCAACCGTCTCCAACAACACGCTGCCTTCATCAACATCCACCTGTATTGTCTGACTCTAAAGGTATATGTAGTGTCATATAAGGGATACAATATGTTACTATGGAAGCAGGAAAATAATTGTTGCAAGAAACAAAACAAAAAACATGAATTCACAGCAACAGAATAGGATTGAATTTAGGAAAGCAAAGGAAAAAACACATCTAATCCTAACACATGAATGATCCCTTGTTTATTCTAATGAGCGTTCTACATAACTCTAAAATAAAAATAAGAAAAGATCTGTTTGCGAATATGGTGACAATTTTTACATCCGCTCGTCATCACCCCCCCTCAGGCCACTGTTCATCTGTCATTCAATATTAACCATCTCTCCGTTATTACTCCTCCCTCTCATCCCTCGATTATTTTGCGCTCAACGGGTGAGTCACGCTACACCCCCCCCCATCACAAAGAGACACACACTGTGACATGAAACACATACAAACACACGCAGAGCACAATAATGCCCACAGGCAGACATAATGTTGGAGGCAGCGGTCGTAATGACCGTGAGTTTCGCCCACTCAGGCTTCAGACAACAGGCAGATTAACACTCTCTCTCTCTCTCTCTCTCTCTCTCTCTCTCTCTCTCTCTCTCTCTCTCTCTCTCTCTCTCTCTCTCTCTCCCTCTCTCTCTCTCTCTCTCTCTCTCTCTCTCTCTCTCTCTCTCTCTCTCTCTCTCTCTCTCTTCTTTCTCGGAGGATAAAGCTGGAGGATGAAGAACATAATGAAGAGGAGGAAATTAAATTTAAAAAAGGAGAGGAATGAGCGGAAGAAACACGAGAAATCCCTTGTTTTCCAAAAGACGGAGAGAAAGCCGATGTGAGAAAATAGTATCAGATTGTGTAAAAGAAAGAAGACAAGAACAACAATGGATGAAAGAGATTACACGAGGGAGAGAATGAATGGATAAAATAGCCAAGAGAGGAGAGAGAAAGGGAAATTCTGACCCTAATCAGTCACTTTGAGATGCAACATCAGGGTCAGTACAGTAGTGGGTGTAAAGAAACATTGCATCAGTCACGCTTATTTGACATTAACACATTACAGACGTCAAGCTCTCTGAACCAGCGAATAGACCGCTATATAACTATATAGATATATCTTTATAGATAGATAGATTTTAGTAGGCCAGACTAGAAATAAAAGCAGCAGAAGAAAAAGGGGGAGTGACTGCACTGTAATTCTGTTCATTCCTCACTAACTCTTCCCAAACCCACTCCTTATAAGGAAAGACATGGCTACCACAGCACTCCACACACAGACACACGCACACACACACTGAGGGAGGGAGAAAGTGGAGAGAAAATTCACACAATCACACCCTTGTAGGAAGAGAAGGAGAACTGACCCCTCCGTTTCCTTCAGTTTCAAATCTCTCTCTCTCTCTCTCGCCTCTTATTTCTTTCCACTGTAAAATGCACACTTTGTAAATGAATAAAAGAGGAAAAGTGCCATTCCTCTCTCTCTCTCTCTTCATTAAAGTTAAAGTTGTATAGGACTCCTGAGTGTAGAGAGCTCCTCCTGTATTCTCTCCTCCTTGGTTAAATCTCCTTCTTGCTCTTCCTAATCCATTCATCGCTCCCCCTCCCTCTCGTCCATCTGCCTTTTTCTCTGCCCCCCGCTATCATTCCCTGTATTTACCTTATTCCCTCCATCCCTCCCTTTCTCTTCCTCACCTATCTCTCCATCCAGACTAAATAAGCACACATGTTTGAGGACCATCTGTTACTGATGAGCATTCATGTGTGAAAAACACACACACACACACACACACACACACACACACACACACACACACACACACACACACACACACACACACACACACACTAAAGCCGCCCAACAAATAAACACACACACACTGCAAAGATAGATTTAAAAAAAAAATTACTTTTGGAGGTTTTTATTTTTTAAGTTAGGACATTTGAACTGTAAAACGTGGGGACAGTAAGTGTTGCGTATACGTGTCCGTATGAACGTGGACACACACACACACACACACACACACACATCTACAGTATGCTGATGTGAGCACACACACACACGACAAGAGAGGAATAATGAGGCATAGGTTAGTGAGCAGAGGATGGAAAGATGTGCAGACGGCAGGCAACAGAAGGAGGACAAGGTAGAGAGAGAGAGAGAGAGAGAGAGAGATAGAGAGAGAGAGAGAGAGAGAGAGAGAGAGAGAGAGAGAGAGAGAGAGAGAGAGAGAGAGAGAGAGAGAGAGATAGAGAGAGAGAGAGAGAGAGGGTTGTCACTGTGTTTTAAAGAACATTGTATCACGTATCAAAGAGAGGCTGAAAAAAAAAATAGACTTCTCAAAACTTTGCTGAGGCTGCACGCTGTCTTTTCCTGAATCATATTCTCTCAGCCAAACACATTCACACTCACATCTGCCAAGTCCATCTTCAGTCCCTCCACTATCCACTGCAGAGCAGCCAACATTCAGAGAGAAAGGCGGCAGAGTCAGGCTCTTCCTCAAAATATTTCACTAAACCAGTTGAGAGTCTGAACAACCCGCCATTGTACCCAACATCTAATGAAAGGACGGGTTCCAAAAATATATATTTTAGTCTCTAACAAGACAATAAATAACTATTTTCAACTATTCTTATTCTTCCTTTTATTCATCCTACATTTCCTAGAATTTCCCCATCCTCCCTCCCTCCTTCTTCATCCCTGACTCCTCTCTTTAAGTCGATCTATCTCTGCCATCTTTCCATCCGCCCTCCTTTTCTCCACCCATTTCTCTCCTGTCACATCAGCGTCCATCACTCCTTCCATTTCTCTACATTTTCTCTCAACGATACTCGCCCGTATCGTCAATTTATCTCTCCTCCTTTTCCTCCCTCCTCCTGGCACTCGTCCCCAGCATTCCAGTTTGATCCATCCTTCTTATCCACTTTCCTAATTTCCTCCTTCTTCCTTTCTTTGTTTAACATCTTTACATCTCAATCCTTGGTGATCCGTTGTCCTCCTCTTCTCTTTCTCTCAGGTCTATGCTGGTACAGGGGATGCCAGGCGAAGCATTTTTTGCAGCCAGCTGGCACAGAAACTCGAGCTGGTAACAGCTTTTTTCTTTCTGTACAGTAAATGGGAATCTCACAGAGGAAATATTTGGCATCATCCATTTCTATTAGATTCAAACTAATCTGAACCCATGAGGACAAGCTCAACACCAGCTTGGAGTAATGGAATTAGAAAAGCTAAATTCTTCATTTTCAAATCCAGGTGTAATAACGTTAAGTGGTGAGTGGTGATTATAACTGTTTTACCCGGTCAGTACACGAACCGGTCCGAGGTGTATTTATAGTTATGTGTTGTAGTGCCATTTGTCTTTAATTTAGGACTGTAGTTGACAGTTTATTTAGTGTGCTCTTACAAAAACAAGTCCATAAATGTCTCTGTGTTGGGATTTTAATTGAAC
Organism: Cebidichthys violaceus; assembly: GCF_023349555.1. NCBI lineage: Eukaryota > Metazoa > Chordata > Actinopteri > Perciformes > Stichaeidae > Cebidichthys > Cebidichthys violaceus. Next base: position 1,310,434 of record NW_027176717.1, read on the forward strand.
TGGTCCCAGATGGTTTCAATCAGAGTTCTGGTGGCACCATTCGATTATTAAACGTTAACCCGAAGTCCTGATTTACTGCCGTGTTCATAAAGCGGAAAATACACTCTAGTGCCAGTCCGTGTCTCCGTCTCTCTGACTTTGTCGCTCTCAGAGAAGAAAGAGGGGAAAAGGGGCAGAAAAATGGACCGCTGCAAATAAGGAGGAACGAGAGAGGAATCATTCCGTCTCCGTCATCCCACTCTCGACCTGAAGGTTTGGGTTAACCTCCTCTCTCTCTCTCTCTCTCTCTCACACACACACACACACACACACACACACACACACACACACACACACACACACACACACACACACACACTGAGAGAAACAGCTGGCAAACCACCAGACCTTTTGCCGAAAATAAAACACCTCTGGGCTGAAGACGAATGTTGTTTTGACATTTTGAAAAATAATCTGTAAACAAATAGTCCTTCACCAATATGATATTGTGATTTTACTGAACCTGACGAACTGAAGACAGTCTCATTGAGGTTTCATGAATTATCATAGAGGAAGAGGAGACATGTTTTCTCCCTCCACTGCAGACGCACACAAACCCCGTACCTTTATTCCAGCACCTTGAGGCTAAATTATTAAAACAGTGCAGCAGTAAAAAGTACAACAGCCGCTGGCTGCTGCACTTTCTCAGACACACACACACATGCACAACTTCTGACATCACACCACTGCCACTTCCACTTCCATCAAAATCGCACAAATTGTTGCAAGATTACTAAAAACACACACTCTTGATACAAAATATCGACGTTAGCAGCAGTCCTACGCGATACATGCACAGAAACAAGCATGCGTGTCTGTCTCCATGTCGTGCACGTTTGTCCACATGCAAATACAAAAAAACACAATTATGACCATGCAGGCGACTGTGCCTCCAGAAAACACACACACACACACACACACACACACACACACACACACACACACACACACACACACACACTCATGTATGCAAAAAGCCCAATTGTCCTGACACACACGTAAGCAAGCCTGCCAAAAAACACGCAAGGGCACAGATTCCCTCCTGGTACAGTACTCACTCTCTCTCTCTCTCTCTCTCTCTCTCTCTCTCTCTCTCTCTCACAAACAAACAGCAAAAGCATTATGTCTAAATTAACGCATACACGCTGCATAAACACACACTTGTGTACAGTCTCAAACACACCTGAAACATATATGAGACCGCTGACGAAACCTAAACCTCACACAATCCTCTTTTTCAAACATATGCACCCTCTCTCTCTCTCTCTCTCTCTCTCTCTCTCTCTCTCTCTCTCTCTCTCTCTCTCTCTCTCTCTCTCTCTCTCTCTCTCTCTCTCTCTCTCTCTCTCTCTCTCTCACACACACACACACACTCCCACAGTCACACATGCCGGTTATGACGTCGGATGGCTCGCCTGGAGTACAGTAGATGATAGATTGCATCTAGCAGGCCCAGAAACGGACAGACAGAGTGCTTATTGTTCAGCTGGTACGATTCAGTGCTGAGGACGAACCGTGCCGAACAGTCTGTTCAAAAACATTATCTTGGAAAAGCACATTAATTAAGGTGCTCAATATGCATATCGTTTTACATCGTTTTGTGATCATTTCATTTCGATTTCAGACATAAAATAACAGCATTAGCAAAGTTTAATTTTAGCTTTAAGACATGGATCTATTTTAAGCAGACTATGGTAACAGTGATGCCGAGTTGAACTCTGGATGTCACGGTTACAATCATGAATGCTAATTGCTGCTTGCCTTCTGCTTGAGCGTATATATGTTTATTAAATGCAATCCGACCACTGTTTGGAGTGCACAGGGTCGAGGAGAAAAGAGACAAAAAGAAACTAACTCACGGAGAAGAAACGAGGGGTAGAAAAAAGTAAAGTTTTCCTTTAGCATTCCAGACATTCCTTCATCTTTTTCTTTTTTTCCTCTGTGCTTCTCTTTCTTTCTGCACGAAACATTGTACTTACCTGCTGTGATCAAAGAGGTGGAACGAATTGGGTGAACACACACACACACACACACACACACACACACACACACACACACACACACACACACACACACACAAACAACTGAAACCGAAGGCAGTGCACTAAGGAGGCAGACAACAGTGACCGGGGCTAAACAGAGCAGGCGTCCGTGTTCAGATCAATTGATTTATTAGACCAGCGTGTGTCTGTTCTGCTGAAGTGAGTCCTGTGGCAAAAAAAAACGCTCCACAGGCCCAGATGGAGAGCGAGGAGAGGGAAGAGAAGGACAGGGGGGGGGGGGGGGGGGGGAGGGGCATGGTAGAGAGGGGAGTCGGGGAAAGTGGGAGTGAAGTGGTGAGACGGAGAGAAAGGGATGGAGAGTGTAGTGACAACGAGTAGACGCTGTGGGCAGCGAGACAAGAGAAAGCAACTGGCGGTGTCAAGGGAGAGATTGATAATTTAGAGCAGAAAGAGCCTCCCATCTAATCTAGATCTCATTTAGATCTCATCTCATTTGTTCTCCATATTTCTGCAGTATCCACGGTTGAAAAGTATTTTACTTAAAACCATATAAGAGACAAAAAAGCAGCAAATCCAGCGATTTCTTTGTCCTGGAACCAGCAAATGTTTGCCATTATTGTTAAATAAATTACTTAAATTAATAAATGATCATATGGTGTATTGTAATACACCATTACATAATAATCACACCAAACTACAAGAAACTAGATTATTAAACCATAATTTATTGGATCTGCCGAACAAGTGCAAACATGAGATTTGGAATGTCGGTTATTCTGGATTTGAATCTATGGTGACACATAGTAAAAAATATGAGATTAAAAGAGTTAAACAGAGGGAGTGAAGACAGAAGTACAGGAAGAGATGAAGAACGAGGCGGGCGGAAAGCGAAGGTGAAGTTAGTGGGCCAAGGCGTGAAGAAGTAGGTGAACAAGTGAGGAAGCGTGGAGGAAAGGAGGAAGGACGGAGGCTGCAAACGAGATGTGCATTCCTCAGTAGGGGCGTGACCCAGCGGTGCATGCATGTGTGTGTGTGTGTGTGTGTGTGGATGCGCACATATCCCAAAATTACTGGGAGGTAACTTAATTTGATTTCCAACACGGAGATAATGGCGAAGATAGAGAGAGGAGGGGAGGCGGGGGGAGGGAGGGAGGGAGGGAAGTGAGAGCTGACTCACCGTGTGATGACAGAAATAGAAGAAGGGAATGAGGAATGAGTAAGAGGAGAGAAAGAGCGAGAGAAAGAGAGAGAGAGAGAGAGAGAGAGAGAGAGAGAGAGAGAGAGAGAGAGAGAGAGAGAAAGGAGCAAGGGGACAAAGAAAAGCCAGAGACGAGAGACTGAAGAGAAAGTGGCGGGATAATGAGATCAGAAAATGAAAAGGATGCCTTGGGTTAAAAGGGTGTGATTAGTCTGGGGGAGAGGAGGGGAATGGAAGTGGGAGGGATCAAGAGAGAAAGAGAGAGAGAGAGAGAGAGAGAGAGAGAGAGAGAGAGAGAGAGCACATCTTTGCCAACATAAGAGATCAGAAAATATTCTTACATGTCTCGACATAACAGCACACAGGCACACATACTCAAACAGGAGTGTGTGTGTGTGTGTGTGTGTGTGTGTGTGTGTGTGTGTGTGTGTGTGTGTGTGTGTGTGTGTGTGAAGGCAACTGAGGATGTTTCTAGTGGCAGGAGGCCACGTATCATCTGTTCCTTTGTTCTCCCCGACTCGGCATCCCTTTGGATTAGTGCGCACACACACAAGACACACACTTAACTCTGAGATTTATGGGTGCACCACACACACACACACACACACACTCACACACACACAGGTAAACTGCACGCGTTCACACACACACACACACACACACACACACACACACACACACACACACACACACACACACACACACACAGTAGATTTTCTTGGAGAGTGATTTAAAGCTGGTGATGTAATGTCACCACCTGAAGTGTGTTCCCACATACAAATGCTTCCAACGTTAAATTTATCTTGGGAGTCTCGGGTGCAACATCAAAGGCCCCGAATAATTTCAGTTTCCCCATTAACGACCGAAATGTAGCGAAGAACCGAGCACTTCCTGCCCTGGTTTAGAAGATGACAGCGTGTGAAATGAGTCACTGTGAGGCAGGGGGGTGTGAATGTGTGCAAAATTAAGTCTTGTATAATATTACAGCCTCCTGCCAGACTAGCTGTGTCTCCGTCTCCTCCAGATGGCTTCTGAACCAACAGACAGCTGGGAGTCCCCGACCAGGTGGCCCCGCTTCATCCGTTTACCCGTCTTCAAGGCCGCCTCGCCGCCCGGGAGACAAATCCACCAGAACAGTCCATAAAAATGATCGGGACACGCTCCCCTTTGTGCCAGTTACCGTTCCTGACAAAACTGAGCAGGAAAAGCTATATCACAGATGGATAACCTAAAGCAAAAACTAAAATCCACAGGGCTCGGGCTAAACGCTACACGGATTTCTTAAACTTTTCAAGGTCCTCGATTAGCAGCGATGACAATGAAATGAAACCCAACCCTGGTCATATATATATTATTTCTGATATATTGATCCTTCCATCCATTTGTTACTGGGTTTTGACTCTGAGCAACGAGCAAAAGCAGCAGTTCATAAGATTCTGTCCCACAGAAACACACACACGTAGTTGCACACACGCACACACACATGGACACTTCTTTCCTACCTGTGTTTCCTCCTGCACCACTCTGTACTGTTCCTTCCACACGGACATCTTTGTGGCTTCGTCCTTCCTCAGCGCCCTCTCTTTCTTCAGCTCTGGACTCCAAAACGTCTTAATGGAGTTCATAGAGGAGCTCAACTTGGACTCTTTAGCCTCCAGCTGAAAGAAATGAGCATCAAACGTTGTAACTCTGCTTTAACACACGTTTATTTGAATCGATTAGTTGATTACAGCTCAACTTGCCTACTGGTATTGATTCAATTCATTGGCTTTTACTTTTTCCTTGTGTATAACATAAATGGATGTCTTCAGAAGTGTGTGTGTGTGTGTGTGTGTGTGTGTGTGTGTGTGTGTGTGTGTGTGTGTATCCTTACTTCTCTGCGTAGCAGTTCGTTCTCTCGCAGCACTTCTCTTAACTGTGTCTGCAGGTCTGACATCGCCCCATCTCTCACCTGGTGTAACACACACAAACACATACAGTAGAAGTATGTTCTAACATTTTGTCTATTTGCAGCTTGTCACTATGATGAGCTGGTGATAGCAGATCCCAGAACAGCAAAACTGAAGCGAACTACTCCCCCCGAAAGCCACCGCTGGTGCTGCAAAATCTAAAAAAATATATAAGAAATCAAATACAGAATTCAAGGCTCACATATTGTTTGTGAAGCACTTTAAGACTATTGGTTAAAACGTCAAATGCACAAGCAAATAGTTATTTTCATAAAGCACAAACCTAACTACAGTATTAATGAGAAATGCTCTCCATGCAGATGTTTAATTCATCCTGACATCAGAACAGCAGTGTACCCGAAGAATTATAAATAACTTGGATGAATTTTTAAACAATAAACAGACTCTGCTTTGGTTTTGAGAAACTCATTTTAGGTATTTAGCTGACGCTTGTGCTCAGAGCGTCTCTCAGTTCTGAGAGTGAAAAGGTAAAATTTAATTATCGAACATTACAAATAAGAGAGTAACGCTTTGGATTATTAGCATCCTCACAATTAATGCAACACACATTACATGAATGTGACATGAGGAGAGGAAAGCTAGCAAAGGAAATAAGAGTAAAGTAGAGATGAAGAAATAATGAGAATTAGGTGGAGGCGGGAGGTATGGGAGAGGAAGGAAGGAGGAAGGTTAGAAGAGCTCTCAGGTTATGACTAATGGTGCAGAGAGAGTAGGAGGGCAGACCTTAGTCTATTTACACATACTGTATACCCACACAGCTCTTATATTATTTAGCTGAGCCGTGACTTAAGAAGAAAATATTAACCCTTATAACAGCCTTGAATCATTAAGTGCCACTACTACTGCATCATGCAGGAGGATAGTTGTGTCACAAAACATTTTGCCTAAAGTGTAATTGATTTTATCTTTTAAGGTTTCTTCAGTGTTCGCTCCAATGTGAGACAAACATTATGTACACCCTAAATCAATTTGATCCACGCTTTCCTTATCGGCCGATTCTAAAGTTAATTTCAGCTCAACTATTTTGGATCACGTGCGGGACTAGTTCTAGGTCGCAACACGCTTCAAGATTGCGTCAATAAAAGAAGAAAACCTTGCCTCACCTGTCTCATGGAATGAGGCACAGTAGCCGCCTGTTGAAGCTGGTTTTGCAGCTCCCCCCCAAATGCTATGGCATCGCTGGGCATCACACCGCCTCCAGTGTTTATATTAGGGCTGCTCCCCATGATGGCCGCCCTGACCCCGTAGGGGATCCTGGCCCCGGCCCTGCCCAGGGTCATGGTGCTTTTGGGCAGCGAGGGGTTCAGCCCGCTGCTCAGGCTCCCGATGCCGATCGCGTCGTCGACGGTGTCACAGAAGTACATGGGACCGGCCGTAGCGTAGGCGGCGTTCAGAGACTGGATGTTCTCCATGGACAGGGTTTTACAGGAGCCGGTGAGTCCGCCGGTGGAGCTGCTGCTGCTGTTTCGCCTGTGTCCGAGGCGCGGGGAGCGTGGAAGGCGCGGGGAGCGACCGGGGCTCCCGGACACCGACCCGTTGCCGTTGGACCCAACGCCGTCCAGCTTTGAGACAGAACGGGAGCTACCGTACATGGTAAGAGAATACGGTGTGTATACTGTGGAGACAAAAAAGTGCCCACTTCAAATGAAGAAGTCAAGCGGATCAAAAATACATTCTTAAAAGTACGCAGAAACTCAAAAAATGTAAGATGGATGTCCCAAAAAAATCTTCTACTGTAGTCCTTTTTGACTTGAAATATCCTGATGCAGTGTTGACGGTGATAAAGGAAGGCCTTTCCAAAAACCTCACTGGAATCAATGTGCTTTGTCAGACAGCAGGAATCAATAGGGCATCCCTTTAGATAAAGGCAGCAAGTGAATCCACGAGGCCTGGGATGAAGGGATCGCCTAAAAAGAAAGGAAGACAGAGACAAAGACTTAGTCATCAGGGAGAGAAAGATATTCTGCACTTCAGGAACAAAGCAGTACACTTGATTTTTTACCAGGTTCTGGTTTTGGTTTGGTCTACGGTTGAGACTTGTTACATCTCTTTGTGCACAGTATTTACTTGCAATGCAAACAGGAGGTTGAATAAACAACTTACTGGTCAAAATGCCAGTATGTTCAATGTTACTGATGTACTGTGCATATCATGTGGCATTGACATTTCTACGGTATGAGTTGGGAAAGAATTAGGCTCTAAAACCAAACTGTTCATCCTCTGGGGAACACAAATGTTTGTACCAAAATGTGTGCCAATCCATCCTTCATGTGTTTCACTAGATAAGATCAACTTTGGACCAATGTCCGACCTCTCCTATAATTCATTATCCCTCATCAAAGATGCCCAGAAACTCCTTTTCCTGCCACCACACTGACATGCACACACATACACAGTTGCTGAGACGCTCAGTCCACCGACTACAGTCAAAGAAATGTTTGTCTTGTTCCAGAAACTCTGCTACAGGCTCAAGCATCAGTTCATGTGATCACACGGCCCGTTTTGTCTCTCCACCACACACAACACCTTCTTCTTAGGACCACACGATACCTCATCAGTTACCGTCCTGCAGCCGTAGCATCCAATCAGCTGATCTAACATTCATAAATAATTCATTATTTTTAGTTTTGTCTCATGTACTGAAATACAATGATCCTTTTCTTATTCATCAAGTCAATTGAATCTTGTTAGCAATTTTGTTTTGCAATAATAATGTGGGAAGAAAAAAAAAGTATCCGTCCTATTCCTGTTAATCGTATGAGTCACACTGGATGGACATTTTAAGGGGCTAAATCATCAATTGGAGGGAGAGTAGATGCCAAAATGTAAACTGCTGCATTTCAAATAAAGCAAAAACACCATGAAATTATATTTTGTCATGCGTTTAGAGCCTGGTATTAGTGTGTGTGTGTGTGTTGGATGACATAAATAATGTAAATATTAAAACGGATTAAGTCAATCAGGTCAAAGAAACCTTGTAATTAACACAGCTGTGAAAATAATGAAAATAAACATTCCTATCCCTCACTTATGAAGTCAACTTTAAAAGGTGCAAATCTGTAATATTTTACGGTCTTGGCAAAAACATGAACACAATTCATGAGCACTGGCTCTCACGTGTTGCTGATAAATGCCTCAGAGGCTGCTGAGAATCCAAGCTGTCTGTTTTGCGAATGCTGATCTTCCAGGCCCCCTGAAGTACCCACCACACGCTATGCACAACGTTGTCTGCGAGAACAACAGTGCAGCATTTGCAGTTTCAGACTCTCAGTTGTCAGCAAAGAATTTAGAAATGAACAATATGTTAAATATGCAACCTTGAGTGTCACCCCTGGAGTGGGTTACTGTATAAAAGAAAGTACATTTACTGTTTAAAATGGATGCCCAGCTGGTCAACAGTCATCATTCAGTCATTTGGGGTATCCTTGGAGACAGTGATGTCATCCACAGGTCAGTGGACACATGATCCATGTGACACACAATCTGATCCACACTCTCCCCTTACAAGAACAACGTAAAGTGAACTAAACCGCTTTAGAATTAGTCAGCACACACAAGAATGAAGACGTCTGGAGCTTCAGTTTAACATTAACAGTCTAGGCTAATTTCCAAGTATTCATTTATTAACACAGATGATAGAATTAGCTTAGTTTTAACATGAAGACATTTAAACTAGCTCTGTGCTCGTACAGTATGGCGGACATCCTACACATTTCTTGCTGAGTAGGTTGTCTGGAATAATTTTCCCTCAACAAGTGGCCTCTTGCAAATTGCTAACTACAATGCATTTCATTTCAAGTATGATTAACTGTGCAGCCCTTAGGTCGACCCCGGTTTGAAACTCCCAGCACCCGCTGCTCTGGGTCCCGACCCAGGCCTTTTAACGGCCCTACAGTAGTTTATCTTTCCAACTGATGTTCTGCTCGACACAGATCTTTGCCCAGGGAGATACTGACAACCAGTCAGTTACAGCTGCATGCGCACACACACACACACACACACACACACACACACACACACACACACACACACACACACACACACACACACACACACACACACACACACACGCAAAGAGGTACCATCTGCTGTGTCTCCCCTAAGGCCAAAAACACACACCTGGAAAGAAACAGGCCAGGACCCTGCCTCTAGCACACACACACACCTACACACATGTATTTACAGTATATGCACGTATACACACACACAAAGTCACACAGAGCAAAACTGTGCACATGTGCAGATCTACACAATCAGGCAAAATAGATACAGATAAACCACTCCACATGCAAACAGACACAAATGAACACACATGCACATCAGCTCAGTGGCTGTGAGTGATCACAAACATCACACACATCTAATGCCTCATTTGAGGCCAATATGAGTAAGTGTGTGTGTGTGTGTGTGTGTGTGTGTGTGTGTGTGTGTGTGTGTGTGTGTGTGTGTGTGTGTGTTTCAGGGCTATTCCCTCCTCCTCCCCTCTGGACCTGCTGACCTGCACATAATGTATATGCTCATGTCCCAATTCTCCCTATAATGCAAAACAAAACAAGCACAGTATGTCTCAGCCTGTATTTAGCCATTTTACTGAACACACATCTTATTTAGCAACAACCTTGGCACTTGCTCATAAATGTTAGTGTTAGTGGTTGAGAGCCTTGCTCAAAGGCATCTCTGCTTGGTTGTAGAAAAGAACCATCACTTCCCCTGCTCATATTTAATCAATCAGTTTAGCAACAACATTGCTTTAGTCTGGAAGAGGAACAGGACAATAAATACACATCCATCCACTTCTGGAACTGCTGCTCTTGTTTGGGGTCACGGGGAGCTGGAGCATTTCCCAGCATGCATTGGGCAAGGCTACTGCACACCCTGGACAGATCACAAATCTATCACACGGCTAAACATACACACACACATATTTTTGTTTTTATTGGCTCGAGGGCGTCACGGAAACAGCATCATACACCATGTTGTGTTTTCTACAGTTCAAGTCGAAGGGTCACATGAATAAACCACCAGTGTGCCCCACAGACTTCTTCGTGGGGGGTTTAAAAACTCTGAGAGGGCTCGGGGGCTCGGGATGGTAAACAACATTGAGATTAAAATAATAATAATAATAACCTCAAGCTTCAAAACTCACATGAACCCACCAGACTTCTCGATACCAGAATACCCTTATAAATACCCTGCCGCACACCTATGACGCAGTTGGCATCATGAGACGGAGAACACACGAGCATGTGACGGTCCAAGACCCATCTGTCAAACAGGCTCACCATCCGTCTTGCCCTTTCACACAAATGTGAAAAAGCAACGTGGTGCTGCCGTAACAAACATCTGTTACACAGTACCACACTGAGAGTTCATGACGATTCATTTGGCGCCTTGAAAACAGGAGTTTGATGAAGAAAATAAATCTTCACTTCAAATAAAGGTCCACTTACTAACTTCTTCCAGAGCTTTCAAACCCACCTCACAGTCGTCATCAGCACATGGAGTTTGCTGCATTTGAAAGCCCTGCAAGTGGTTGATTTTTCTTTTTGTCAAATTCAAGATTAAGTTTGCTTTGCAATGTTATTTGATGTGAGACTGAGCATAGGATGTCCAGGTTAAATATGCAGTAGGGACCATATTAAAAGCTACAACAGATGTTTATTTTCATTATGGATTAATCTACAGATTATTTTCTTAATTATTATTTTCATTAAAAAAATGACCATGGCAAATAACCCGAAACCTAGCTGTTTGGTTAATATTATAGAGGATAAAGAAAAACTGAAAATATTAACGTTTGAAAGGTTGGACCAAGTACAATGTAGCTATTTCTGCTTTAAAAAAGTTTTCACGATGAATAATTTATCTGACAATCTAACTGACTCATCATTTCAGCTCTAATCAGATCAATATCCAGAGAAAAACAGGCCCTGGAGTGAATTTGGGAACCACAATACCCTCATCCCCTTCATGTCCACAGGAAACAGCGCGCACAACGCCCTGCGCTTCATCCTCCGCCTCCCCGTACTGTTACCAACAGCCGTTCTGCACGCCTCGTCTTCCCTCCACACACTCCTCACATACACAATTGTATTGTATGTTATTTTAGGCCCCACGAAAAAAAAATCCCAGAATATCACGCGAGGATACCGAGAAAGTCTCCGTGGTTGAATGCCACGTACTGCGCTTGTACTCGTGTGGATAATCAGTGTGTGCCAGCACAGCGGAGACTTTGTCCGGACATGGCTACAGATAGAGAGGCAACTCAAAACTTGACATGGGTACATTTTAAGTTAATAAGGCGGACTTGTTAGCAAACAGATGCCTATTAGCACATCAATTTATTTATCCCGTCGCTCTTTATCCCCCTTTACCTCTCCCTCATGCTTTCACTTCCTCTCTCTTTCTCCATCAGCATTCCTGAAGGTGTTGAGCATGCTCTATTTATGTGACAACCACACATCCAATCTGTCACACCGCACAATGCAACACACAAATACACGTGCACACCTATACTTAGCCGGGCCGGTGTTTCAGCACTAGAGCCGAATTCTACAAAGTTCTCGCCTCAGAAAAAAAAAACGCATTACGCTCAATTCCTTAATGTTATTATTCTCCGTTCCTCTCGGTTTCTGTCAGGCTCGCTGTGATATGATGTGGCCGGAGAGGACTCGCTGGTGCTGTCTGGGGGTAACACGCATCTCGACAGGGCAGCTGAAGGGGAGAGACGAACTCGCTTTGCACATAATCTGTCTGAAGATGTAAGGGGGATGACCCGCCGCTTTTCTTAACCTTCACAGCTGCTTTGTCGTGACGACAGTCACATTAACTCTCCGGGAAATAGGAAATTGTGTATTGTATGTGATTAAAATGTATGTGATGTGTTGTTTCTGCAAAACCATGATGCAATTTGAATAGTCAAAGAAGTTGTGTGCACATCTCTAGTGACAATTTCCATGTTAAATCAAAAACAACGTAATGCATTTCTTATATTATATAAATATACAAATATTCGCGAGAAAATAAGAATTGGCTGACACAGAAACAAAACCGGAGCGGGAAAGAAATCTGCTAGAATACAAATTACATGACAGAAATCACGAGGAGAACCAAATACCGAAATGACTCATGCAGGCACTGAAGATGCATGGAAACCTTTAGTGCAATATTTGCATTATTTTTGTACAATCCCTCCAATACACGTCTCATAGTGTTTTGTTCTTCCCCGTTCTGTCATCTAGGATCTTCTCTCGCTAGGAATTATTTAGCACTGACGCGTAGTACATAGATTATGCATCGTTGCCGTTTGTACATGTAATTAGTGGTTTGGCTTGGTTCCGCATGCAGACACAATATATTGATGACGAATCATTGTGACGATTTAGTGCTGATTTAAACATATTTATCCAAGTGATTTCCACAGGTGTGTAGAATAATAAACACAGTTGGTACTTGTGACTGTGCTACTTGTAACTTCCCTCTGTGCCACCAGGTCCTATCAGCGACGAGACCCGTAATATGGTTCAGACACTGGCAAGCACAGCGCCGATAAGGGACGGATAGCATCGGCTACAGTCTATTGTGCGCCACAGGAAATGAACCCGAGATGCAGGCTGGGCAAACAAAAAACACGCACACAATCATACACACCATGACTCACATAGAAACACAGAATGGACGCACATCCATGTACTCAAACACAGCAAACATACTTATCTAATCGTGGCTGCTGCCTACAGAGCAAATGTGGAAAACGCACCGTTGAGACTCGATAATTAACAGAAAGGCAGGGAAGCACAAAAGTAATTCAGGAGTGTGTGTGTCGTAGTTAATGGAAGAGAGGAGTGAAACATCCCTCAGGCTCATCCTGTAAAAGGAATGTGCTGTTACAGTCCGGCCAGGTTAAATAAGGATGAAGTGAGTAGCGGAGGTGAGCCAAACACCCCGTAAAGAGTCTGTCTGTCTATAAATAATTAAACATCAAACAAGGCAGTTAGAGATAATGGTTTTCAAAGTAAAAGTGAATTCTGGGAAGAGGTTTGAAGGAGCTACAGGCGTCTGTCGGGTTAAGATGTACCTTTGATGTGGAGCCTGGAGACACGCGGGGGTCCATCAGGCTGTACACACAAAGGCATCACAAGTTCAGAACTACAGGGCCAGGTAACGCTTTAGTTCAGAACATGATATTTAAAGCAAACTCTAAAACAAAAGAAGATTAAAACATCCAGTGTTATAGAGGAGGGTTGACCCACAGGCAGACTGCGGTGTGCAGACATGTCCAGTGTTTACAGCAATCCGAGTGGAAGGAAGCGGCTCAGTTCCCCGACTCGGTGCTCCCAGAGGAGGGGCGGCGCAAAGAAACAGAGCCGTGGGCGGAACACGGAGGAAATCACGGCGTCCCCTCCTCAACCCCCCCCCCCCCCCATTGCAAAACACACGCAGCAGATTTCATCCACGCGATCATATCCATGCGATCCATGTTTTTGCTCAGATTGATTCGGTTTGCACAGATAACGTCGCTATCCGGTGTCAGTCTCGTGAGCTTCGCGTGCATCTGGTCTGGACGTGGCTGCTGACAGTCCTGTGCAACTATGTCAGCATTAAAAAACACTCTCTCCACACACACACACACACACACACACACACACACACACACACACACACACACACACACACGATTTTAGAGAAGTGCACATAGTTTGTTCCTTGAAACGAGCTCAGAACGAAAACAACCGGTCGGGAGAACTTGAGTGGAAACTGTTAGAAACATCACAACACAACTACAAGTCCCTGTGGGAACATTGTAGCAAAGAGATTAACATTGACTAACACACACTTCAGCTCCCTGCGGGGACATTAGCACCATCACAAGGAGATGAACCCACTATAAAGGGATGTCACTACACTGGCGCTGTACAAAAAAAAAAAAGAATATTATAGGATTATGATAGCAATTGTGTGGATTTTGAGGATAAACTGCACGGCTGTCAGCAGCACTTCTGCAGCCTGAAACACAGCGTGCAGACTGATGATCGCGTTGAGAGGCACAGAGACGAGACATGGTGTTATTAGCTTATTATTCCGGGTGGGAGTCCCTTGTTGTACAATTGGTTTATTGAGCGAAACAGGAGGCATCACATTTTAATCATGATCGCGAGCGGTCCTTGTACGCTACAAACGTGACTGCGACGAGCCGCACACAACACACAGACGACACACACAGCATGTGAGGTTGACCCGAGAAGTGGCCAACATGCTTACAACACACACACACACACACACACACACACACACACACACACACACACACACACACACACACACACACACACACACACACACACACACACACACACACGTAGGCCTGTGTAAAAATACATGCATGTGCACACGCGCACACTCAGGCTGCCAGCTAACTTCCAGTACTCACTGCGGTGTTTACGTTACTGCCCCTCGGTTGTGAAATAAGCTCTGTGTTAAAGGAAAAGGCCAGTCACATATCTCCTCTTCAGTTATTCTGCTTCTGTCAAACCTCAAGGTGACGCTTCGTAACGTAACGGACGGTCGGTGAAGCGAGGGTGCAGCGCTGTTTCTTCTCGGGCTCGTCTTCCCTGTCTTCGTGTCTGTCTTCCTGTCTCCTGTCTCCTGTCTCCTGTCTCCTAGTCTTTCCCTCCTTCCCGTCTTTTTTTGCCAGCTCTGCCACTGGCGGCTTCCCCACTGCTCGGGCGCTCCCGTGACGTCACGACGGTGGAGCGCGCGCCCCCGAGACGTATACCCTCCTCCTTCTCCTCCGTCTCGTCTCTCCCTATGGTCTCTCCCGGACCATCTGTGTCGCCTGCATGCTAATCCGTAATTATCCATAAAGTGACAATTGAACGAGATGTACGTTTTATTTTTTAAATCAAAATGTTCCTATTTATACCATATTTTCCACATTTTGCCATATCTTATATCAAAAGCCCTTTTTGTCATACCCTGTAAAACAATATGTTAGCATCTCATGTGGATAACTGATGACGGCATGTAACAGTTCAGGTAAATGAGTAATTAGCTTGCTAAAGTAGGGGAAGTATTCATTTCATATACTTATTAATAAAAGTAGTAAGACACTGTAAAAAATACTTTATCGCAAATAAAAGTCCAGCATTGAAAATGTTACTAAAGTAATAGTATGTATTATTTACAAAATGTAGGCTACCTTGAGTTCTAAAAGTAAAATTACTCAATGGCAAATTATGCCTTTATGACTGTTATTCTATATTTGATTATTAGATTAGTCTTACTAATGGATTAATGTGTACGCAGCAATTTAGTGTAGTTGGTTGAGGTGGAGCGGATTTATTACTATTATGATACAATTTTGGCTAATCTATAATGATGCACAACATTCCAAAAGATCACTGAATGCTACGAAATGGCTGTTACATAAACAGTAAAAAGTACAATACTTCCCTCTGTGGTGAAGAAGAAGTATAGAGTGGGATGAGATGGAAAATACTATGCTATTAGTACCTCTTAACTGTATTGGAGAGTGTTGTTATTCTGTTAACTTGGCTGTGAGATTGCTGCCAGAAGGAGATGATGACCAGAGATACATTCAGTCCAGTGATAGCGAGCTGAGTGGGTCAGTAGAAGATTTATATGGTTCAATAAAACAGCTCTCAAGTGTAGAATGTATTTTTAACCACAAACCTGCATTACACTCAGTATGTTTGATTTGTAGTAACGTTAAATTCATTATTAAATCAGTTATACTTATTTATTTAAGTTCCTCACGCTTACAGAAGACGCCGCTCATCATTTTTATTGTGATGATGCTTATAAGTTGTTTCTGTGTCCATTTATTCATGTTCAAACGTCTGACTCAGTGTTTGATGATTGAATGACCTACATACAGTATCTGTCTAGAACATGTAGCATATTTCATATAGCTGGTCCCCCTGGGCTCCCAGGTCTCTCTCACACTCAACTCCACATCATCTTATAGAAATCTTTCCAACTAGACAAGAGACACACACACACACACACACACACACACACACACACACAGTGTCCCAGTTCCCAGGGCGCCAGTCAGTCAGACAGCTGAGCTGAGGTATAAATAGTCTGCTGGCTAAAGTTCCCCTTGAGAGAAGAACTCCAGTAGTGGTGGACCAGCGCTGCCTTCTGAAACGTCTCTGCTAACCTGATCAGTGAATACTTTTACTGGTGGCTTATATGTGTTTTATCATTGTAAAGAAACAAAAAAAGCATGTGACCCTGCAACAGAACTCAAGGCACTTTTATTAAGCTGTTTTATACATATCAGATGCATTCATAATAAACCCCTGGTTTTAAAAACTCATTTGTCACATATGTTTTGGCCAAGCATGCCGTGATGTCTTGGCCTTCAGTAAAAGCTTGTCTTTAAAAGTGGAACGTTGAACCTGAAGTCAGTGGGTTTCACATAATGTGATCAAAACATAAAAAAGACACATATTATATGTTTACAATTGTAAACATATAATATGTGTCTTTTTATGTTAAAAATTATGATGATAATTGGAAGTAATTCATATCGGAGTTATTGGAAATTATTTTTCTGTAGATTGTCTAATCAATAAAGCTTAACCCTATATATGAAATCCAAGATGACATCGGGTTGTTATGATGTCATTGTCCCCTCTTTGTTTCCTACAAAAGCTTCTCTGAATGCTGGTTAAAGAATGCTGCCATCTCCTGGTCAGATGCAAGTATTGTATACATATATATATATATTAATTAATTATACTGAGTAGTAATGTGTGATACGATTATTCCTTCTTATTTGAAATGAGAAAACCTTTCGGTACAAGTTACACATTCATTACCACTGATGTAGGCCTATGTGGTACGTGTAAATTGTGCGGGATACAGGAGGGATTAGGAGCACGCTTTCATGATCGCCTTCAAAGATACCAAAAAAAGGGTAGAGCTTTGGTTTGCTGTTTAAGGACGTGCCAGCCATGAAATTGAGAAAAGCTTTTAGTGCCAGTTTGGCCTCAGTGAAGGCACATCCTGAGTAGCAGTAGATCAGAGTCCTGGCAGCGACGTCATAGAAGGAAACCTCTCCCTTCTCGTAATCAACAAGAGACAATGTGCAGATCAAGGGCATGTATCATAGTAAATTGAAATAATTTACAGTATTGTATTAACTGATAGATATGACTCACTTCTTTTGCTGTATTTTCTATAAAGTTAGTCAACATGGAGTCATTAAGTAGACGAGCAGGACGACCTCTGACCTTACTGTGACGGTGCAAGCGAAGAGAAACTTTCTCAATCTGGCTTAGTAAAGTAACACATATTCACAATCATAATATTTCATACTTTTCTTTTTTTAACTTACGTTTTACTTGTTGATTTGAGCAGTTGTTACATGAAGCAGATGCTAGATGAGGGATGTTTTTATGATCCTGACTTCTCTCAGACACTAGATGCCACCGTTATCTAATGGAAGTGTGGAAAAGGAGGCTATACAATATAATAGAAGGACTATCCAGTTCACATTGCATTATACCATGTACAGTATGTAGTGTCCATAGCTTTCAAAAGCAAACGTGTTATCCTTTAGAAAAATGTATTTTACACATTTGTAAGCTATGAAGTTATGTAATCATAAAATAAGCCAGTGTTAACATGTAAGACATATACAACAGTTCTCTTAACCCTCCTGTTATGTTCGTTTTTTAGGTACAGCCTTGATGTTCGCGGGTCAAATTGACCCGTTGCATGTTTAATCATCCAAAAGTGGTCAGAAACCAAAAAATCCTAATAAATATAGTTTGTACCTCAACACCAACTCCCTTACTAACAATTCAATCAGTATTTAGTGGAATGGAGTTATTCACCCCTCCATAGATCATAGTTCAATTAGGATAACCCACTCGTTTTCATGAAAAATACATGTTTTACAATTTTTTAGGTACTTTGGAAAAACCTAGATATAAATTGCATTAGTCTACCATAACACGTATTTATTTCTAAATTTTTTGTACATTTTGAAACTTTCTTTTTTTCATGGGGTGATGTAGATAAATAGAGATGAGACACTTCTGCTGTTCAGGGTCGTATTGACCCGCTCACTCAAAATCAAGCCAAATGAATACAAAAGGATTTGTATTGAAAGTAAACTTCATTTATGTTCATTTATAGTGTTAAGAAACAGAAATTTACAAAAATTAACAAGAGATGAGCACAATGAACGAGGTGTGTGTGTGTGTGTGTGTGTGTGTGTGTGTGTGTGTGTGTGTGTGTGTGTATCTGTGTCTACACAGCACACGGTGTGCTTTGTTCAAATACATTTTGTCTTTATAATATTTTCGGCAGACAGTCTTGGCTGACGTGTATTGGGTGAGGATGACCACTGTATTTCACAATTTTTGACACAAATGTCTTGCTTGGAGGAACAAGTATATCAGTTTCCTCATCTGATGGTTCATAATCAGTACCATTATAATCTGAATTGACTTCAAGATTGTCTTCATCTTCAGACACATCCTCCTCTATTTCACTGTCGTGATCAAGGATGTGCTCCAGAGCCTCCAGGGCTGTCGTCCTTTGTTTCTGTTGCTCATGTTGTCCTACAGTATTCTGCTGTGTTGTATGCATCTGCAGAGTGTAATGATGGTAGGACTTTCAAGCAATCCTCCCCTGCTAATTGTGGGTGGAGTTTATAAAAGGTTCCCGTCAAAATAGTATCTGTATTTCTCGCACAGGTGGAGTAGTGAGAAAGAGTGTGTGTGCGAGTGTGTGTGTGAGAAATGGGGTGAAACATGGTGGGAGGGAGTAAGAAATATTTTGTCTCACGTTTTCAAAGAAAGAAATGGTCTAAACTTGACACTTCTGACCCCTTATAGCCTCCATTTTCACTGCCGGGTCAAATTGACCCGAACATCATCTCTGTTATAGAAACCTGCAGGGGGTTGTTGCAAATGCATGAATTTTTTTTTTTTTTTTTTTTAAACGTTGATTACACTAAATAAGGCAAGCAGAAGAAGTTTCATACAGAAAAAGTACTTTAAACTATTTTTTCTAGATTTTCAAACTTTGAAACAGGTCAATTTGACCCGGAACATAACAGGAGGGATGCAATGGGTGCATTCAAGAAGGACATCAAATGTTAAGTTCAAGAATAAAGGCAAAAATCTGCCTTAAATATATACGTTATATGCATGTTATGAGCTACTGTATGGTGAGTGTGTCTATAACTTTAATAATCAGCAGAAGTGTCTGTCAGTAAATGCGCATGATGAGCCATGGGAAGTGTCTGGTGCGCTGCATGCTGAAGGTACTGATGAAGAAGTTGAGGACTATGGTGATGAAGACTGTGATTGTCTTTACATTGTTCAGGTAATCCAGACGTCTCTTCAGGGTGGAGTTAATCAGGTCCCGATGTTCGATGACACCCACCCACACACACACCAACACACGCAGATCCACAGCAGAAAGAGAGGATTCAAATTACTCTTGGTTCTGACACTGAGACTGACTTCTGAGTTCGGCCTGGATGCTCTACGTGTCAGTAGATGCTGCACTGAGTAATTGTTAAGCACAAACCTGGATCAAACTCATACACATACTATATACTAAATACTACATTTGATTTGTATTAATGTAATGTAAAGTTCTGAAACGTCTCTGCTGATCAGCAAAACCTTTTGCTGGTTGCTTTTAATGTGTTTTAGCATTGTACAGGAAAACTGAAAGGTCCCCATTTTCTAATCATAACAAAAGACACTGCTCATGAGCAAGACACCTGACACTCCAACAGAACTCAATCATTGTAATTTGAGGAAACAGAAAAAAACAAATATCTGAAAAGCTAATTTTTAAGAAATGCACTTTTATTAAAAGCTGTATGATACATATCAGATGCATAGTATATACATAAAAAAACATCTGGTTTTAAAGCTCATTCATCAGATGTTTGGCTAAGTATGCCAGATGACTTGGTCTTAAAAAGCCTGCATTTAAAAAAAATAAAAGTATAATGTGGACCCTGAAGTCAATGGGTTCAACACAAAGTGATCAAAACATAAAATGATATGTATGCTATACTCACAATTGTACACTAACCTTCAAAGAAGTCACTGATGAACAAGATAGTTATACTTTACATAGCAGGTGTTTAGTCATAGCAACTTTAAATGTACTACCTCCCCACAGACTAAACCCAGTGAAATTGATTACAGTGATACATAGCTTTTTGTCCAAACAACACTTCAAAAACAAAATATATTTAGTTTACAATCATATAAGCCTGAGAAAACAGGCAAATATTCATATTTGAGAAGCTAGAAAAAAGGGATTTTTTTTTTACATTTTTGCATTAAAAAGTGACTGAAATGATGAATTTATTATTACAATTATTATTAATAGATTGACTAATCAATAAATCTTAAACTTCTCTGTATCTAAATCATTTTTTAAAGTATTATTCTCACAGACCTGAACACCACAAAGAAGGCTGCTTTCTCCTGGTCAGATGCAGGTATTACAACATATACAGTATGTAAATATAGTACACAACTGATCTACCTTTGAAATGAACCTCATTACAAACTGTCAGGTACGTGATCTTACCTGCACTTTTCAGTTCAAATCTACAACCTACATGTGGTATATTGATCACATTAAGTTACTATGGTTGTAATGAGTACAAATGAAGCTCTAGCGCAAGTTCAGACAGGAAGACTATCCCCTCATGCTAGGCTAAAGGCCTTTCTCCATACGGCTCTCCCACTAGCAGCACGTACACTATACCGGCTGTCACTGTCAGAGGTGTCATAGACTCAATCAGCTGTTAGTCAGCCGGGTCGCCCTCAGCCAATAGCGCTCAGGCACACCCTCTTCGTCAGCCTATCAGCATGCTGCTGTCTACTTTTAAAGGTGCTGCATCCCCGCTGCCAGTGTCTGCTGCTGTTTCATGCGACTCCGTACCGACGGGCGTTCATGGAAAAACCTCAGTTGTTCGGCTGCTAATCATCGGGCGTTATCCCTCCTTACGATGGCAGACTCAGACACAGAGCTAATAGATGCCGACATGAACGATGCGGCTTCTTTCACATCCACAACTCGGCGCAGCGCTCGGATCGCCACCCGTCATGAGGAAACCGGTCTCGAAATGCAGGAGATGCTAACCGCTCAAGGCATCAATCCGGCTCCGGGCTTAGACGTCTCACAACTTCGAAGCCTGGCAAATGAAGTGGGCCTCGGATCACCAGCCCAGGACGAGCCCATCACCGCAGCTCCTGGCCGCAAACGAGCAAAGAAAACTCACCACGGAGCTCCTCCAGCTAAACGTAAGGCCGGCGCCTCCAGCTCAGCTCAGCTCAACCAATCTCCGGACCTCTCAGCAACTCTTCAGCTGATGGTAAATTCCATACAGGCCATAGATGCCCGGCTCCAGTCCATAGAAGACAACCAAGCATCATCTTCCTCGGCCAGAAACAGTGCTCAGAACCTACAGTACGTCACACCGCCGGTGCCTGCACCCCAGCAAGCGTTCGATCTAATCCTTCCTCAACATTCCCTGGCCTCCGCCATCCCCAATCCCTTTCCAGGTAGGCCGTATATTCCATCTGGAGCAAACATATCGCCTCGCTTAAGAGCAAAAATCCTGCAGGGGAAAGATATTAACCTCATCAGCCTCATATTGCCATCCCCCGAGTGCGACGGTAAAATCACCACCGGAGAGAATTTCACCGCACTTATCAAATCTGCTGACCCAAGATTGTCAAGAGACATGACAATCGCCGAATTTCTAGTCGCTTTCGGCATTTTTCGGGATGTTATATGCTCCGTCTACCCAGATCGCCGACAAGAACTGGACGGGTATTTAGGGCTGATTGGCGACCTTAATCTCAGGTACGGGAATAACACCTTCTTTAAATACCACAAAGGGTTCTCCAGCAAAGCCGCGGTATATTTAGCGCAATCCAACATCCGCCTGAACTGGGGGGTCTTGGATACCGAGCTGCTAGTCTTGGTAGTGGGTGGCTCGCAGCCAGTGACTTGCCTAACTTGCGGTACCCCGGGTCACTCTGCACCTCTCTGCCCAATGGTACCATTTCTTCCCTCGGAGCTAGGCGCTAAGGCCGAATACAAATCTGACAGCATGAGTTTCAACCAGGATCCACGTCCCCCGGAAAAAACTGACAGCCGTGGCCGAAAGGTGCACATTTACAACAACCAGCCTGTATGCAATAACTTCAATGAAAATGTATGCACTTACCCCAACTGCATATTCCTTCACATCTGCAGCTTCTGCCAAGATGCGCACCCCAAATCAGTATGCCCACGCAGGGCTCGGCCCCAGCAGAAGCGTCGTGGGCCAAGGACTTATTGATGGTCCACCCCTCCACACCAATAAACATCCCAGCTCTTGCATCAGAACTGTCTTCCCATCCTGATTCTGTGTTTGTCGATTACCTGCTCTCCGGCCTCTCCCAAGGTTTCCGGGTTGGGGTCGTCTCACCGCTAGCATCATCTTTCGTGTCCAAAAATCTCCAGTCCGCGTTAAAAGAACCCGAGGTAGTGTCTCATCTTCTTAAAAAAGAGGTCGAAAAGGGGTACGTAATTGGCCCTTTCAAGGCTTCGCCCTTCTCTGTGTTCCGATCCAGCCCATAGGAGTGGCAACCAGGAAATACACCGGGAAGAAAAGATTAATTTTCGATCTTTCTGCCCCCCACACGGGATCAGCACCCAGCGTCAATAGTCTCATTCCTCCCGAGCCATTTTCCCTCCACTATTCCACCGTTGACAACGCCATCAAACTCATTAAGCTAGCCGGGCAGGGCGCATGGCTCTCCAAGACGGACATCATAGACGCATTCAAAATAATCCCAATACATCCTTCTCAGTGGCATCTCTTCGGTTTTAAGTGGGAATCTAAACTGTATTTCGCAGTGCGCCTCACGTTCGGGTGTAAAAGCAGTCCGGCAATCTTCAATCAAGTATCCGAAGCCCTTTGCTGGATCCTCTTAAACAGAGTCCGCGTCCCCTCTCTCCTCCACCTGCTCGACGACTTTCTCCTGATAGACCCTCCGCATGATAACGCAGGCGCATCACTGAGCAAACTTAAGCTCATGTTTAAACATCTCGGCGTTCCGCTCTCCGACGAAAAAACAACCGGTCCAACTACTTGCCTCGAGTTTCTGGGCATTACGCTGGACACCATCGAAATGAAAGCTTCTCTTCCAGCAGAGAAACTCGAGCGTATAGGTGACATTTCTCAGTCCTATACTACATCGGAAGTAGTAACAAAACAGGATCTGCTTTCACTCCTCGGCCATTTAAATTACTCAATGCGCGTCGTTCCCCAGGGCCGCTCGTTCATTTCCAGCTTGCTAGGCCTGGCTTCATCCGTGCCAAATTTGCACGACGTCATCTCACTGAACGAAGGGTGCCGCTCCGATCTGCGTTTCTGGTCACGGTTGCTAAGGCATTGGAACGGAGTAACATTCTTTTATGATGACGTGGTTCATTCCTCCGACTCTATAAAGTTTTTTACAGATGCAGCGCCCTCCGTGGGTTTCGGCGGATACTATCAAGGCCAATGGTTCGCCAACAGCTGGCCTCACTCATTCCCCAAGCTCGATCCTTCCTCCGCTCTGTATGAAATCTATCCGATCGCAGTAGCTTGTCACATATGGGGGAAGTTTTGGAGACGAAAACGCATCGCGGTGCAGTGTGACAATCAAGCAGTCGTAGGGATTATTAACAAAGGCCGCTCATCCAGCCTTGTCATCATGCCTTTCATGAGATGCATTTCATGGCTATCCGTGACTCAAAACTTCATATTAACAGCTCGTTTCGTGCCAGGTCATACCAATGTCATCGCTGATGCCTTATCCCGTTTTAAATTTCAGGTATTCAGGAGCCTGTGCCCAGAAGCCAACCCATCTCCAACAGCCGTTCCTCCTCTAGAAGCTCTAATAATTTATTAAGTCAGCCATCATTGCAGTCTTACTTAGAATCAGCAAGATTCTACATGAGGAAAGGCCTAGCAGCATCTACCTTGAATTCCTATGACTTTGCATGGAAAACTTTCGCCTTATTCTGCATTTCCGTGAACTCGCAACTAAAGCCGGTAACAATCTGTGCCGTGTGTGCATTCATTTGTCACTGTATGGACGTGCGTCACTTCAAGCCTCAGTACATTAGAGGTCTGGTCGCAGGGATTCAGTTTAACGCCAGGTGCTTCGATCCTTCCTTTCCCAGCCTGTTTTCTAACCCAGCCATTAAGCTGCTACTTAAAGGCATTTCAAAAGTGTCCCCTCCTTACATGGATAAAAGACTCCCCATTACCCTCTCCACATTGCAAAAAATACTTACAGCTTTAAGACATGGGTGTTTTTCTCCCTACGTAGATTCCCTCTTGGACAGCTGTTTTCTATTAGCGTTCTATGGGTTCCTAAGGAGCGGAGAATTTACTACTGCCTCCAATTCATTCGATCCAACTAAGGACGTCACCTTGTCAGACTTAACCTTTCACCCAGACTTCTTCAGTCTTTTTCTCAAACACTCCAAAACCGGTGGTGCTTGCAGAGTAGTTATTGTCCGCTTGGATTCTCAATTTTGCCCGTTTAAATCCATGTGTAAATATTTAAAAAACAGGTCGGGGACCGACCCCCATGCCCCTCTGTTCCTGACCCCCAATGGTAATCCCATGTCTAAATCCTGGTTTAGCCATCATCTGGAGCAGGTTCTGAAAAAATGCAACCTACCCCCAAAACTCTACTCAGGCCATTCATTTAGAATAGGCGCTGCAACCTCTGCAGCCATACAAGGTCAATCTACGGCTACACTACAACAACTGGGGCGCTGGTCGTCCTCAGCTTATGCCTCCTACGTGCGCCCAGACGTCTCCGCCATCATCGGAGCGCAAAGATCCCTAAAACCTTAACAGCCGGTTAAGCTTTGCATATAACTGGTGGTCGGTGGTTGGGGGTCTTTCACTCAGGCAGCTGCACGAAATCATAATGTTCACGTCATGACCGACCCTATAAGTGAATCTTGCAGGATTGCTACGGCCGTTTTCATGTACGAAATGCTTTAAGCGAGTGGTATCATGTGTTGTAAAACTGAAAGCGCATGTCATGTATGCTAATCACTGTCATCCAAGTTTAAACCAGCAGCAGTGTACGAGCCAATGCTGGCTACATCATGCAGTGCAAGCAGGGCACGCAGCCCTTAGCCACTGCTGGCTACATCAGGTAACGCAAGCAGGGCACGCAGCCCTTAGCCACTGCTGGCTACATCAGGCAACGCAAGCAGGGCACGCAGCCCTTAGCCACTGCTGGCTACATCAGGCAACGCAAGCAGGGCACGCAGCCCTAGCCACTGCTGGCTACATCTTTCATCACAAACAGGGCACGCAGACTCTAGCCACTACAACCGGCCATTCGAATTACGCTCCGTTTTGCGGCATCAGACCAATCAGTTTGGGTAAGTGGGTCGTATACTCATATCTGGTAAGTATATCAATTCTAGTGGTTACAAGTCGTTCATGGTCTTAACCTATCCACTCATTTTCATCGCTCACAGTATTGCATTCTAATAATTATCGTCATGCATTCGAAGCAGGAGTACGGGTTTCCATTTAACCTCAATCGCAGTGTAACATTTATCTCATGCCTCATCTCTTAGCATTCTGCACCAACTAGCGGAAAGCCATTCAAGTACAGCTTGGTAAGTAAGACTTTTTTTTGGGGGAGAACATATTGCTGTGTTTCCCTCCTCACTTTTGGGGATTGATATTGTTGCCGCTCAGGGCAATCACAACTCGATCACAAATCTCCTCGGCGAGTTCAAGCGCCAAATAATTTCTGCGTAACTAATTAATGCATCATTCCGTCATAATAAAATGTTAACTACTAATCAGTCACTTGTCTCTCCTGATTGAAATGAAGCTCTAGCGCAAGTTCAGACAGGAAGACTATCCCCTCATGCTAGGCTAAAGGCCTTTCTCCATACTGCTCTCCCACTAGCAGCACGTACACTATACCGGCTGTCACTGTCAGAGGTGTCATAGACTCAATCAGCTGTTAGTCAGCCGGGTCGCCCTCAGCCAATAGCGCTCAGGCACACCCTCTTCGTCAGCCTATCAGCATGCTGCTGTCTACTTTTAAAGGTGCTGCATCCCCGCTGCCAGCGTCTGCTGCTGTTTCATGCGACCCTCCTCCTCCCCAGCACCATCCGTCTTCGCCGATTCAGCACTCCATCACCATCTCCAGCCAACTCCAGCCGATCCTCCAGCCACCACCACCAGTGTCTGGACTCCTCGGGGGGATTGATATTGTTGCCGCTCAGGGCAATCACAACTCGATCACAAATCTCCTCGGCGAGTTCAAGCGCCAAATAATTTCTGCGTAACTAATTAATGCATCATTCCGTCATAATAAAATGTTAACTACTAATCAGTCACTTGTCTCTCCTGATTGAAATGCTTTTTGGACCTCAGTGAACACAGTCCTTCCTTAGCAGTTGTAGTGCGCATGCGCAGTACGACTTTCCATGGCCGAATAAAGTAACCAATGCTACATGTACGTCCGCCTCGTCAATACACTACAGTAACTGGCGACGAGGATAAAACTGTACGTTCTCGCAGGGAAGGAGAGACACTCGGTGTCAGTACTAGTGAGTACGATGGCCCTGTTTGGGAGAATTGACGAGTTCAAGCCAGAAAATGAACAATGGTCAGCGTACATAGAACGGATGGAACAATTCTTCAAAGCTAACGACATAGCCGAAGATAAGCAAGTAGCCACGCTTCTCAGTGTAATGGGTGCGACTACTTATGGGCTTTTGAGAAATCTGATGCAGCCCAGGAAGCCAAAAGATAAGACATTTGACGAAATAGTGGCCGTTCTAAAGGAACATTATGAGTCCAAGCCCTTATTAGTAGCTGACAGGTTTCACTTTAACCAGTGTAACCAAAAAGCTAACCAGCCGGTGGCTCAGTATGTAGCCGAGTTGAAACAATGCGCATCTAACTGTGAGTTCAGCGCCAACTTGGACTCATCACTACGAGATCGGTTCGTCAGTGGAATAAGAAACGAGGCCTGCCAGAGGAGACTACTTTCGGAAAATGATCTTACTTTTGCAAAGGCTTTTGAGATCGCTCTCAACATGGAGACTGCCGACAGAGACGCACGTCAGTTGAGAGGGTTGGAAAGTGACGGGGCGGCAAGCGTTCACAAGGTGAGGCCACAGCGGACAAGGAACTGTTACAGGTGCAATGGAAAAAATCATGAGCCAAATGAATGCCGTTTTAAAGAGACTAAATGCCATAACTGTGGCAAGACTGGGCACATTAAAAAGGCATGTCGGTCTAAGGCACAGGCTGAGAGTGAAAGGCATTCACAGGGCAGAGGAAAGAAACACACAAAATATGTGGAAGCTGAAGAAGACACTGAATTGAAGATGCTGACCTGTATAAAGAAATATTCACTGTAGCTGAAGTGAAGTTAGAGATGGAAATAGATACTGGGGCTGCAAGGAGTATAATTTCACGAGGTACATACAGGGAGAAATTCTCACACTTACCACTGCAGAGAAGTAAAGTTAAGCTTAAAACTTATAATGGAGATCGCATTCCTGTACTGGGGCAGATCACAGCCAAGATGGTCTATGAGGGTCAAACTGTGAACTTGCCACTTTTAGTTGTTAAGGGGAATGGATCAACACTGTGTGGCCGAAATTGGCTAAGGAAACTGAGGCTAAACTGGGAGCAGATAAAGCATCTGTATGAAGCTAAGTGTACGTCGCTTAGTGAGGTGCTGGATAAACATTCAGAGGTGTTCAGAGAGGAGTTGGGCACTGTGAAAGACGTTAAAGCCTCAATCAGAGTTAAACCTGATGCAACTCCTAAATTTTGTAAACACAGACCCCTTCCATTCGCTATGAAAGACAGAGTCGAGGAAGAGCTCAGGAACCTGGAGGAAGCTAACATTATATCTCCAGTTAAGCACAGTGAATGGGGAGCACCCATAGTGCCAGTGGTGAAAAGAGACAAGTCACTCCGCCTGTGTGGGGATTATAAAGTGTCAGCTAATCAGGCAGTTGAAACAGAAACCTACCCCTTGCCACGTTTAGAGGAGTTGTTAGCAACCCTTAGTGGAGGTAAGATATTCTCCAAGCTAGACTTAGCTACAGCTTACCAACAGGTGTTGCTGGATGATGACACAAAGAAACACACTACCATCAACACCCACAGAGGGTTGTTTGTGTATAACAGACTTCCTTTTGGAATTAGCTCTGCACCGTCCGTCTTCCAGCGGATTATGGAAAATCTAATGAAAGGTTTACCAGTGGTAGTTTTTCTTGATGACCTGCTCATTATGGGACGCACAGAGAAGGAACATCTCCACAACCTTCAGAAGGTCCTACAACGGCTTCAAGAAAATGGATTACAAGTGAAACGCTTCAAGTGCGAGTTTGGCAAAACTCAGATTGAGTACCTGGGCCATGTGCTGGATAAGCAGGGCACACACCCGTCAAAGGACAAAGTGAGAGCTATTCCGGAGGCTCCGGCTCCTACTAATGTCAAAGAGCTCCAGGCGTTTTTAGGACTTGTGAATTACTATGGAAGATTTGTGCCACAGCAAAGCACCGTCTTAGCACCATTGTACAGACTGCTCAGAGGACAAGTGATTTGGAAATGGACTGAGGTTGAACAGGTTGCTTTTGTCAAGTGTAAAGAACTGCTAACTAGTGACTGGGTGTTAGCCCACTACGACCCCAGTCTCCCACTGACTTTAGCATGCGATGCCTCTGCCTATGTCATCGGAGCAGTTATCCAACACACCATGCCAGATGGGGAGGAACGACTCATTACTTATGCCTCCCGAACACTATCTCCAGCGGAGAAAAAACATTCTCAAATAGAGAAAGAAGCTCTTGGACTGATATATGGCGTAAAGAAATTCCACCAGCAGCACGCATTCAGCGGTGGGCGATTATATTGTCAGCATATGACTACCACATTGTCTACTGCAAAGCAGAAGAGCACAGTAATGCTGATGGACTCTCCCGCTGTCCCTTGCCAGAGACCAGTGACACAGGAACAGCCGTGACTTCAGCTCTAGTCCACTCACTGCTGGCGAAGCATATACAAGGAGCACCACTCAACGCAACACATGTTCACCGACAGTGAGTTGTTGCGAGTGCCACTCAGGTAGAAGAAAACCTAAAGGTGTTTTACACAAAGAGAAATTAATTGTCCACAGAGCAAGGTTGTGTCCTATGGGGGACCAGAGTCATTGTACCCTCCAAGATGAGAAGAGCCGTGTTAAAAGAGATTCACTCTGGGCACCAAGGCATTGTGAAAACAAAGGCCTTAGCTCGCAAATATGTATGGTGGCCGAACCTTGACTTGGAAGTGGAACAGATTTGCAAGGAATGTGAGATATGCCAGCTGGATCAAAAAATGCCACGGCAGGTTCCACTACATCCCTGGGAATTCCCAGGTGAGTCCTGGGAAGAGACTACACATAGACTTTGTCGGACCGTTCCCGAACCACATGTTCATGGTTGTGGTGGATTCACATACAAAGTGGTTGGAAGTGTTTTGTATGTCACAGATCACTTCTCAAGCAACAATCACCAGGCTCAGGAGACTGTTCGCTTCTTACGGTCTGCCTGAACAAATTGTGACAGACAATGCGACCACATTCACATCAGACGAGTTCCAGACTTTTGCAAAGCAGAATGGAATTCTGCACACCACAAGTGCACCAGGAAAATCCAGCAAGAAATGGTCTGGCAGAGAGATATGTTCAGACGTTCAAGGCAGGTATGAAAAAGCTTGCTCACACTTCACTGAACATTGAGGACAAGATCTCACTGTTCCTGCTGCAATATCGGACTACACCTAACTGCACTACTGGACAGTCCCCAGCTGATCTGTTTCTTCACAGACATATCCGGACAAGGTTGGATTTCCTAAAGCCTTGTACTAAGGAAACGGTACGTAAGAAACAGTATCAACAAAAAGAACAACATGACCGCACTGCTGTAGACCGGTTCTTTAATAAGGACGACGGCGTTTATCTGCGCAGCACTGTGACGGGGAGTCACAAGTGGATTCCAGGGTTGGTTGTGAGACAGACGGGCCCTGTTTCATATGAAGTCAGAGAGTGGGACTCCGACACAGTACACAGACGTCATGGAGACCAGCTGTGAGCTCGAGCCATTGCTGAACCTGATGTAGATGTCACTGAATCACAGGCTGAACTTGGTGATGGTGAAGACTGCAGCAGTTCTCAGGAAGTTGTTGACGCTAATGTGCAGACACTCGAGCTTCCGGAGCCCGAACCAGTGGCTCTGAGGCGCTCAAACCGAGTGACTAAACCACCAAAGCAATATATGCCATAAGACTGTATACCCCTACACCCCTACGACTGTATCCTTTAGCTTATATATGGACTGACAAACTGAACACGCATACCTTGTACATGAGGGAATGTTGAAAGATGTCAAATATTGTGTTTAACTTAGGCCATGTGTTGTTTTCGTTAAAAGTGTCAGGAAACTGTTGTTCTGTTAAGAATGTTTAATTTGTGTTCTCAGTTAAAAAGGGAAATAATGTGGTATATTGATCACATTAAGTTACTATGGTTGTAATGAGTACAAATGCTTTTTGGACCTCAGTGAACACGGGCCTTCCTTAGTAGTTGTAGCGCGCATGCGCAGTACGACTCAAGAGTTTTCCATGGCCGAATAAAGTAACCAACGCTACATGTGCGTCCGCCTCATCAATACACTACACTACAGTTACATATTCATTTCCCCTGATTAATATGGCACCTTAAGTTGGGTGTGCCACAGGAGTGATTACAAGCGTACTGTCAAGATCACTTCCAAAGATACCAAAAAAAGGGTAGAGCTTTGGTCTGTTACTTAAGGATGTGCCAGTCATGAAATAGAGAAAAGTTTTGAATGCCGGTATGGCCTCAATGAAGGCACATCCTGAGTAGAAGTAGATCAGAGTCCTGGCGTCCACGTCATAGGAGACCTCTCCCTTCTCGTAACCTTCTCAAAAACCCCAATGAAAAAACAGAGAAGAGTCGAGGAGACCCTGCCCGGAGGAAGCCCGGGGCCCACGTCTGGAGCCAGGCCCAGTCGGAGGGCTCGACAGCGAGCGCCTGGTGGCCGGGTTTGCCACGGAGCAGCAATGTGGAACCCCCCTCCTCTCCATCCTGTGGGCTCACTACCTGCGGGAGGAACCGTTGGGGTCGGGTGCGCTGCCCCATGGGTGGCAGTGAAGGCCAGGGACCTCGACGGACCAGACCTGGGTGGCAAAGGCTGGCTCTGGGGACGTGGAATGTCACCTCTCTGTGGGGGAAGGAGCCGGAGCTTGTGTGGGAGGTGGAGCGCTACCAGTTAGATCTGGTGGGGCTTACCTCTACGCACTGCATCGGTTCTGGAACCGTACTCCTGGATAGGGGTTGGACTCTTCTCTTCTCTGGAGTTGCCCAGGGTGTGAGGCGCCAGGCGGGTGTGGGGATACTCACAAATCCCCGGCTAAGTGTCGCTGCATTGGAGTTTACCCCGGTGGACGAGAGGGTCACCTCCCTATGCCTGCGGGTTATCGGGGGGAAAACTCTTACTGTTGTCTGTGCATATGCACCGAACAACAGTTCAGAGTATTCGGCCTTCTTAGAGACCCTGACTGGAGTCCTGTATGGGGCTCCAGTGGGGGACTCCTTAGTTCTGCTGGGGGATTTCAACGCGCACGTGGGCAATGATGGGGATACCTGGAGATGCGTGATTAGGAGGAACGGCCTCCCTGATCTAAATCCGAGCGGTTGTTTGTTTTTGGACTTCTGTGCTAGTCATGGATTGTCCATGCATAAGGATGTTCATAAGTGTACGTGGTACCAGATCACCCTAGGCCGAAGGTCGATGATCGATTTTGTTATCGTATCATTGGATCTGAGGCCGTATGTTTTGGACACTCGGGTGAAGAAAGGGGCGGAGCTGTCAACTGATCACCATCTGGTTGTGAGTTGGGTCAGAGGGTGGGGGAAAACTCTGGACAAACCTGGTAAGCCCAAACGGCTATCCCTCCGGGATATGTTATCCCGGAGGACTCCTGAGGCAGTTGCAAGGTACCGACAGACCCGAAGGGCTACAGCCGCTGCCGTGAAGGAGGCAAAGCAGCGGGTGTGGGAGGAGTTCGGAGTAGCCATGGAGAAGGACTTTCGGTCGGCACCAAGGTGTTTCTGGAAAACCATCCGGAACCTCAGGAGGGGGAAACGAGGAAACATCCAAGCTGTATACAGTAAGGATGGGACTCTGTTGACTTCAACTGAGGGGGTAATCGGGCGGTGGAAGGAGCACTTTGAGGAACTCCTGAATCCGACTAATACGCCCTCTATTGTAGAGGCAGAGCTGGAGGCTGATGGGGGAGCATCATCAATTTCCCTGGTGGAAGTCACTGAAAAGCCCCAGGGATTGATGAGATCCGTCCAGAAATGCTGAAGGCGCTGGGTGTGGAGGAGCTGTCTTGGATGACACGTCTCTTCAACATTGTGTGGAGGTCTGGGACGGTGCCTAGGGAGTGGCAGACCGGGGTGGTGGTGGTTCCCCTGTTCAAAAAAGGGGACCAGAGGGTGTGTGCCAATTACCATCACACTAGTATCACACTACTCAGCCTCCCTGGTAAAGTCTACTCCAAGGTGCTGGAAAGGAGGGTTCGGCCGATAGTTGAACCTCGGATTGAAGAGGAACAATGCGGATTCCGTCCTGGCCGTGGAACAACGGACCAGCTCTTCACTCTCGCAAGGATCCTGGAGGGGGCTTGGGATTACGCCCATCCGGTCTACATGTGTTTTGTGGACCTGGTGAAGGCGTATGACTGGGTCCCCCGGGAGATACTGTGGGAGGTGCTGCGGGAGTATGGGGTGAGAGGGCCACTTCTGGGGGCCATCCAATCCCTGTACACCCAAAGCGAGAGCTGTGTCCGGGTCCTCAGCAGTAAGTCGGACTCGTTTCCGGTGAGGGTTGGCCTCCGCCAGGCCTGCGCTTTGTCACCAATCCTGTTTGTGGTATTCATGGACAGGATATCGAGGCGTAGTTGTGGGGAGGAGTGTTTACAGTTCGGTGGGCTGAGGATTGCATCGCTGCTGTTTGCAGATGATGTGGTCCTGATGTCTTCATCGGGCTGTGACTTCCAGCACTCACTGGATCGGTTCGCAGCCAAGTGTGAAGCGGTTGGGATGAGGATCAGCACCTCTAAATCTGAGGCCATGGTTCTCAGCAGGAAACCGGTGGATTGCCCACTCCGGGTAGGGAATGAGTCCTTACCCCAAGTGAAGGAGTTCAAGTACCTCTGGGTCTTGTTCGCAAGTGAGGGAACAATGGAACGTGAGATTGGCCGGAGAATCGGAGCAGCTGGGGCGGTATTGCAGTCGCTCTACCGCATCATTGTGACGAAAAGAGAGCTGAGCCGCAAGGCAAAGCTCTCTATCTACCGGGCAATCTTCGTTCCTACCCTCACCTATGGTCATGTGGAGTGGGTCATGACCGAAAGAATTAGATCACGGGTACAAGCGGCCGAAATGGGTTTCCTCAGGAGGGTGGCTGGCATCTCCCTTAGAGATAGGGTGAGAAGTTTGGTCATCCGTGAGGGACTCGGAGTAGAGTCGCTGCTCCTTTGCGTGGAAAGGAGCCAGTTAAGGTGGTTCGGGCATCTGGTAAGAGATGGCCACCTCTGAAGGAGGCGGAGGTGGTCCTCTGTTTGTAAAAATTGCTCCATTTCAAAGCTTCTCCTCCTCAACTCAGCTACTTCCTGCTCCAGCTGTGTCACATGGTCTTCAGCCTGCTGCTGTGCTGCTTTCTGCTTCTTCTGGATCACCTCAATCAGCTCAGCCTGGCGTCTTTCCCGAGAGACCACCAGAGCAGTGAAAACCTCAGCAATGTCCGCTATCTGTTTCTCTGACTCTTTCTTGCTCTGATCAGCTGAGTATTTGATTTCCTTAATACTCATGGATTTAGTGTTTTCCTTCATTTTCATCCCTGACGTCACACAGTCCAGCTGGACTTTCCTCTCTCTGAAGGCCTGCTCCAGTGGGACGGCTTTGTGCGTTGCATGGTCGTCTTTCAAGCACATGAAACAAACACGCATTTGGTCTTTGCGACATAAGAGCTCCAACATCTTGTCGTGCTTCTTACACACCCTGTCCTCCAGGTTTGACACAGTGTTTATCAGCTGGTGCTTCTTCAGTGTCGCGACTCTCTGGTGAGGCTCCAGGTGAAGCTGGCAGTACGAGGCCAAACACCCCAGGCACGTCTTCTGGGCCTTGAGCTTCGGCACAAGGCAGATGTCACAGGACACCTCCCCTGGTTTGACAATGATGTTGTCTTCATCCCTCACCCTCCTGTCTTTGAAATGCTCCACCATATCTCTGAACCCTGTGTTGACCTGGAGCTGTGGTCTCCTGCGGAACTTCTTCATACAGAGGGGACACTGTGTCTGGCCGCCGCTGGCCCAGTACCCTGTGATACAAGTCTTGCAGTAGTTGTGTCCACATGGAGTAGAGACGGGCTCGGTGAACACATTCAGACAGATGGAACACAAGAGCTGCTCATCACATGGGAGGCTGCTGGCTGAGGCCATGGCTACATGAGAGGAAAATATTTTATGATTGATTTCCAATTAGAAACCCCAAAAATGTGTAAATCAATGAGGTAACTTACATCTCTGACTACCATTTCCCTCCCTATAGAGTTCAAGTTCTACTGGTTTTTGCTGTTCAAAACACTTGATGCCTGTCTTTTAATAGCACTCCATGTAGGTCAGAGCATGGAGGCAACACATTGTGCAAAGGTCTGTCATGACAAGAATTGAGCGAAGAGAGAAATAGAGGATGACATGCAACAAAGGTCTAGTAAGTAAGTAGGTAAGTAAGATTTATTTATAAAGCGCTTTTCACAGACATTAGTCACAAAGTGCTTAACAGGAGCAGAATTACAAACATAAAAACACAATGTGACCATATGAGGGCCAATAATTTACATTAAGAATGCACAAAAAACACTACAAACTTAAATCATGGTTCAAAAGCAGGCCTAGGACATGAGTTGTTACCCAAACGCCAGCCTAAACAGGTGTATCTTGAGCTGATTTTTGAATGAGCTCACAGAAACAGCAAAACGTAGGGGTGCAGGCAGAGCATTCCACAACCTTGGTGCTACTGCCTCAAAAGCTCGGTCACCACGGGTCTTAAGGCGAGTGCGTGGGACAGACAGAAAACCTAACATGTTTGACCTGAGAGGGCGGGCGGGTGAATAAGGGTGAAGTAGTTCTGCCACATATGTAGGAGTCTGACCGTGTAGTGCTCTGTAAGTGAGAGTGAGAATTTTAAAGTGGATCCTAAATGCTACAGGGAACCAGTGAAGAGATCGGACTATGGGGGTGATATGAGACCGCCGACCTAGGCCCTTACCTCCAGGGCCCTGTTCCATAAAGCAGGTTTATTGACAACTGAGTTAGTTGACCCTGAGATGAGGGAAACTTACCATGGTAAGTGACTCTGTGAACCTAACCTGCTCACTGGCATACAGTGGCATCCCTCATACAGAGCTGGAGAGGCTGTTTTATTTTCTCATTCTTTCAGTCCGTGTCAAAGCGCCTATAGCAGCACATTAGTTAGCGATGGTTTACTTTCAGTAGAATGTAAATGCTGGTTGGATATTAAATGTAATGGTTGTTTGTTACAGAGAAAAAAATCTGAAGTTACTGCTTTTATGTGTTGTCAGTAATTTCTTTGATCAGCGTTTTCTCACGTTATATTACAAAGAGTCAAGTCACCCTTAACTCAGAATAAAACAATTTTTTTATATAAGAATGTAACGCTGTGACTCAGTTGATGTCCGCTGTCTCAGATTGAATATAATTCCTATTACATTGGAGATTTTCTGTTAATAGCTCTGCGTGAGCAGGATAGTGGTGCAGCTACAAAGTGTAGTTTGAAAGTGAGTTCTTTAAATAGGCTGGTATTGTGGCAGTTATTGGCTTTATTCTCAGTGTTGTGTCCTCAAAGAGCATTCTGATCAACAACAACATCAAGAAAGAGTTGAAGAGTTAATCTATTCATTACATTACATTACATTACAGTCATTTAGCAGACGCTTTTATCCAGAGGCCAGGACCTCTGAGCGACGGGGCAACCAATCGCCCCGAGGCAGCAGAGCGAAGTGGTCGGGCGGGGGTGTAAGGCTTGACCATGGCCTGGAGATAGGAAGGAGCTGTTCCTTTCACTGCCCTGTAGGCTAGCACCAGAGTCTTAAACTGGATGCGAGCTCTTACAGGTAGCCAGTGTAGAGAACGGAGAAAGGAAGTTGTGTGGGAGAACTTGGGGCGATTGAACACCAGGCGAGCTGCAGCTTTCTGGACAAGCTCCAGAGGTCTGATGGCCGACGCCGGGGCTCCGGCAAGTAGAGAGTTGCAATAGTCCAGGCGGGAGATGCCAAGAGCCTGGATGAGAACCTGCGCCGTCTCGCCAGTCAGGAAGGGACGAATCCTCCTGATGTTGTAGAGCAGGAATCTGCAGGAGCGTGTAACGGATGAAATGTTTGCCTAGAATGACAGTTGGTCATCCAGGGTCACACCCAGGTTCCTCGCAGTCCGAGTTGGCGTCACCACGGTATCATCAATGGTGATGGACAGGTCCCGGTGCGGGCAACCCTTCCCCGGGAGGAACAGTAGCTCAGTTTTGTCCAGGTTGAGCTTGAGGTGGTGTGTCGTCATCCACTTCGAGATGTCAGCCAAACACGCAGCGATGCGCGTCTCCACTTGGGTGTCACCGGGGGGAAATGACAAGACCAGCTGGGTGTCATCGGCATAACAATGGTAGGAGAAGTCATGCGAGCGAATAACAGAACCCAGAGATGTTGTGTAGAGCGAGATGTTGTGTATTCAGGCTCAGCATTTTTAGCGTATAACAACCATATCATCTTCGTAATATCTTTCATCTGGAAACAGGCATACATTGATTTCCTTAAGTAATATTTCAGATCAAAGTATCAGAGTACTTTACCTAACTTGACCTCTGACCTTACTGTGATGGGGCAAGCAAACAGAAACTTTCTCCATTACTTAATAGAGTACCAAAAATTCTGAAGCTCTTGTTTTTGTGTTTAATTTGTTGATTTTGTTTAATGAAGTGAGCACTTGTTAGATGAGGCTGATGTTAGATTAGGGATACACTAGATGCCACCTTTCCCCAATGAAAGTGTGCAAAAGGAGGTACAGTATAGTAGAAGGGCCATCCCGCTAATATTACATTTCACTCTATATGTACATAGCTTTGAACAGCAAATGTGTTTCCCTTTATGGCATAAACTGAAAGAAAAATGCATTTTACATCATGTTCTTATTATTATTTTTATTTAAGTTATGTAATCACAAATAAGCAAGTGTTAACATGTACAACAGTGCTGCTTAAAATGTATGTATGAGTGTATGTATGCGTGTTATGAGGTGTATGGTGAGTGTGACTATAACTTTAATAATCAGCAGAATTGTGTGTGTCTGTCAATGAATGCGCATCATGAGCCATGGGAAGTGTCCGGTGCGCTGCATGCCGAAGGTACTGATGAAGAAGTTGAGGACTGTTGTGATGAAGACTATGATGGTTGTCACGTTGTTCAGGTAATCCAGACGTTTCTGCAGGGTGGAGGCATTCAGGTCCCGACGGCCTGTGACACACACACGCGCACACACACAGACACACTGAGAGAGACTTCTTTGGGCTTGGATGCGCTACATTTTGATTCAAGGTATATACATGCACAAACTAAAAAGCCACTGTACTTCCATCCTTTAAACGCTGACATCTTCACATGCACAGACACAGGCACACACTATCGCTTGGGACATTATTAAAATATGCACCTGTTGCTTTGCATTCACTATTTTCACTCCAGCTGACCAGTAACAGACACCCAATCAACCAATCTTCAGAAAAAAACAACAACACAATAAGCATAGCATAGGCTTCTGTTAAATCGCTACATTTATTCAGCTTTATGGAGCAGAATGTGTACGTACATATTAGAGGGATATGTCTTATTTATTACCCTGCTTTTTGTCTGGTATTGAACCTAAAAATAATTTTCTGTCAAACAAGTCTTTTTTAAAATAAATTATATAAAACAGAGGAATCACAAGTAAAGTGTAAAACCATTTGAAATACACATAATGTAACACATGCACAATTTTTGCACGAGCACGTTATTGCAGCAAATAAGATAATACATATTTACATAAATATTCAGTTGGTTAAAGTGAAAATATTTTAGTTGGATTACAGTGTGATGCACATTTCAAGAGCCTGAATAATAAATAAGATGAGATGTTTGAACATATGCAAATTGTATGTGAATTGACAATTTCAACTGTGAATCAGCATGTTTGAGTGTGTGCACAGATGAAATACACTGAGTGCATGTGTGTGTGTGTGTGTGTCAGAAGTGGAGTCGAGCCAGTAGCCAGCGGAAGAAGCCAGTCCTCTTGGATCCGAAGAAGCTGACGAAGAAGTTAATCACCGTGGTGGCGAAGATGACACCTGTGGCAAGGTTGTTCAGGTAGTCGAGCCGTTTCTGATTGGACACCACGTTCAGGTCCCTGCGGGCTACAACACACACACACACACACACACACACACACACACACACACACACACACACACACACACACACACGCAGACAGACACACAAACATACAATTTCAAACACTTCAAACACATCCACACACAGCCACACATTTGATGCATGCTTACTCACACATGAACTCAAAGTTGCGTACGTACAGTAATGTACCCATCAGTAAAATTCAGTCGCACGCCCTCCAGCCTCTGTCTACATTACGTGACATTTCGACCCTCGCTCTACAAAGACACATTACGGTAATAATGATGCTCTGGAGCAAAGAAAGAGTAAGTTAGTAGCAGACTTGGGATACACTGGTTTACTGTCAAAAACACTTTTTTATTTTAGGCGGATTTTGTTACCTTTGGAGAGAGACAGGCTGAATTTAGCCTTGATGCTGAATGCTGAAGCAAACGCAGTGTGAATGTGTGTATTAAGTGTAAAGGTGCGTCACACTACAGCAGTATACAGCATTATCTTTAGAAACATGCATGAATGGACACAAAATTAGAGCTGCCTCCTTATGTGTTTGATTTCAGAGTATCGTCGGTACTTCGGCACCAGCTGGTGTGACAGTATGACTTCAAATAACAATTCCACACAAGGCAACTTCAAACATGTACGTTAATGTTCAGTTTTTGCGAGTGGATGTACGTACGGTGCGTGAGCGTGTTATCTGTCATCAGCCTATAGAATGAAACGCTGAAGCAGCCAACCCAGAAGGCAGCTGCGCTGTGTGCCAAAGGCGGCTTTGATGATGTTGACGATGAGGGTGAGGAAGATTATGCCGGTGGTCAGATTGTTCAGGAAGTTTAGCAACCGCTGACAAGAGGGGAGGAGGGTCAGCTCACAACGAGCTGCACACACACACACACACACACACACACACACACACACACACACACACACATACATACATTACACACAGACAGAAACACACACACACACACACACACACACACACACACACACACACACACACACACACACACACACACACACACACACACACATCTATTTGGTCCCTTGGCCCAATCCATTCATCCTGTATAAAATCAGAGTACAGAAATACTGCAGTTGATTAGTACTTTAAGTAGAACAATAAGTCACATCGTTTCCGTGTGTGTGTGTGTGTGTGTGTGTGTACATGGTCTGGTCCTATGTTGAATGTGTTGAATAACCTTTCCCTACTTTCCTAATAAGTCTACATACTGGAATCATTGCCTACATCAGAAAAGTCAGAAATGCATCCTGGCAAAGAGGCCCGTGCGCTCCATCCCAAAGACCGAGATAAAGATGTTGCTGACGAAGATGAGGAAGATGATGACGGTTGTGGTGTTGTTCAGGCTGTTCAGGCGCTTCTGATTGGCCTCTTCGGTTATGTCTTGCCGAGCTGCAATAATGTACACACACACACACACACACCAAAAATAACAACAAAACAAAAATAACAAACTACGCAAAGTGCTCAGATAACTGTTCCAACACATGATTTTGCTTTCATCAGCCTTTTATATTCATAGCTCATGTTGCATAAAGAATGTATCATGGATGCTATAAACCGTTTTGTGCACTTCAACCTGCACCGAGTGTATCTTCACAACAAATCAGTAGTCTGTGTATTAGTGTGTTAATATGAGTGGTTAAGAACATGGAGGATGGATTTCTCATTTCTTTTAAGCCGACTAATGCTGCAATGTAATTGGCTCACCGATGATGATGATCAGGACTCCAGCCACTATCTGGAGAGCAAGGGAGAAGGAGATGAGTGTCAGGACGGCGGCGTAGTACCTGAGGAGGAGAGAGAGAAACGGTATGCAACATATTTTTATCAATAAATATTGTTTGAGGCAACAGTGAATGTGAGCTTAAACCCCGATGGAACCCCACAATCATTTCCAAATTAAATTTTTTCAAAGACAAAAAAATCTTTCTAATTCTTCTGAATTTGTAATGAGATCTAGGAGTTTGTCCTCTCCTTGGTCTCTCTTTGCCTCTCTCACACACACACACACACACACACACACACACACATACACACACACACTGTACCTGTATCCAGCTCCCTGTTCGATGACCGTCTTCATGTGTGTGATGTTAGCCAGGAACAGAGCGATGTCCAACATGCCCTCAGCCGCCGTCTTCTTGGTGGCGTACAGGTTCATGTTCAGATTAGAGGGTGAACCTACCTGAAACATACAGAGATCATATTACAGATTTCAAAGTGATCACACAATCTCCATGTCACTCTGCTGAAGTCTGACCAGGAGAGGGCAGCAGAGACCAAGAACACCACCGCAGGATCCTGCCAGGAAAAGCCTGATGAGATAAACTATGCTCATTGTTTTATTTATTCATCGCCCAACCAAATCCAAGCCATAGTAATAATAATAATAATTACACTCTACATACATTATTTTAATTACTTTTTTCATCTCACTATATTTAGTGTACTTCACTGTATTGCATGAGATAAGCGTGTCTCTTATTTTGACAGCTCAGAAACAGATTTGAAGTGATTTGAATGATGAAGAGTTGGACTTTGTTGCTCATCTGATATTTTTCCATATCAACTGTGTGTGTATGCATGTGCCTGTGTGTGTGTTAAAGGAAATATTGCTGTTTCCCCAACACAACTTTTGCCGAAAAGAGGTGGTGTTCAACATCTTTACATAAATCCTTTCTATGTCGGGGACCAAAACATTTTCTAGATCTAATTATCGCTCTGCTACAGTTCATGGATTGCAGACGCACATATTGGATCACTTAACACTGAGCTATAGATTAAAGCATTCTGCCTGTAAATGGATCATTTTACCAGAAGCTGTGTCAGTGTGCAGTTTGAAACAGTGCAGTCTGTTTTTTCTTTAGGCTCCACAGAAACAGAGACGTGTTGAGGGGAGACATATAGATCATGTAAAGCCAATCCCGTGGACACTGGGGACACATTGCACGTCATGACCTCACTCAGCTGTAATGTGCTTTTACTGCTCCAAAATAAACAGAACGTTGACGCTGTTCATGTAATTGTTCAAACCTGCAGCTCCTTCACGTGTGTTGCCTTTGTTTTTCATGTGGCACTTTGGCCCCGGTGTTGGAGCGACACTTCATACGGACTTCTTCATTTGAAGCATGCTGAGCCCCTTAATAGCCAACGCTGTGTTCGGTTCATTGTTTTTTGCTTTCAGCTGTTGTGACAACACTGTGCTAGATGTAAACAGTGTTCTCGTGAGCTGAGATCAGGTGGCTCGGTTTCTCCCTCGCACTTCGGGCAATCTTGCAGACAGAAACTTGGCAGGTGCACTTTTTTTGAAAAAAAAAACATTTTCCATTGACAGTGTTCAGATGAGGTCTATGTCTTATCAGAAGGGTGCCTCGAGTTCTGGAACGAGACGCTGATGTTGACGTTTTCACATGTAGGTTTTGGACTCTCCGAGAGCCACAAAACCAGAACCAAAACAAACCGGCCTTCCGCGTAAGAGGAAAAGTATGCTTTTTTTTTGTATTTTCGGATAACCTTGCGCTTTATCCAAATGTTTACTAATACCAGGGTTAGTTTTAAAGTTTGAATAAACGTGAAGGACAATTTACCCATCCTGATGCAGTGATCCCAACATGCTATATTTGTTTCTATATTTCATACAGCCTGTGTTACAGTACAGCTTGATCCAGACTGGGTTAATCTCCAAGAAAGTATGAGGCAATTCCTAGAACTGCAAGACTGTCAAAACACTATGAACACGTGTTCCGAGCCTCTTTGAATGTTTTGTGTGTGTGTGTGTGTGTGTGTGTGTGTGTGTGTGTGTGTGTGTGAGAGAGAGAGAGAGAGAGAGAGAGAGAGAGAGAGAGAGAGAGAGAGAGAGAGAGAGAGAGAGAGAGAGAGAGAGAGAGAGAGAGAGAGAGAGAGAGCTGGAAGGAAAAACAGAGAAAGACAGAGAGGGAAGTGAGGAAGTGAAAAAAGACTCAGATATGGAGACGGGGGAGAGAGTGAGAGAAAGAGTATGTATATATGTACTGGCCTGTTTCCATCTTTTCTCCTTTGGGGACTCATGTGGTCACAATTTATCAACATCAGCTTTGGGCAGGCTGCCAAAACACACACACACACACACACACACACACACACACACACACACACACACACACACACACACACACACACACACACACACACACACACACACATCACAATCAAAACATTGGAATGGCCTACATACAGTTTTACGGACCATGTGTGTTCACTTAGTTTAATGCCTCTCTAAATGTACTGCCTGTGCGTTTATCACGCTTAATGTGAACTTAACTGGATTTATGAAATTATTATTTTCCCCTTTGTGTCACGGGACAGAGAGGGATGGATCCTTGTTTACGGCACAAGAAGTGGCGAGGAGGGTTATGCACGTTTATCTTCAGAAGCTGTGAACTAGCAGTCGGCCTCAGGGGGGGAAGTCATGAAAAGTCCAGGGTCGACTACCTGGCTCAGCTTTTGCTTTTGAGGAATGAGAAAATTCTTAGCTCGTCTGTAAGGTAACCACCATTTACAACTTGTTTTGCTAACAATTCAACAGCTGCCTTCATTATGCGTTGAACAGATACAGTAGTGCCTCATTGTTCTGGGCCGACTGGACTTTGTCCCATCGTATGGTGTTCTGCAGATTTGGAGGTTCCTCTCTGAGGACTGATACTTAGCAGGAGTCAATAAAAACTACTGTACAATATGGTTTTCATTGCTTATTGCTTAAAAATACTAATGTCCACATGCAATAAAAGATGAAGTGGGAACATGAAGCTGCTACTCGACACCTGCAAAGAATTTCTGTAAGTGCGCTAGCATCATGCTGGGAATAATGAACATTACAGCCAACTGTTTTTGAATTGACCTCAGACTCATGACTGGAATCTGACCTACTAGTGAGACAAGGATACAAATAAAAATAAAACATTTATTCAAGACTCATGAATCAAAGTATGTGACACATTAAAGTTTTGATTTGATGATGGCAGTCAATGAAAAGTCATAAAATCACTACAATGTATCTCGAGGGCGACATGAATGAATGACCAAGCCATCCAATAGTGAGACAGACCGATACAGCTATCCCTAGAGCCACTAACTATGAGTAATAATAATAATGACAATAACAATAACAACAGCAATAATAATAATAATAATATCAAATGTAACTCCAGTACTGAGCTGAGTCCTCGATAGACAGAAGTTCTCTTTTATTCCCAGTGTATTTTGTGGACACATGGTATTTATAAAATTAAAGCCCGTAAAACTTCCATTCCTGAAATTCACTGATGCACAACCCAAAGCCCAGGACCATATCACGTAATCTACACACACCCACACCAGCTCTACACACACACTTAAAACACATACTTGAATGTGTTGCTCCACATGTTCAGATGTGCACATTTGTGCCGCCAATATGCACCAAAACAACTACAAGTCTTTACACATGTAATTGCACATAAACACAGAAATATACACCAGACCCCCCCCCCCCCCCCCCCCCGACCTCACAGGAAGTGCTCCTCCCCTGCACCCCTATTGGTTGCCATTATGGCCAATAGGAAGGGAGGGCCAACTAGGAGTGGAGCTCTGGTTTTCTTTTAATGTCTTATTTTTAATGTCCGTCTCTCCATTGTCTGTCTGTCTGTCTGTCTCAGTGCTCTCCTCTTTGACTGGGTTTCTTTGTGTTTCATCTGCGTTTTTCCAAAGCTCTCTCTGCCTGAAGGCATCGTCTTTCTGTTTGGTTTTATGTAACTGCCATTTAGGGTGAGGGAGCAGGAAGAAAGCAGAAAAGCAGATGAGGAGAAACAGATAGTGAACACAAAGAAGAGGAGTCAGCATGACGGGGGGGAAGAGAGGCAAGGGACAAAGACATGAGTTGTGTTTTCTCTTGCTGACTTGACTGG
This sequence comes from Cebidichthys violaceus, assembly GCF_023349555.1. NCBI lineage: Eukaryota > Metazoa > Chordata > Actinopteri > Perciformes > Stichaeidae > Cebidichthys > Cebidichthys violaceus. The sequence continues at coordinate 1,355,247 of NW_027176717.1, forward strand.
CAGTAGAACCGTGTCTGGCTTATTACTTATGTGAACCCTTTTGGCCTTAAACATGCCTGTGTTGTTGCCTAAAACTAGGAGCAGACAAGAGAGAATGAAGCTTCTCACTTCAGTAACTAAGATCCATGGTTTGCTGTGCAAATGCACAATGTCCATTTTCAAATCACAGATCAGTTGGTCGATCGCCCCTAACCATTTCATGATACAATTTATATTTTTTTGCAATGTTTTTATTTAAAATTTTTGTATAAATAGATTGCTTCTTTCTACAGTAGTTTTCATTGTTAATGGCATAAGGTTTGCATACACCGAACCTGTATTATTCAAACACGCCTGCTGTTACGAGAGGTCCTTGAGCATGCAGATGTTTCTGGACACTCAAAATATGTAATAATATTATATATAAAATATTGTAGGTTTGCTACAGCAGAATGCAAGATTAGCTGTGGACAGACATGAAGGTGCACACTCACGGACACACACATTGCCAGCAACCACATCATACTCCTAGCGGAGATAACCAATGTTTCCACTTCTTTTAGATTCATATTGAGGCTTTAATGATGAAAATAACCCTGGATTGAATTGACCACGGCGTTTCATGACAAATGAAAACCTTGAGTTGCTTTGTGTGTGTGTCTTTTTATTTATTAAGGCATATGCTGCATAATCTAATCTGATGATGATGATGCTGGTCGTCACGTTTTGGTTGTAAAATGTGTTTCCATGGTCACAATAAGTAAATAAACAAAAACCCAAAGACTGTCACATTACTGTGAGTCTCTCTAACAAACCTGATCCCTATTGTCATGACTAAGTGAACCCACATGTAATTTTATGTCCCCTATTTACTATCACATAAAGCATCACTTTGTTCTTGACCCCGCCTCCTGCTTTGATAAGCAGATAGAAAGGCTTAAAGAGAGACAGTATGTTCCCTCTCTTTACATCTTTTGTCTCTCCGATTGCTGATCCTCCCTCTGCCTGAGTGATGAGTGATGAGGAGTGTCACCCTCCTCCTCCTCCTGTTATCCAATGGAGGACGAGCCGTTGCACAGCAGGATGGACGCCTCAGAAATTGCTGGGCAGGATGTACAAAAAAATCCATGTGTGTGTGTGTGTGTGTGTGTGTGTGTGTGTGTGTGTGTGTGTGTGTGTGTGTGTGTGTGAGAGAGAGAGAGAGAGAGAGAGAGAGAGAGAGAGAGAGAGAGAGAGAGAGAGAGAGAGAGAGAGAGCGAGAGCGAGAGCGAGAGCGAAAGACCCAATTTAAAGTCCGGGTAAAGCAAATATGAATATGTGTTCTGAGTTTTTGCAGAATGTTAACGCACATGCCAGAGACTTTTGCCGGTCGAGTCAGCTAACTTCCGTGTAGCCCTACGCTAACTTGAATGGGGATAAAATAATGAAATTGTGCGTCTCTTCTTGACTTTCCAAATGTTTTTTGACAGAATTCAAGAATTAATGATAGTGAAACGAATCATCATAAGGAGGAGCATATACCTAAGCACAAGTTTAACTAACTTGGTTGTGATTGACCAGTGAGCCCAGTCCTGAAACATGAACGCAGCACGTTCTCATGTGAATGACAGGCACACTGAGAGGCCTGGTAAAAAACAAATTTTTTAACGGCCCTCCGACGTGGCAGCCGCACCGGGATTTTAAGCTGCTAGCTTGCAAACTGTACGCTGTGGTAAGTAACTGTTGTAACTTGCGACCGAGCAGCAGAACCACTGATGCTATGTGCTCCAGTTTGTTTTAATCACAGGAGGGGTTAGGGCCAAGAAAGGCTCCAGTGCATCATCAAGCCATGAAGCCTTCCCAAAAAATTGTGAACACAAAAATTCAGTTCTATATTTGTCAGTCTTTCCATGTGTTTTCAGCAATTATTTTCTGACATGTATAATGTGTTTAGAAATAAATCTCAGATTTGACTTTACCCAGAGGCCATTTAGTATGGTCTTTGTTTGAGAGACTTAACAGTTATGATGTTTTCTGCTACTTGTACTTTACTTGTATATCCGGTTTATGCTTCTTTGAAGTTCTACTGCACTACATTGCAGAAGGAAATGTTATGATTTTTACTTACATACAAAACACATAATCAGTTTGTAAAACATAATTCATTGTCACAGTTTAAACTCCATGATAATATATAAAGTAGTTAAAAAAATACCTCCAACTTGACCAGCTACATTAAAATCCATTTTTCCCATTTATGCATCAGTGATAATAATCCAATTTATAACAACATGACTCTGAAAAGGGGACATTCTGATACATTATGAGTACTTTTACTTTCGTGTGTGTGTTTGTAAGAGATAGACGCATTGGGAAAAGGAACAAACTTACTCAACCACAATAATCTTTGACCTTTGACCTCCCATCCACAGACCCGAACACAGTGTCACCCACAAGCATGGAAAATGTGAACAACGATTTAACATGACACATTTGATGACCATTTCACCACATGAGTGTGCATTTGTGTTTTTGTTAGCGTGTGTGTGTGTGTGTGTGTGTTTGTGTGTGTTTGTGTGTGTCTGCATTTGAACTTCCACCTGCTGTCTGTGAGTAAGAGAGAAGAAGTAGCAGTGATCTAATATCAGTTGACTCTGCGTTCCTGACCAGGAACACATGGAGAAATATGATTCCACCAGCTGGCCCTTCCGGCCCTGCAGGGCGTCCGATGGAAACCTTACAAAGGGTCGCATATTCAACTGGCAGATTTTTCAAATATGATATTATAATGTTTATATATTTTTTCTTGCTATATTAACTTTGATTTCTTTCATTACAACCTGGGTCTTATTTTTGTAGCCACACTGATTAAGATGATTTAGACTATTTGGCTTGTTTTCAATCTGTCTCACTAATCGTGTTTGTTGCCTTGTCGGACTTTGAAGTTACAGTGACCAATAAAAATGATCTTTTTACAGAAAAGGTAACTCCTTGATTAAAACATATATTTAGGCCTTGTGTTAAAATATTAAAAATGAATTAATTGGCATCTGTCTGTAGCGTGACAGAAAACTTTGACAATAGCTACAAGTGCAGGTTATGTGTAGTTGTGTATGTGAATGTGTGTGTAAGAAGAGCCCATAAACACCTGGTTCACCTCTGACGTCATCCATGCTGGAAGAGTCTGTTGCATAAGAGATTTTCATGTGTTGTGTACTGTTATAGCATCCTTTGGCATGCTAAACACCCTTGAAAAAATGTACACCATCGGTACGTTCTGCCATGGCAACATCGCGGAACACGCACATAAACAGGTACGTTCCTGTTGTTTTAGAGGCCGCTGTCTCTGAGGTTGACGCTTCAGTGAACTTCAGCATTGACAAGCAGGAACAATAAGTATGCACAGCCTTAGTTACCACATGGCTTCCGAGAAAATTTAAATCTCTTGAATGTACAGCTCAGTCATATGGGGCTGATTATAATGACAGAGGGTTTAAACTAACGAATACTGCTTCTCTTCATGCTTCAATTTCAAGGCAATCGTGCAAACCTGATATTCTTCCAACATGAACATAAGAGTGCACTTATGCTGCCGATTACTGCACATAACACACAACAAAGAATTGGTACTGCAGCTTAGTTTAGCAAACGTGCCGCAACTGCTTTTCACACGCATCAAAGGTTTCTCGGTTAAGTATCTCATTCAACCATATTCTGCATTCTCTTAACTTTATCCACGACAGACGCAAGCACACATTGACATGTCCAAAGCAGAATGTGTGTGCCTGCAGCTGATTTTATTGTCATGCACATAAAATCAAGTTCACACGCTTTTAAACGTGATTTCGAGTTCAAAAAGTAAAATTTCACCATTGGCTTTTGACCGGTAATTCGGAAAAATGAAGCACTCAACAAAAAAAAAAATGTTAAATGGGAAGAAAAAAGGGACAAACCTTAGAAAGAGACTTTTCAAGAATGGACGTAAATGTAATATACGTTGTATATAAAATGGTACCACTGAAATTTTGGTATTGCTTTCAAGGCCTGAATGCCATTGTCCGGTCATTGGTCCTGTTTAAATACTCTGTGTGTAGCTTAGCTAAACACTTCTCGGACCAATCTCTTTGCTAAATGCACAGACAAAATATTGATCTTCTCATTTAACTTCCAGTAACTTAACAAAGAAGCCTATCTCCTAAAATGTACTCCTTTAAGTTTAAAATCCTTTCTTTTTTTTAAGAAAATAGTCTGAAATAGTTTGTTGTTGTTATTTCTTGGAGCTGTTTGACATTCTGTTAATTACCACTGGATGCCCATTCCTTCCAACTAGTCACATGCGCACACACACACACACACACACACACACACACACACACACACACACACACAGACACATACCCACATACAGTTACTTCACACAATGGCTTGTAAAAAGACCTCGGCCCCCTCCAGGAAGATTTGTGGAGTTGTAAAAATATACTCGTGATTGTTAAGTGTTTGCTTTAAGTTTTTATTGCAGGGAGGGCATGTTTGGAAGGTTGAATAGTCTTTGTGGACAAAGACGGTAGCAATATCTGGAATTCCTTGTGTTGTTTTGTGGTGTTTAAGAGGGACATAAATACTGTAATTGAGCTGTTATTTAAAAAATGATTAATGCCAATAATGTTTCAGTAATAAATCAGACTTAATCATAATGTTACAATGTCATGCTGTTAGGAGAACAGTGAGTTGCTCAACGACCCCTCAGGGGCTCAGATGTTTGCTCCTGTGGGAGCTGGTTGCAGACCTTCCCTCTGAAGGAATGTTGTCTTTAAAGCAGCAGCACACGCGTCATTTCAAAGGGAAACACTGCATGAAACAAGGTTGTGATCGTGAGATAGTTCAAACGTTTCACAGGGAAAAAAAGGCTCGGAATATTCCTAGAACAGTTTCCTAGAAGTCTTCACAGCAACGCTACAGCGCTGCATTTTACCAGGATGACAAAGGACAAACATACTTTACAGTTAAAAGTTTGAAATTGCAGCAGAATATGTTGTTGTTGTTTGTTTTTATGGGGCAACTTTTAGATGATATTCCATGCATAGAGAAGATGGGAAATTGGATTGTTTAACTGTGGTTACCTGACACACGGCATCTCACATAATATTATGATCGTCATATCAAAATGTCACTGTTACTCATTTTGTGTGAATGTGTGTGAAAAACAGCAACAAACTTGGTAAATAGTTAAATAATGAGTCATGTAAGCCTTAAAGTAGAGCGTGACAACCACTGTGATTACACAACGTGTCCTAACAGTGTTTGTGGTTTTGACGTAATTATCATTCATTGATCCAAAAAGTCAGTTTGCCACAATATGAGTGTGAGTGCTCTGTATTCAAAACAAACACAGCCAGAGGAGTGTGGGAGGGGCACACTGCTGCAGAATGCGTGTCTACTTAGTGTATACTGTACTGTAAATAGCTGTCCAGTGCTGTGCATGTGTCTGTGTTTTGGAGTTGTGGGCTGAGGTGCGGTGCGAATAGGTCTAATGAAAGAACAGTATATCTTTCACCGGTGTCGTTTTTTTTTTATCCACAGATGAGCCAAAGCCTCTTTGGAGTTTAACCCTCCCCTCCCTTCCTCAGGCACTCAAGCTTTCAGGCCTTGGCCATGTGCGATATCGCAGGCCATTCCTCCTGGAGGCTTCCTGGCTTTAATGGCTCGGCCTTCATCACCATCCAGAGCACACACACACACACACACACACACACACACACACACACACACACACACACACACACACACACACACACACACACTTCCTTCCTCTGTGTTTGTGTGCATGTGGGCATTACCCACTTCCCGAGTTCCAAGAATGCTGCTGTTTTTGTGCCAAAGCTGCATCCCAAATCTTTAAACATTTACAGAGACAGACAGATATAGACACTGCCTGGGGTTGAAAACGTGGAGAAAAAAACAACAAAAAAACAACCTTAAAAATGAAACACTGTGGAAAGATGTTGTGTCTGTATTAGCAACAGATGCATTCTACAGAATAATTTATGGGTCTTTTATCAGATTTTCAAAACATCAACTGTGAGTTCTGGAGACACTTGAGGATTGTCTGCCACTTAGGGGAACTATAACAATATTGTAAACGCCTTATATCGGTCATAAAGGTTCAAATGCACACCAGATAACTGCGTGTTTGCAGAGTCAAATACATTTCCAGTGACAAGTATTGATGTCTGAGAAAGCCTGAGAAAATGACTCAGACTGAACGCAATCTCAGCTTGGGCTTGGAGATTCACACGTATAAGAGAAAGGCAGCATTACAAACTGTTTGAAATACTTCATTCCAGTAAAATAATGTGCATACAGATAAATGGCAAAGGTGTTTGTTAGGGAATAGATGTTTAAAGTAACCAACCCAGCCTTTAGAGACCATCGTTAAAACTCTGATGGTATGAGCTTGAACAAAAGACGTTCGGGGCGTGTTTTTCCTCTTCTGCTAAACATGAATGGTAGTCAATGAAGTCGTCAGTTTCACATTTCCGTCCCTGCCAGCGCTTTGTTTACTCGAGATGTGGCAGGTGGAAATCTACCGAAGCCAAAGGTTTTACAGGTGTAACGCACGCCTAGGTACACAACAGTCACCTGCACCTGGTATGCCGGTTCTACCAGTCAGCTATGACCAACCGTGCAGTGAGGTCATAGCCTCGTTCTCTCTGCGTATACGTACATACATACTGAACATGCACATGAACCCATCACATGAACATAAGCTCATAGATGTGTGTGCACGAGGGTAACAGATAGCAGCGAGGACATAGAAAATGCATGTTTTATCTTAATTTGTCAGTGAGGCAACAGGAGTTTGCATGACACGAGTAAGTAATGTATGACAAGCTGTATGTAGATATGTGAAAGGTACTGCGTAACTGTGTGCATGAATCAACATTTGCACACACACACACACACTTCCTAATCCCAAGACGTACCTGCACATAACATGCCGTGATGTTGCAACTGTCCACGTTGTTCATTAAACATTCTTATGTCACTTACACACACATGCACGCAGTCCATTGTCCCATTTTGCACACATACAATACAACACTCATGTGCGACTACTGCAATTCAGTAGCCTATGTACACCCACAGGGAAGTTAATTTACTACAGTAATACAAACCGTGATGATATGCTTCACTGTAATAACTGTATGACCAATATGGTGGTATCAGATTACATACTGTAATCACAGTGAAGAACTTGTTTTAGACAACTGTTATCAGCACATGTGTGCTCAAAGAAAGAAAGAAAACTGGAGAAAATCACTGTCTAGCTGCCTAGTAACCACAAGAGTTATTATTGCTGTGGCAATGTGGTAATGATCCACATGGATCTAAGACCTCCCTGATCAAAGCTACTTCAACAGCCACTCGTGTAATTTCAGATAACCACAAACTGTACCACTGTTGGAGATTAAAGTATTTAATCGTTATGATGAAAGTTTTTCCACTGAGACAAACCTCTCAACGTCTGGTGCCAAGTCTGCTTTCACAAACATACAGTAGATGCACATCCTAACTATCAATTTAGATAAACTCATTTTAGTTTTAAGCTACCGTCAGGCAGCAGAGTAATAGCCATTGCATAGCTAACAAATAGATGAAGGTTAATGACGCAGTGCCAATCTGAAATTTGGGACAGAAAATCCTATATGCCATCTTAGTTTAGCGTGTCACCATGCCAACAAAGTGCAGATGGGGTTGATGGGAATGTCATATGTTTTTATACATATTAGACATAATCAATTTTGACCTGATGATGGCCCTAAATGAAAAGTCAGGGGGTCAAAGTTATTACAATTCATCCTCTGGGGACCATGAATGTCTGAAACCAAATTTCTCTGCAATCCATCTGAGATATTTCCATACATAAACATTTCAACCTGCTGGTAGAACTAGAGGAAAAGCCAGGGGATCATAAAGTCACTGCATCCTCTGGGGACCTTGAATATCCGTGGCAATCCATCCAATAGTTGAAATATTTCCCTCTGAAACATACAGTAACTTACAGCTGGCACGTGAGGAAAGGATATTAATCTTTCTTCATCAATCTATAGATACAATATATATAAAACAGATATCAACTTAGAATATAATTCTGATATAATGTATTCTATTCTTATTTTTAATAGTAGCCAGTGACAGATGTGTGTGTGTGTGTATGTGTGTGTATGTGTGTGTGTGTGTGTGTGTGTGTGTGTATGGCTCAGAAGAGGTGAATGACTATTTGTCTAAGAGAAGTTATTGCTGTTTATTTTCACCGACTAGGTCAGAGGGTACACATATATTCCAGCAACACACACTCACACAAACACAGAAGCACAAACACAAATGTGATATATCAGTGAAGGTGGCTTGACCTCAGACAGGACATTTGTTTTGGTCCCCAGAGGCTCCTAAAGATGATGTAGATGTTTGCACAGAGCAGGCTTATTTAGACAAAATAAAAAAGCTGTGAAACATTTTATGTGTCCGGTCATGGGGACGTTTTAAAACACAAGATGGAGATTAGAGCTACATGCTTGTTAAAGTAGTAGCCATAGCATATAGCAGGGTTGAGTTTAAAATGGAGATGCTAATAACTAATTAGCAACTTCATGGACACGGCCATGGTAACATTTCTTTAACGTGCCGATCTTTTCCCTGCCTTTTTAGAATAAAAACAAGCATGACTTGGTAAACAATTTTATGGTAGAATATCTGCAAAATGTGTGTGTAAATATGCAATGATTTTCAAATCAATTAAACACTAATGACAGTAGAAAGTGTATTCCCTTCACGAAATGTCGATGCCTTCGGAGTTTCACACAGAGCACAATTAATAACAGAGAGCTTTTGTTCCACTTCTAGCGTGATCTCATTGTGTGTAAATCAACAATAGTCCCATGAGCACCGCAGGCACCGGGGGACATCAGCGACGGAGACTGGATGAGGTCAGACAGAACCTCACCCACCTCCCACTCTCGTTCTTCCCCCCTCCATCTCTCCTGCCCTGCTCAAACTTTGTTTCCCCTTTAACACATTTAAAATCACAGATGACCTCACACAGCTACACCATTCTATTGCATTGACTGAAATACAATGGTTGAACGCGTTACACAAAGCTTGAAGTGATGCTGCTACGGTCCTTGACCCCTTGCACACACAGACATACGGCCACACAAGCCACATATTTACATGTTCACAAACATACACTGCACATGTGTCAGCTGGACAGTTCATACTCTGTAAACCCACAAGCAAGCCTAACCAGAAACATAAACAGAAGGACACACACATACATCCACTCCATACTGGCCAGCAGCCCGCTGCATAGCAACACATTTTATCAACAAAACACATGAGGTCAGATTCTGTGTGTGTGTGTGTGTGTGTGTGTGTGTGTGTAGCCCAATTACCGTATTTTTCTTAATTTCTACAAGTTAAGAAATGAGAAGATTGATATCAATGTTGCATCCGAGCATTAACCTCTTAACACAGACTGTATGCATTGTACCCCCACCACACACAGCCTCTAAAGCATTGTACATGTGTATTACTAGTTCTGTGCGTTTGCCTTCCCACAGATGTGTGGCTGTGTCTCTATATGTGTTTGGCTTTGATCCAAGCACAGCACACGGCGCTCTAGACCTCTATGCTTTACAGATTTGAAGGAAGTGTATGGCACCTCAAACCATGCGCAGTTGATAGGCAACACACAATGCTCTGAAAATAAATGCATCTTTACGATTTCTAAGAAAAAACATTTAAGAGCTACATGCGTTTTTATGAGCAGGGTGAGTATAAAAAAACCATAAGAAAAGTCTGTGAATAGAGTGAACTTGGATTTGTAAGTCTAGTGTGCATTTTTGGGATTATGTGTGTGCGTGCGTGCGTGCGTGCGTGCGTGCGTGCGTGCGTGCGTGCGTGCGTGCGCGCGTGAGAGAGAGTTAGCGTTGTGAGTTATAGCGTCCCAGCAGGGGAGCCTCGGCACTGGAGAGGGGGTTTCCTGTTCTTTCTTGGCACATACGACTGGAACAAGTGGATGAGGAACAAAAGTGTGTCACAGCACTCTTGGCCTAACGCTGCAGCCAGTGATTTATTTCATGAGCAATAAATGAGCTCGAGGTTTTTAGGATAATCTTTTAGTTTGTTTGACAAATAATGTCTTAAGGAAGTGTATCATGCAGAGTCTTTTTACTTAGAAATATCATTCAAGGAGACGTTGGAATCGATATTTTAAATCCTGCTCAAGTGGAAGTGAAGAAGCAGACTTGAGCTTTATATCTGCTGTGTTTCACTCTGTGACACAATAATTGTGGGTTTGTGAAAGAGAGAGAGCAGAGACAGAGAGACTGGTGTGTGTGTGTGTGTGTGTGTGTGTGTGTGTGTGTGTGTGTGATAGTCAAATTGTTTGTATCTGGTGGGATATAAAGTTTTGTCTGGTATCACTTGTCATGGCTTTTTTTGCACACGCTCAAAAGCTTCTAAAAGTCTTTTCACGTTTCAGCACACGCATGCACACAAACGGCAGCCAACTGGGCTCTATTCCCGTAAAAAAGCTGTTTCAGATTCAGACCGAGTCGGCTGTCATTTCCCCCCAAAAATGAAAAGAAAACACACACACTTCCCCCATGAGGCCAGAAAGAATGACAGTCAAGAAGACAAGAAACGGGGAAAGAATAGAAAGAACATAAAAAAGTAGAAAGAAAGATATAAAATAACGTACATTGACCGTAAAACAACTTCTGACTTGGTCATATACTAGAACATGATCTTAAAAATTATAGTTTTGCAAAACACTCTCACCTCAATGTCCACTTACAGACTTTTACCAAAGCTTTCAACCGGATCACAAAGTCTTCATCAGGTTGAAAAGCTGCACAACAGCAACTGACAAACTACAAGATTAACTTTCTTACCTTTAAGCCAAAGGGGACACGAAGTCCTTTAAGTACTATGACATCGAAATACCTACAGAGCTCAACAGACCCATCTCCATAACAGCTGAGGAAACTCCATAAGCCAAGTTATCTGGATATTGGATACGACAGTACAACGTATACTCACACAACACATGTTCTTTTTCTGGCCAAACATATAAGACTGAAACATGTATACTACAGTTTCGACATATGCAGCAATTATTGCATCACAAGCCTATTACACAACAAGCCATTTAAAAATGAGGCTCAGCGGAGTGTAGGATGAAGGTTCCCAGAATCACACACACAAACACACACACACACACACACAGACACACAGACTTTCTCGTACTTCACAGCCACACTCAGAATGTGGCATCTGCCATGTAGGGGCCAAGAAGATGTTACACAGGCACACACACACACACACACACACACACACACACACACACACACACACACACACACACACACACACACACACACACACACACACACACACACACAAACACAGATAACGTCAAAGAGAGGCAGCAATGTATTCTGGGAGGTGAGAGAAGTGGGAAGAAGATGAGAGGGACCATGGTCATGGAGAGACACACAGCAGCAGACACTAAATGGTGGATAAAAGAAAAACTATTGCAGTAAACAAGTTGTTATTCAGAGGAAAGATACAGGCGGAACAATTATTACAGTTGTCACAACTGTTATTATGACACATGTAGACATATTATCTTGATCATCATTCGTTAATATGATTATTATCATTGTTGGCATGAGTGAGTGCATAGAAAACCTACACAAAATCTGTGTCTGTGATATTCTTTTTGTCAACAAAACCAGTGTAAACCAACAGTGACCTGACTTGATGTTGCCAGGTACTGTCTATGCATTGAAATGTTGATATAGCTTATTTCTCTGTGCCATAGAGCTCCATTGTTGTCCAAAAACAAATAACCAATGAGCCACATTATTGCACAAAGGTAACCCACACAAGATCTTGTATGGAGGAAATGAGTTGAAAGGTCACTGAACTTCTGAAGCCATGATCACAGCTGGGCGTCGTCAGGTGTGTTGTAAAGTGTGTGAAAAGAACACGTTGTCTCCACTAGTTGGCAGCCAAGCTTGACTGTTTGCCAGGGACTCCTTAACAGATGCTTCATGTTCCAGGGGATACACATTAAATGGTGACCTCTTACACAAGAGGATCGTCTTCATTGTCTGCCTTCAGGCTACTTCACTTTATTGATTATCAGAAACACACTTCAGATAAGAGTTCTCTTTTAAAGCACCATTTAACCACCGAGAAACCTCCTTCCTCCCTGACCATCCTCTGTCTTTGTGTCATGGCTTCCATGCTTGGAGAGGCTGTGTGATTCCTATTAATTCTGTGTCACCGCTCCGCGCCCTGTTGCTGTGCTCTATACATAGAGAGTGACTTAGAGGTGTAAAGCCTTCGCACCATAGAAATAGATTCATCATGGCAGCTTCGCGCAGGCGCTGCTTGAAAAAACCCCTCATAAATCCAATTTCACCAAATTACACGATTTCCTTTGTACTTGATTTGAAAGATATGCTGAGGGCATTATGTCTGGATGTTGAGAAGATGTCTTGAAGTCAGAGTTTGAGAAACGCATTAGAAGTACAAGTGAAAAACCACCATCATCAAACTGTAAAGTCTGTGTGACATATGACAAGTGGGACTGGGTATCATTTAAAAAGGATACAATGATATATATATATATATATACACACAGTATACATGACCCTTCTTCTCACTTGATTTATTACCTGACTTTATGTTCACCAGTGATTATGTTGTAATATCAGTGTCAGGCTTCAGATTGTAAGGAAAAACCATGTATTTACAGTATATGGCTGGTATTCTTACACAGTCACTGGTTCTTACGCTAACATACTGCACCACTATACCTGCTGCATCTTAAACTATAAGTACAGGGGCAAGCCAGCTATCCATCTGTCTGTAGAAACAACATGGCAACGATTTATGTGCAATGTAAGTGATGATAGCATCAATCAGGCACACATACTAACCGCTAGCGTCATCTGGCACTGACAGACAGGATGTATATCATGCTGTGAGAGTGGTTTCTTAAACACACGTGCACATGCTTGCTGTCATTTCCGCTTTTTTGGGGATCACACATTTCTTTCTGCTAACATATAATTAAGGAAACAGGGTTGAAATAGTTGTGGCTAGGATTTGGCGTCCGTGACCGTAAAACATTTACATTTTGAGTCACGTGATAGAGCATTACTGTCACAGCTATAGCGGCTGATGGTGACCCAATGGTGCTACACGCCGTCAGCTGTTAATCTGTGATATATATGGCGTTGTAGGCTTCTGCCAACAGTTGTGGTGGTCTTTATCATCATTAACGATCCATGTTATCCATGATTTTTAGTTTTTGCTAATTGCTGCTAAAACAGACAGCAGCTACTGTAACAGTTGTCTGTAGTCACCGTAATCACTGTGACAAATTATCCCCGACATTACATAGAATCTGCATTTTCATAAATGATCATTTTGTTGAAGGTCTCACTGACGTGCAAACGTGATTCACAAGAGGGAAATTCAGGGATTGAAAGTCACCGTGTGTTTGTGTGTTCTGTTAAATGAGTGAACAGAAGCAGCATTCATGAGACGTACATTTGGACGTGGTTAGTGAGAAGCAACCTTATTTTTGCAGCTGAATAAATTCATACTGCTGCTGCAACTGTCATCCTGGAAAGTAAAATTACAGATCTTGCCACAAGATCTAAAAAATTGAGACAATGTGAAGAAAAGTTTTCTTTTTGGTTTAGGCTTCATTTCAGCCACAATCCTTTAAAACACTGTGATTATGTATATTTAGTGTGGATGGCCCTGAAGTGAATGTGACTTTAACATAATACATAACTGCATCCACTAAGCTACACGCACACACACACACACACACACACACACACACACACACACACACACACACACACACATACACACATACTTACTCTTGAGTAATAGCACTTTGTTTACTGGAGGCTGTGTAGCTAAATATACCAGTAACTGACAGCCCTGCTGGTTGATGGGCAGAAACACTGCTGGCCCTGACACTGATACAGAAGATGAATCGCAACAGACACCAGGGAGGGTGTGTGTGTGTGTGTGTGTGTGTGTGTGTGTGTGTGTGTGTGTGTGTGTGTGTTAGAGAGGCAGTCAGAGGATTATTTGAAGAAAGAAAATAGTGCAATACTGTTTTAAAAACTAAAAAAAAAACTTTAAAAAAGAAGCATCTTCTCAAAACCCCAACCCTACCTTGACCTCTTCTTCTTGGCATTAGTGAGTCCCTGTTCTGTTGACCACTGGCTGCATTAGAGGACTTTATTAGTCTTTGCACCTAGACCCTAATTGGTATTTGATGGATGTTGCGATCGTAACTTGGTCTCAGAATAGAGTACGGACACTCGGCCGAACCCAGAGAGCCGCACAGCAACCCTCTGATCATCAGCTCTCACATAGGCAGGACATACCGCAGCTCTGTGGCAAAGCTAAGACAGGAGCAGCAATTCAGAATCATGGATAGGCCAGGACTGTGAGGAAGGGAGATGAAAGAGCGAAGGGAAGAGGGGAGAAACAGAAAGGAAGAGAGGGCGGTAGGAGAGGCCATTGCTAAACAGACAGAAAGATGCATCTGTATTACGACGTCAATCACATCGGTCTTTGTCTCTACCGGTCTCTCTCTCTCTCTTTTTTCACACAGTTTTCTCTCTGTTTTCGGGTGCACTAACCTGCAGAGGGCCGCTGGCTGGCATGGTGGATCTCAGCGACGTCAGGTCGATGTCTCGGCCCTGCTCCCCTCTCTCTGTCTTCCCAAGTCCCTGCATAATAAGGCCCGAAGCGAGTAAGCAACCAAACACACATGCACACACACACTTGCACACTCGAGTGTTACCCCCACAGTGGTGAAAATGCTAATGCAAGGATGGCAGTGGTCGTTATGAAAGGAAGTGACCCTGGACGCCAGGCACCAAGCACCAGGCAAGGCCAGGGAGGACAGCCGAGGGGACAAACAAACGGCTTATTCACCCCATCCTGGTCTCTCTCTCTCTCTCTCTCTCTCTCTCTCTCTCTCTCTCTCTCTCTCTCTCTCTCTCTCTCTCTCTCTCTCTCTCTCTCTCTCTCTCTCTCTCCAGCCAGTCTTTTTCTCCCACTATTCTCCACCTCCACCGAATCTAGGTTGTAAAAAATGCAGGAATACAAAATTAACCATCACACTGAAAACCAGGCAAATATTGTCCGAGTGTTAGCGTGTTACCACATTTAAAGTTGGTCTTGTTCCTGTCTATGACTCAATATGAATGACCAAACTGATGCACACCGACTTGTGTCTATTTGTGCTATGTTTGTTCAACAAAAACAGTCTGCTGTATTTCTGTTAAGTTAACTGAGGTCAAGCGTCTTCTTGTGAAAGCACTGAGGCTCCACTGTCGGGAGTTTACGGCTCTCTGAAACAGGGAACCCCAGGCTCTGTAACAGGGACCCAAAGGTGCCATGTGCATAGGAGACTGGCCAAAGTTATTTCAGGAGTGTTGGATACGGATATCTCAGAACCTGGACAAATAAAGTCAAAACTATCGGCATAGCTAAACTGCAGGTGAGTAAAATATATGTTTTTGTACTTTGGGAAGAGTTATCAAGTCAGTGAAGCGACTCAGCCCATCCACGGATACAGCAGTATCTGTCCAAAATTTGCTAACATTAGCCACCTTAAGCTACTGCTCATACCAGACCAAGTTAGGCTGAATCGGCAAAACCCGTGAGTGTATTGATTTGAGCAAGACATGCCGTACACAAGGCTTCAAAACTGTAGTCCACAAAGCAATGGGTGACGATTGTCCACGTCTTAGTCCATGTGTAAAACAAGCATAGCCTGACTCTAACTTACATATCATCATGCCAGCAGTATTGAAAATGTGCTGGACACGTAAAAAGATTAGATTAAAAGGGTGAATGGCCTTTTGTAACAGTGAGGAGACACAGGAATGTGCGGCTGTTGGCTTTGAAGAGCGAACGACAGGGAAAGCAAGAAGTTACCTGTCGGCATGAATGGAAAATACACTCCACAAAAAAATACACATTTTATTGTGTTCATACAGAACACACACACACACACACACACACACATCAGACCATCAATGCTGAACGCCACGCATGCAGAAAGGTTTAAAGAGTAGAGCGTTTCTTTCCTTTCCTCTCTCAAATACGCACACATACAGAGTGTCCTGAGGGGGAAGGAGGTTGTCAACAGTGATTAAAAACACCACTGAAAGCTCATAATCCCTGAAAAATTATCACCTCAACGGCAGGAATTTTATTAGGTTAAGTGTACGAGAACATAACATAACATCTCACACACACACACACACACACACACACACACACACACACACACACACACACACACACACACACACACACACACACACACACACAGCAAACCTTTGTCCCACATTATAAAGACCCATGTAGGGGCATCACATAGTGGTTATTGGAATTATAAAAATGAATAGCTCACATCTATCTCACTTATGTCACATCCAGGCTTGTGGCCTTCTGTGACCACTAACTGTTGACAGAATTAAAGAGCAGTAGAGCTTAGCATCCATTAGCCCCCAAAAACCTGTTTGAAGCATGCTCCATTTTCTAAAATAACTGAATACCAACATCAACTCTCAACACCTTTATTACATCCATGGCACAAGCACACATATACAGAACAACATATCTTAGACGTATCTTCCAGAATGGAAAAAACACCTCAAAACATGGACGCAATTATTTTGTAGTTTTCATTCAGGACACAGCTGCTTTCTATTTTCCCACTAATGGATAATGTGTTTAAGCTCTCCTTGAGCTTAAAAGCAGAAACGTCTGCCTTTTCACTTCTCTTTTTTTATTTTTTTTGGGGATACATTTGCATTAACAGGCTTCCAGGAACTGTCAGCTCATACTGTCCGAGAAGTTATTTTGTGGTTTTCCAGAATTGCACCTCCGCCGCCTCTCAGGGATTCAGTGGCAACATAGTGGACCATTCGATTGTTGGACTATTTGAGCAGAAAATTCCAAGTTAATCCCTAAATGTGAGGTTAGAAACAAACCGTCCTGCCCAAAGCATTTCTTTCCTAGAAAACAGAGTTTACAAGACTTACTCAGCCAAAACCTTCTCATTGTTCGGTTCCTAGAATCTTTAGATGCCAGATACAGTTTGCAGTTATACAGTTATTTTTTTTTACCAGTTCTCCCTAGAAAGAATAACTGCTGTGCAGGGAAAATAGTTTGAGATAAACATCTTTACTTTCCTCACCCCCGCTTAGAGAGACTTAAAAGGTGAGGTGTTGTCAGCTAAATGTGTTCTCCTGCTCTAGAAAAGGTTACTTCGGTTTATACACGTCCGTAAACACAGTGAAGACGAACAGGTACCAAGGACGGTATTGTGTGTGTTTCTTTATGTGCAACCTAAAAGAGAAGCTGTAAAGCCCATACCTGTAATTTTGTTTAACCCTGGATAACGTCGTTGTTTTGAAAAGTGAAGCCTTCAGGGGTATTTTTTTTGTGTGCTGCTTCTGCTCTTCGTGTAGCAGTTTCACTTGACTGTAAACAAATTTGTGCGGTGTTGCGAAACACTTACAAGACCTGCAACACCAGCTTTTTGTTTCAGTGTCCTCGCTCGTGAATCAAGGCGAATAATTTTCGTTTGTGTATGGAGGCTATTAATTACAGGACCGGAGTGGGACTCATGTTCAGGCGGGGAGTTTCATGCCTCAGACCAGCCCACATTAGTTCACCACCTATACTGGAGACATACAAACATACCTATACTGGAGATATACAAACATATCTACATTATTTATTATATATTATTATACCTAACCCGTCTCATCGTCAGCATCAACGCCTGGCGCCTGTTCGGTATCTTCACTCTCAAGCCGCAAGCTTGTTTTAATCAGAAACAAGTTGCTGAGTTTGGCACATTTGGCCTCGTCAGCTTCTATAACTTCTCTTTTATTCTGGTCTTTTCAGCTTTCCCTTTCTCCACTTTGTCTTTTTAATCTACTTATATTTCTCTTTGTTTCTCACCTGCATCTCAATTGAGACTTGCTCTAACTTGGACAGACCTTTTTCCAAAGGACTTATAATCAGCTGTGGCAACGTGTGATACTGTGTAATGATACTGACTGGGACTGTCTTTGTCATTCTGTCTCTTTGTTGTTCTCTCATTATCTCTCTCTCTCTCTCTCTCTCTCTCTCTCTCTCTCTCTCTCTCTCTCTCTCTCTCTCTCTCTCTCTCTCTCTCTCTCTCTCTCTCTCTCTCTCTCTCTCTCACACACACACACACACACACACACACACACACACACACACAGATAGGGCTCCAGCAGTACCAGGCTGCGCTGACCTCTCGCTTTCTACCTCTGTCTGTCATACACACATGCATGCATGCACAGACAAACACACATTAACCAGTCAGTGCCAGTCTCTCATTCTGGCAATAATAAAAAGGCCTTTATGCTCCAAGAATTTTTCATCATGACGATGCAGAACACGTACACACACTCACAGACAGACAGACACACACTCACTCACTCACTCAACAGGTAACCCACTTCAAAGTTAACACAGCAATGTTGCACATCTAAGCGTCTGATACCAGCTGATAACATTATCACACCAAACACTCATTATGTAAACACACATTACCACGCCCACATTCACACGCAAACATGCACGAGTGAAGGCAGCAGGGTACCGTGGTATGAGGGTGGAACTAACAGCATAGATCAAAGATTGTTTCACTGACAGGCGCGCAGGTGCACATATGTTATGTAGAGCTCACCTGCTCAGTGTCACAATAAGTCAGTAAGGGCTTATGGCTATGAAGTGCCTGAGGGCTGCCACTTTGAGTCCTTTATGCGTATTTTCTTGCAGACTTCGTCAAAGGGGAATTACCCATGGTTCATGGCGTTGTGACGTTCAACATGGGGTTACCAAGGGAAGCCCAGAGGCTTAAAAAAAACACTCTTTCAAGGATCCAAACATAAAACATATTCTACTGTCAAGCACCAGTATTGGGTAAATAATGCTTCTACTTCAACTCATTAAACAGAAAGAATTCGATGTCATATTCAGAAACATCCATCATCATTATCATCATTATTATATCATCAATCAACAACCTGTTATTTAAAGGGCCAGTGTACAGCATGTCAGGGTGTTTCAGAAATGGAACATAATATTACCGTATATTACCTTAGAATGAACCCTTCATATTTGCATAATATGGAGCATATGTACCGTATTTTTCGGACTATAAAGCGCACCGGATTATAAGGCGCACTGTGAATTAACGTGTCTATGTTCACACATAAACCGCACCGGATTATAAGGCGCATTAAGCAAAACAACACAGTCCGGTAAATCAAACTTTATTCAACTCAGTTGTAACAACAAATACCGGTACAGAAAAATACACTCACTTATCGATTCATTCCTCTTCCACAAATCCATCGAATTCTTCATCTTCAGTGTCTGAGTGAAACAGCTGTGCGATTTCGGCATCAAGAATGCCCGAATCCCTCTCGTCATTTTCCGAGTCAGTCTTGTTGCCGTTATCGGTACTTGGCTGTTCAGTGATGATTCCAGCTTTCGTGAAAGCTCGGACGACGGTTGCGACCGATGGTTACTTGTTGTGCTTATTGATCGATTTTGACTTTTAGTTTAGACATTACATTCCTGTTACGGGGCCGATCAGGTAGTGACACAGCGTACCGTAATGCTCCGAATATCCATTGAGCGGAGCGGCTTCGTTGCTTACCAAAGTCGTACTTATACATTTCGGCAGATTTTTGAGCGCATTGTACCACATAAAATCGATCAATAAGCACAACAAGTGACCATACATAAGGCGCGCTGGATTATAAGGCGCACTGTCAATTTTTGAGAAAATTTAAGGATTTTAAGTGTGCCTTATAGTCCGAAAAATACGGTAGGTTTGAATACTCTTAACAGAGTCCGCCATGTTTCTACAGTAACTCTGAACGGACAAACCAAACACTGGCTATAGCGGCCTTTTGAGTTTCCTGAAGGCCACTATAGTTCGCCAACATGCTTGTGAAACCGCATTAACGTGAGCCGTACAGAGCAAAACTGTGGCACCGCCAGCCGTCACCAATTTATAGAGACCAATTTATAGAGATTGGATGTTTGTGATGGTGCTGTAAAGGACATTTGAATGATTCAGTCACTGCAGGAGGGTTTTGATAAGAAAGCAAATTGAATCACATGTGCACAAAGACGTGTACACGCATGATACTCAACCATCAAAAAATACAATGCATCGTTTTTTTCCTGGTACATTCACTGAAACTGCTTTTGTTGCACTTAAAATTACTTCAATTTCAGCATCAATATTCTTCCAAACATTAAACAAACATACACACACACACACACACACACACACACACACCGGGGTTGAATGTTTTCTTGTGGCTCTAAGATGATTAATTCCCAGGAAAATATAACTCATTTTCCTGGGAAACAGGAAATTAGATTTTTAAATCAGAACTGGAGGCAGAAAAAAGTGTGTGCTCCCATTATTTGTTGTCATTCTCAAATATTCCTTATATTATTAAATCATTTTTATCCACTTGTTGAATGCCCCTGTGCACTCTAATTTTGTCTGTCTGGTTAACCCACTTGTTGACCCGCAAATGCTCTCTTCCATTTACAGATTTTACACTCTGCACATTTATTCTAGCAAGATTTAGCTACAGTGGAGGAAACAGCTGCTGGCTGAAAAGGTTTAGCCTATTTCATTACCCTATTAACTACATTATGCTATAATGACAATTATGGTTTGGACAATGTGGCTTTGTATAAGTGCAAAATGTAGTCTACAGCACCTACACACGCACACACACACACACACACACACACACACACACACACACACACTAGTGTAGACTGGCACACACATGCCGGGTTCCCGCAATTATTTTCCTCAAAGAAAAGGGGTGAATTTTTGGGAGAAATCCCTCAACCATAAAGTATTTGCAAAGACTTAATAGTTTGATAATAGTTTTTTCACCATTTCAGCTGTCTTAATATACCCAACCCCACCCAGAGGTAAAAACAACAGAGAGTTCTTATTTGTGCTTATCGTTTGTCCCTCAGGCGAGCCATTATATTGAACTTCATTAAAACAAGTTTGAAACAAAGCATTTCTAGGACTAGATCAAAGTACGTGATTTCCCTCTTTTCTTTAATCTCCATGTTTAATCACATTTGTCTGTCTCTTCTCTCGTCCCCTCCCCTCAGGCATTAACTTCTTATACAATTAAACTTGTACAAACCACATGTCATATTTACCATGCTCCTCGCCCAGCAGGGAAGGAGACCTCATTTACGTTAATTGCCTCCAATTTGGACTCTTATCAGGTGGGTGAGTACAAGTGTAGATACATTTTTCCCTGAGGAGAATATTATTGGTTTCTACTCGGTCTGTGTAGGGAGAAATATGGAACTGCAGAGCAAATGAGAAAGTAAAAAGTTTACAGTGAGATCAGGTGCAATCTGACAAACCTCCCCTCTGGACTCTTTAGCGACACTATCTGGTAGAAGGATGTACTGCTGAGTGCTGTGCCACTGATCTCCACACTGTACAATGCCACAACAATTAGCAACACATCTGTATTTGATATGTTATGGTCCCTTAATTATACTATGCATACTTTGGATGAACCACGACATATCCATGTACAACTCAACCCATGTATTATGACTATGAATGTAATTGTTGCAATGTTAAAAAAAAAAGCAATTAAACCCAAGCTTAAGATTCAAAAGATGAAGAATCAGGGATGTTTTTTTTGCCAATGATCACATTTTGTATCACTACCACTGGGAATTAACCAGTGGTAGGCTAAAGGCTGATGGTCTGCATACTCAGTTTCTCTCAAGATGCACACACTCCGAAGCGCAAGCAATGCAGTGTCACAGAGAAGGGAAGTGACAGGTTCACTGTTGCAACATGAGATCTTTTAAAACATCCTCTGACACACAGAAACACCCGCTTACATACAGCACACACACACACACACACACACACACACACACACACACACATACACACACGCTGAGTTACTGGCATACCAGTCATAATTCCAGTGATGAGCCTGGAGTGAAGTTGTCACATAAAGGAGGAAGGAGAAAGACTTAGAAGTAAGATTAATATTGCTGCTCCCCTCATCCGTAGATTTTGCTGAAGTGCCCTTGATCAAGGCACTCAACCAGCTGCTTCATTTGTTAAATTAAGTTGTACCACTGTAAGAAGCCTTGTGGTGCGTGGGTGTATATACATGTGTGCA
Source organism: Cebidichthys violaceus (assembly GCF_023349555.1). Lineage (NCBI taxonomy): Eukaryota > Metazoa > Chordata > Actinopteri > Perciformes > Stichaeidae > Cebidichthys > Cebidichthys violaceus. The sequence continues at coordinate 1,377,587 of NW_027176717.1, forward strand.
AAGCAGAGGTAGAATGATGCAATGCTAATGAGTCAAATCTTAGTCTTCACTCATGGTCTCCACAGCAGCAGGTGGGTTGACTGCTTCTCCAGCTGATTTTAATTTATCGACCATTTGTTGTTTTAGTCGGATCAAATATTGAAAACAAAAGCCCGTCATCTCGCACAGCGGACACAGTAGTATCCGATTTCTCACTCTCAAAGCCACTGTGGTTCCGTGAATGTTTGATGTATTAACGCCTCCTTCTTTTTTAGATTCAGAGATAGATTTATTGAATTTGATGTCAGATTGCATTCTGTAAAATGGAATTTGTGTAACACATGACAGGCTGAGATAAGGAAGACAAGGAAGCAAAGAATAATGTGTCGAAAGATGAATCACATGAAGGACAGTTTGGGTTTATAGATATGTAGATTTTACATTATTATCATTTGAGAACATTTCTCAAACACAATTAGATAATCAATCGTGTCTTTATTTGTTTTGTCATATCCCATTCTCTTTGCTACTGTAAAATTGGGCTTTTGATGTTCTTATGATGCCTAATAATAATAATTAAAAAATAATGTAAATAAGAGAGAGAAAGGGAGGCTAGCTCACCGGCCTGAGCTGAGTTTCGACAAGTTCTCCAACCTGCTGTGGCTTGTTAGGAAAGGCACATTCTCAGTGAGGTGGGTCAACAAAGGGTTAAACTTTGTCTTTAGAGACAATCTGTCAGTTCTCTAACCTGCATCCACACACACACACACACACACACACACACACACACACACACACACACACACACACACACACACGCACACACGTGCACACACACTGAAATGCACACACACACGTTCATTTGCATATAAAGAAACCATCGAGGGTTTAATATGCAAGGACAGGTTTCAACATAGACAGACAGATCCCTGGAAACACACACAAGTTAGTTTTTTTCTGCAAAACTCAAATTCACCCATCCAGAAGTGATCGCAGCTGAATCTTTTGAGGAAGAGTTTGCATGATCGCATGCTTGATGTGGTAGAACAGCGCACACATACCGCCTCAACAACCCCTATTTGAATGTTTCCCCTCTGCACATTATTGGTCATAGTCTTTTGCCTAATTGTGTGTTTGCATGTGTGTGTGTGTGTGTGTGTGTGTGTGTGTGTGTGTGTTTGTGTGTGTGTGTGTGTGTGTGTGTGTGTGTGTGTGTGTGTTGGTGTGAGAGCTTCAGAACCAGAAGCAGACATGCATTCATGCATTCCCTCAACATGCACATAAAAAAAACACTGTTAGTATCACAAACTGTGCGACAGCACTTTAAACAACCTCCCTCTGTAAATGCAAATGAGTGGAACTGTATTTTCAACAGATTGGGTGATGTCCCTCTGCGGAAAAGGTCAACCGAACGCAAATCCAAAAGAAAATGTTTTACTCTTATCAGTGAGGAAGATAATATGTCACAGCATGTTGTTTTTATCAATTAATATAGCCAAAGAGAAGAAGAGCAGGGAGCAAATATGCAATGTAGAAATGTCTGACATTAATCTGTTGAATTTCATCACCACTTTCGTGACAAAAAGTGCTGTCCTTCTGATATTATTAAAAAATGGGCGGATTCGCATCCTGTTTTTGAGTTTGCACGCCAACACGTTTCTTTAGAAATCATGAAATCCATCACAGAGATCGGTGGAAGGCGGCAAAACAAGGTGGAGTTTTGATTACAGTGTGTTTGAAGGAAAGATGAAACCAGGTGACAAAAAGGGAGGGGGGGGGGGGGGGGGGGGGGTTAAATGTCCATTTTTCTCAAAGCCCTCCCAGTCAGTGAAAGCTTATGTTGTCAGAAGCTAATGAAATCCAGCTGTTTGAGTCAGTCACCTTAGCCAGACCTGTTGCTTCCTTCAACATAAAAGTCCTGTGACTGCCTGCACCGGGGACAGCCATTAAGAAATTCCAATTGACTCAAAAGCTAAACATAACATTCAGGCATGACACTGACACCCAAAGTGACTTGCAGTGCAATGATTGCAATGCTGGAATAAGCGTCAGTTTCTCCTAGATTGTTCAAAGATATGAGAACAAAGACAGCTCATTCCTGAGTCAGCTAAAGATTAGCATTTTTTACCAGCAAAGTGTGATTCACACAGATATGTTCTGCTCTGTTGGGCACATGGAAATTCACAGGGAGCAGAATCTGTCTTTTAGGGAAGTTGAAATGCATATTGATTTTACCGCCTTAAGCAAAGTGCAGGATAAATAAGTGCTAAAGGAGCGCACACACACGCACACACACACATACAAACTACATATTCAAATTCAAGTAAGGCATTAAGACCCAAATTGAGCGAATTGCTCTGTCCAGAAACACACATGCAGAGATTGAACTCCTAGTCACAGAAAGACCTAATACAACAAGGCCACAACCCGTTTCGTGTCCCTGCCGTCAGGTCTGGAGTAACTGAGCGTCGCAGGTATTGAAGGATCCATTTATCATTCCAGGAGTGTTTGCTGATTGCATAGCAGCAATACAGAGCAAATGATCTCGCTATTAACAGTGGAAGATTAGATAACAGCCATATTTGATAAGATAAGGTTTACAGCCCATTGGCCAGAGTTGATTTTATGGCACATTGGCTGCTTTTGCAAAAGAACATTTGCATGAATATCTGAAGTGTGTGAAAATGTTTCTTAAGAAGGTTTTGTAGAACCAAAAAGGCCATAGAATGTAGGCTTATAAGTGGGTCAGCTGCTAATGTAAAAGTTCTCACGATTTCATGGGAAATGTGTCATCACTCTAAACAAAAAGACTTCAAGAAGAACAAGAAGCCTTCATTTTGAGAAAGAAAACTCAGGTTCTGTGCCAACATAGTTATGCTTAAAATTACGTTGGGACCTACTTTGAAAAACCAATTAACTTGTAATAATGGAGCCATGAAACAGTTGGATGCCTGATAAGACGTGAATAGGTCTCAGAGTGGTTGCTCTTCATCGACTTATTAATTCACAGTGAGAGAATGTTATGCTCCAATCAGGGGAATCCCTCTTTGGTGTGTTTTAATTTCTAGGGCGTTGGTGTTAAGTTGTTTGGACCCCTGCAGTCGAAAGCAGACAGGAAGTCCCACGGGGAAAAGTGAACAACATTGTGCATATAGGAAGTCTTCCTCCTATTGGAGGAGGTAGACTTACATGTGCGAGCAGGTTGGAAGTATTATCCTGGTCTAATTATCGTTGCCAGAGGCGCTGCAGCTCAATATCAGGGCGTATAGATCTAATAAACAGACGAAATGTTGGATTCTAAACTGTCCTGATGTGCACTGATGTTAACCTTTAGACCCAAAGAAAAACTAAAAATATAGATTTAAAAACAGCCCATGGTGATCTCGTTATATACTTCAGGTTATTCCCACCGTTTACAGCAGTAATCTGTAATAAACTAGAGAGTAAAACAATATCAAGTCATATAAATGACATTTTAGGATTGCCAGACCCATTCTAATACATATATGCCTAAGAAATATTGTAGGAATATCATACTTTTTTTTGAATGAGGAGTCAAGAGCTTGTCTGACACTAAAGTGAAGGCCACACACACACACACACACACACACACACACACACACACACACACACACACACACACACACACACACGAGGTCAATAAGCATCACTCAGAAAGGTTGACTATGGATGTGTCAAACGTGACACTGCGGCTGTTGAATGGATACTCAGGATACTGGAGTACTGGAGTTTACATCTGCTGGAAAAAATTCTGTTAAGACAGCCAGAATAAACCATAGTGCTTCCGGTTTAATCTTTCAACATAAAACTCCTACTAATGAACGTGAAGCAGCCCCTCCTTCAAAAGAGTCCAGTTTAATTTCAGAACAATGTGATTCTGACTCAGTGTTACGACGGTCATTTTTAAAGTGCAATATGACTTTGACGCAACAGTATCCATGATTTTTGTATATATGTATGTATAGGGAAACCACATCTTTACCATTCTATATAAAGATATTTTAAAAAAAGAAATTGAGTTACAGTAAGTAAATGATTGCAGTTTCGTGAGTCAGCAAATCATTTTAATTGGTAAATGTAGGAGAGGAAGTAGACTTAAACAAAAAATGTAGTTTCCTACAAGAACCTGATCCGTTTTAAAGAAGGTCATAAACTACACACAGTGACCATTTAAAAAATATGACTAATTACTTTATTTCTAAAACATATAATACTGAATGTTTGAGAGCTCACAACTGTTGTGCGAGATGTTTCCTCTCCTTCCCCGACTCTGTTTGTTGGAAACATCAGGGGCACAGCTGGATCTCTGTCAGATCAAACAGATGCAGACTGTGGCCACTGCTGTCCTCAATTAAAGAATAATAACACAGGACGAATAAGAGGGGTGGCACGAGTAGATAGCGTGAGAGCTGCTGCAGGATGTCCTCACAAACACCCATGTGGCCTAAAAAAAAAATGTAATTATGTATTCAACAATAGCACTATTCTGTTGAGTAGATTAAACACACTTGAGTGGATTTAATGTGACTACATTTTTAGTAGCTCTCAGTGGTGGAAAGTACATTTACTTGGTATTGTACTAACGAACACATTTGAGGTAGTTGAAATATTGTCCTTTTACTCCACTACGTTAATTCAGTAGCTTTTGTTGCTAGTTACATTGCAGATTTAGATAAGAAGCCCGCAGGATTACAGTCAGTGCGCTTTGGCACAGCCTTGTGCCACAAAGCCACACTGAATTAATGATACAAAACACATTCAACAAATACATTATGATGGGTTATTATAGATAACAATAAGACTTTAATGATCCCTTGGTGAACTTCACAAGCTACCTGGCATTAAACCATGAACCCGACAGCACCATTAAAGCACTTTGCATATATTAATCCATCCATAACTATAATTAAATACTCTCTTATACACTATTCTGAAATGGGGCAGTCTGCATAATGAGTATATTTTGTACTCTAAGTACATTTATTCGCTCATACTTTTGTACTTTAACTAAGTAAGACTTCCACTGGTCGTTCCTCTACACACAGACCTCACCAGTGCGTTTTTTGGGGCGATAAATCGTATTTCCGTTTTATTTTGAAAGAACGACCCCTTTTCCTGTATCATCCGGCGGCGCGCTTGACGCGACACGTCTGCGTGAAAGCCCTGCCGTCGCCTTGTCGAGTCATCGCCAAAGAATAGCAGAGAGCAGACGAAGCTGACGACCGATGGCTTGAAAACAGGGGAATAACTGTGGATCACAGCGGATTTATTGCGCCACAGAAGCCAAGAGAAGCGAACCGGCGGTCACGGGAGCGGACTACATGTAGCTGCGGATGAGGATAAAGCGCCTTTGAGTGAAACTCTTGCCCTTTTTGTTTTGGTTGCGGCTGCAGACCCGGACACAGACAACACGGAGACAGACTGAAGTACCGGAGCCGCCGCGGACACCAGCGAGCGAACTTGGCTTCTCTGCCCCGGTGGGAGGTGTCTGTTTGTCGGCTGCGGCTCGCTGCACGTACCGCTCACCGCCACGCTGTTGGGACCTCTCTTTTTTTATTTTATTTTTTTATATAAAGGATAAGCTTGTAGCTAAGTTATGTTTTTGTAAATAGCTTCTTTTTTTTTTTTTGGTAACGAACTGTGGCTTTAATGTGACGCACTAAAGTGATATTAGTGCCTTGTCGAAGCCTCCACTGCAGAGGAGCAACAGGCTTTTAAATCAAGTTTTTACCTTCTTATCCACGGGGCCAGTGCTGCTCACGCCAATGTGAAAGGTAACGGTGCATTTTGGGGGTTTTTGTTTCATCATAAACGCTTTGTACGAATCGTGACTGGTTGTTGCTTGTGTCTTGTTTTGCCTGTGGGCAAAGTTAGCTGCATAGCCTCTGCTTTTTGTTTTAGAGTTCCTCAACAGGCAGTGAACCCCTCACTGCACGTATCTTTAGCTTCATCTCTCTCCAGCACACTTAGTAACGTGCACACCTTTCCTTCTTTTTTTACCCATGTAAGTTACACAAGTCAAAAATACATATTGTCATAAGTTCTCTTACGGCTCTCGTGCATTTTCGCAGAGAACTTGAATTGCTCATGATGCTCATTTTAACATATGTTTCTTTAATGAGAGCAACTTAACGAATGCAATGAATTAATTAATTGTATTTAATGTAATTTAATTTGCATTTTTGTATTTTAATGATAATGTCGATACAAAGCGCGTTTGGCCACGCTTGAATGTTTATGCGCGTTATGTTTGAGGACACCTGTAAAGACACAGTATCAACAGAAAGTTACACGATAGAAGTGCTGCAAATCAATATTGACGTATTTTTTATATATTCTTTTAATATTTGCGTGATATCGTGTGAGCTAGCAAGAGTTTAACAATGAAACTCTGATGGGTGCAAGCAGCACACCTGTGTGTAATTATGTCTAACATCGTCATTATTTACATTAATTTGAATTATGATGTTGCACACTGTACCTTCAATTTGTCACAGGCTATTAAAGCTTAGTTATTCAAAATTTAAAATGAACATTTGATTTATATTATATTTATATTTGCCCTTATTTTAACGTTTTTACTCCGTATGGATTTAGATTAACACCTCACAACACCGCCTAGCTGTTGTCACTGTAAAAAAAAAATGAAACAAAAATGAAACACAACCACGTGTCATAATCATAACAACAAATAGGCAGATGTTTCTTTTCTTTTTTTTCCCAGCAGTGATCGGTTGAATGATGCGCCTCTCTTAGCCCAGAGGGCAGTCAGGTGCCATTAAATGCAAAATTGGGATAATTTCAAGGAGAAGCGGACAATCTGTACATAACATATAGTTATGCAAATAGTCAAATTGCATATAAAGTTGCACAAGGTAGAAACCAGCCGTAAGGCACATACCTACTGTTGCCTCTTCAGTGCTAATCCTTCACCCACCTCCCTTTTTAATTGAGGCAACATACAGGAGCCTGTGTGGCCCCACTACTCTCTGGTGTTGTGCATAGTCACTACTAGAGAACCGTTAAGACACATTTAACCCAGTGAAATTGAATGTGTCATATTCTGTGTTGCAGAGAAATTTGACTTATTTACATGAGATTATTCTGGTAGACTTTGAAGCCTTTTGTTTTGCTATTAAGTGATCATCACACGCCATCTGGGTTGATATCATAAAGGGGTTTGTGCACTCTACAGAGACACTTGTAGACTATGCAGAGTCGCTCAGTGCAGTTTAAATCCCCATGTTCTAATTGAAGAGCCTGTATCGATGACTAAGTGAAAATGTGACGATTATTCTGCGTGTCCCTTTGTTGCGGGTAAGACTTGTGAAAACCTGTTGTTGTATACAAGAATGAATGCAGTGTGAAGGGTTTCTGACTCCACACGCCGAAGCAGCTGCTGCTCATCTGTTCCAGTGCCGCCATGATAACAGATGTTATCTCACGTTATATAAGGCAAATTCATTAAGCATATTTCTTACCAACTAGTTTTCTGTAATGCAATATGGCAAAGTGATGTAGTATTCACTCTGTGTGGCGGTTCGAGCTCTGTCACTCTTGCCACAGGAGTAGCCCAACCTTGAGGTCAGCCCGGCGGTGGTGACTTTGGGCTAAATTTGGAGCATGGAGCAATTAGGCGCTCACTCTGCTGCATCACTCCACTGCATTAACTACACGGGGGCGATTGGGGGAGGGGTGGTTCTTGTTAGCGAGCTTGGGTTGGAGATTAAAGGTTGTGCTCGACCCAAGTAAAAATATTCACTGATAAAATCCCAGACAAAGAGTTGTTTTGTGGACCCAAAGTCTGACTGAATCCTCTAACGACCTCATTTGGAATAATTAACTGCTTAAGACTTTAATTAATGGGAAACCCGACTTTTTCTTGTCGCGGTCTAGGTTTACCGACCGGATTGTTTAGAAGCATCCAAACGAGGGGTTTGATCTCTGCTCAGTGTTTCTGGAGGAGCGGACAGATTTGTGATTTGTTGGTTGTTAAGTAGTCCAGTGGAGGCAGATGGTGAATTTTAGTGATGTTTGGTCAGATGTATAAAGAAAATCTTCTTACAGCTTCTTCTTTCTCTCTTTTTCCTTCCAGTGACGATCAAGCTGGATCAAGCTGGGCCAGGCTAGGCCGACGACCTCTCTGGGGAGTCCCATCTTCAGCGAGCACCGGGGGGCTTCAGCCTGTTCTTACAGAAACTTCACCAGACCTCCACGTCAGGCCGCAACGGATTGGATTCCAGTCGTGTTTGTGCTTCGTCAGCCTTTTGGGTGGCCGCACCGGTCTGTTGTATCTCCTTCCATGTCGTGGATGTCCCTCTCTGGATGTTGGCAACAAGATGGATTCGGGTGTTAATTTGACGGTTGTCACTTCGTTGCAGTGCTTGCACCCCCCCTCCTTTGACTGGCTTTCGTCTCTTCCCTCCCCATTCTTAAAGCGAAGGCTCCTTCCTCTCTCTCGGGGCTTACCTGAGCCCCGCACAGAAGGCCCTTGTAGGAACTGTAGGTTGTCTTGTTGAAACGGTTGACCCGAGCAAAGAGGAAGGTTGGAGAGCTTTTCATTTGAAAAAAGAAGCTTGCTCGTAGAGATTTGTGCCCGCATTAACACAAATAAATCCTTATTTATACGTACAGAATTCCTGTTTTGTGGTCTGAGCCTCGGGACAGAATGTCTGAAAGCAATAGCAGCGACAAAGTGGTGAAATTCATCGCCCCGGCCCCCCCCCCCTCCTCCCTCTGCTTCTCCCTGTCCATCACCCCAGACCCCCCATAAGAATGTGAACGGCTCTGCCAGTTCAGACTTGCTCGTTGTGGACGAGCTCAGTGTGCACCCCGAGGTCCAGCGTCGGCGACACACCATGGACAGAGACTCCAGAATAGCCGAGCACCGGTTCTTCCGCCGAAGTGTCATTTGTGACTCCAACGCCACCGCTTTGGACCTGCCCAGCAAAGCTGCTGTGATCCTCACCTCGCCGCCGGACTGTGAAGGGCCTCCCGTCTTCTTCCTCCTGCCGCCCTCAGGTCCTGGACCCGGGGCACAAGACGCCGAAGGCGGGGAGGTCCCGACAGGCCCCCATGTTCAATGCTCGGCCCTTCAGCTTGGTCTCGGTGGAGCAGTCGCGGAGGGGCACGTAGAAAGTGCTGAGGAAAATTCAGGCGAGGGCGGCATCACGCTCGCCGTTCCCACCATTAGCAGTGTTGTTCAAGAACTTGGTGCAGACGGGGCAATAAAAGAGCGCACCCCGACAGTATTGGATGTTACCGACAATACGGTGGGCAAGCAGTCCGACGTCACATTGCGTCCCAGAGGGTCGGAGGACCCGCAACAGGTGGCAAAAGACGGAAAAGTGGTAGAGCGTGTGGATAGCGTTAGTAGTCCGACCAAGGAGAAGGAGACGGAGGAGGAGAAGGAACTGGCGAAGATACGGGCAGAGCAGAGGGAGGCCGAGAAACGAGTGCAAGAGGATATAGAGGAAGTGGAGACAAAAGCGGTGGGGACGTCACCGGATGGGCGCTTTCTGAAATTTGACATCGAGATCGGAAGAGGGTCCTTTAAGACCGTGTACAAGGGCCTGGATACAGAGACTACTGTGGAAGTGGCATGGTGCGAGCTCCAGGTGAGTCCAGACTCCTAAAACTGTCCCCTCTTCAGTGTCTGTGCCCGTCCTGTCCCTGTCTCTCTATCTGGCTCCGACTTTAATTAAATGTCATCTTGTGGTTGTCCTGGAGGTTTCTGGGTTCCATCCACGTGCTGAATTTAACCTCTTTTATGATTCCTTGCTTGTCCTGTTTTTACCGTGAGATCGTGGAGTCACTGATGTGTGAGAACTTCCTGCTCACCCAGGTCCTTTTCTGTAGACGTGTTCACAGACTGAGGTACTGGTACATGTTACATCCTGGATAAAGCGCGCGTTTGAGGTTTTTTGATGCATTTTAGATAAAGCATGACTAGTTTATAAGGGCCCTAGGGAAACAGTGGAGAAAACATTTTGAATCGGATGCTTTCTATCAACAACATGTTTGGTTGTTACTCAGAGCAGAAACAATACGGAGGTTCATGCTCTCTTAATGGGAATCATTTAGTTTTGAATCAATTTGCTTCACTTTTTAGTTGCTTTGCGTTTTTAATTGCACGTTTTAATCCTTGTGTCTTGAGTGAGCGGATGGGATTGCTGTGCTACACTGACATCACAAAGTCATACTCTTTATAACTGTTATGTGTAATATTTCTGTTATATTGACCTGTACCTGTGCCAGCACCTTGGGCCTAGGGAGGTATGATGGCTCTTTCTTTTCTTATTACTCGTGGTTTTCATTTCTACATCCCTACATGTGACAAGTTTCAATACTATTTACTGTCATAGTACAACAGGGTTGCACATAAAAATGCAGTTTTTAGTCTACTTTTGCTACATAAGAAAAACCCCCAAAGTGTATTACACATGGAGGACGAATTAAGGAGTCTCACAGTCTGAGGAAACCTGCTCTGAAGTCTGGTGGTGCAGCAGCTGATGCTTCTGTGTCTTTTGAACTAAATGAGTAACGCTGTCGCATCTCTGCCCTGCTGGTCTCAGTTATGGTGGCAGGTTACTTCCCAGTAGAGTTACTCTGTGGCCATAGCCAGACTAGTTGCACTGGGCAGCTCCCAATCAGCTCATATAGATGAATGAATAAAGGTCAACAATTGAGACGGAATCTTGCACACCGTGTGAAACATGAGACAGGACGACATAGTTCACCACAGGATGTGGTTGCTGCATTATGGTGCTGCAACTTTGTGTGTGTGTGTGTGTGTGTGTGTGTGTGTGTGTGTGTGTGTGTGTGTGTGTGTGTGTGTGTGTGTGTGTGTGTGTGTGTGTGTGTGTGTGTGTGTGTGTGTGAGAGAGATAGGAAGTTTGAGGAAGAGACATGTAGAGCAGTTGGATGTGGTGGCGGGAAAAGTGAGGCAAGCAGGAGGAACAAATGGTGTCTTTCTTTGCAGCAAAAGGTGCGTTCAGTAGTTTGAGATGTGAATGACGGTTCCAGCTGGTCACGTGACATCGACTAAGCTGATTGTTTGGTGGAGGAAGACGGTGACATGAACTGCTTGCCCTGATGGAACTCTTGATGCTGCTCCAGTGAAATAGATGTTTTCACGTTTGTGTTTTCTCAGGGAGCGATCGTGTCTTGTGGGAGTGCGCCTTTGTTTTTTTCCCATCTTCTCCGTCACAAGATGCACCTCGAGTCCGCCTGAATCTCTGAATCTGATGCCCCGCGTCTAGGAAACGCTGGTTTGTTTATCCGAAAACAAACACGGAGCGTTCTCTGTAACACATGCCTCTTTCTTTTTTTCTCTTATTTGTCAAAGAAGGGGAAACCTGTTTTCTCTTGACAGCGCTGTGAGTCGTATGGGTTCTTCATCAGCTTAGATTCAGCCCTTTAGACTGACTTTTGAATTTGTAATTTGGTTGAGTAATCAGAAGACGAAGTCTGTGTCAAAGATGACCGAGCAACTGCTGACATGTGGGAGTAAAGTTACATACACACACATGCAGGCACACACGCATAACAGCCAATCACAGTCACTCACTGGGTGGGCACGGCAACTAGAGATCTGTGGGAGTCGGGATCATCTGGAAACGTGTGCATGCACGTATTTGTGTGTGTGAATGTCTTTCCACCCCCTTTGACTCTCTGTAATATGTTTAAGTTCTGGTGTCTGTTAGTGTGTGTGTGTGTGTGTGTGTGTGTGTGTGTGTGTGTGTGTGTGTGTGTGTGTGTGTGTGTGTGTGTGTGTGTGTGTGTGTGTGTGTGTGTGTGTGTGTGTGTGTGTGTGTGTGTGTGTGTTTCTGGGGTGTTGCGACTTTACATTCTTTTGGCGTCTGATCCAAAGCAGGTTAACTTCTGTTTCCAGGATAATCCAGAGATGGATGTAAACAGAGGATGAGGAGGAGGAGGAGGAGGGAGATGGAGCAGACAGTTTGCTTAAGCTTCAGTGAAGAAATGGATTGATGAATAGATAGGAGTGGAGTGAAGAGAAAGAGAAGGAAGGTCACTCTGCTTATCTTAAGGTGGCCTGTGTGGCTGCATGGTGATGGATGGGAAAGAAGAGGTTGACGCAGTTCTCTTGGAATGAAAGATAATAGAGAAGGGATCCGTTTAATCTTCCGTTACTATCCTAGAAATACTTTTAGCGGTGTGGATTTCTCTTAACTGTTTTAAATGACTTGAAAGGCTTCAGTCAGGTGGGAAACGAGTGAGTGACAACACATTTGCATGAAATAAAGTTAAGAGAGAGATAGAGAGAGTCGACCACAAGAACGTAAGAGGAGGTGAAAGAAAGGAGAAGTAGGCCGGGAAAGGAAAGAAACAAAGTTCTATAAGAAGGCGGGGATGGAGGGAGGAGGGGTAAAGGTCAAAGTTGAGCCCCCCTGTGTCTGAGGCGATCGCTGGGATTCTGTCCAGCGTTAAGCTAGCTGGTAGAGGGGCTAGAGTGAGACCGAGGCGGGAAGGGCAAAAGTGGGATTAAATAGAGTCAATTTCAAAAATAGAAAATTCTCATTTTTGTGAACTTTCGGTAACAGGTGGTCGGAGGAGATTAGGAGGAGGGGGGGAGGATCGAGTCAGTGAGGAAAGACCCGGAGAGGGAGTTCAAGGAAGAGGGAGGTGATCATGGAGGGAGTTCAGTGAGAGAATAGAGAAATGGGAAACATGGGTAGGAGGGAGGGAGGAAAAAAGTGGGAGAGAGAAAAGACAAAGGAAATGAAAAGGGAGGAGGGGGAGGGAGAGGAGCAGAGGACGAAAAGAAGAGGGACTGTGTGTGTGTGTGTGTGTGTGTGTGTGTGTGTGTGTGTGTGTGTGTGTGTGTGTGTGTGTGTGTGAGTGTGAGACCGACCTTAGGCTCTCTGCTCCGCTGGCACTGAAAGACCTTGAAATTTCTCTCTGAACTGCAAGACAAGGCGGATTAGCCCCCTCCTCTCTATCTCTCTCACACACACTCTCACTCCATTAACAACCATTCAATCAGTGCCTTGAGAGGGAAACTGGACTACACTTTATTGCTTTAAATTCGAATTTCATACTTTTTGCAAACTGCTATCATACAGTGCTACAGTGAAATGTTGTTTTGCTAAGTCGTAGCACTGCGGTCTCCTGACAGACAAAGCTAATAAATATAGCTCACTTTGTCCAATTTTAGCATTGCGGCAATTTGTTTACAGTGATGACCCATTTTAACCTGGTCCTGGTCCATTAGTTGGTAAAAGGCCAGAGGGAGAAAACAATGACACACAATGAGGGCGAGCAGGATGAAGGAAGAGGATATTGAGATGTTTGTCATCAGACAAATGCAGATTTTTACAGAATTTTACATTTTTATTGTAGTAATGCAGTTCCTACTATTACTGTATTTGACATATTACACCACCCTGATGCCCAGTTTCCAAACCCAAAATGATATTGTTGGAACTGGTGAAGCATTACTTGTAAATATTTTGAGTTGAAGATGATAGCAGAAGCATGAGAGACATTAAAAGCTGCATCCTGTAGTTTACTGAAAGATAAACACCCCCAGATTACTCCAGGGCAGCAGAGCTGAGGTGAAACGGTGAGACTTTCCAGACGTTCACATTTCCCTGACAAAACAGCACACAGCAGCTGTGTCAAGCCTTCCACGCAAGCTGGTTCTCAGTGCTGATTGAGTAGTCGCTATATGGTAGTTATAGCCATCCCCCAAAACACACACACACACACACACACACACACACACACACACACACACACACACACACACACACACACACACACACACACACACACACACACACACACACACACACACATACACACATAAGGAATGGAAACTGTATCTGCAGTTTAAACATTTTCTTGTGAATGTTGGCTACAAATACTTTACTCGGTTCCTTTTCCTTATTAGCAATTAGAATAATGCTTATGTGCATGTAAACGTACGTCTGTATATGAGGTCGTGTGTGTGTGTGTGTGTGTGTGTGTGTGTGTGCGCGTGCGCACATGCTGCAGCTAGCTTTGGGGATTGTTAACTTATTCATTTGGCTGAGCCTGGCTGCAGATGAGCTCAACTGTTTAATAATAGAGAACTTCAAGTGAAAATGTTTTTTAGTTGGTTTTTTAAGCCTAGTGGATATTTCCTGTGCTTTTAATGTGACGGACAAACAAATGGGTTTTTGTTGGACTGGTTAGTCCAAGAACCACCTGAAATGATTATTTACAGCTGGAATGAGCATGTTCTCTGCCGTAGTCAAGATGGAAAATCACCCCCAACGAGACAGTTGTTGGTAAATAGCTTGTGGGCCTGTGCAGATTGGCTGTCAATCACCATGATAACCTCCCCCATAAGGCTGTTACTCTTTAAGTCCAGCTGTAAAAACGGGCTGATGTTGCATCTCAAACGTAGGAATCTAGCAGTCGCAAGGCCAAACAAGTTGTCATGTAATCTTCTGGAATGACGTGTATTTCACAGAATTTTTAGGAGATATGTAAAAGGCCCCAAAGCCCAGCCAGGTTGATTTATGAGCGATAACGCCCCGGCCTGAGGTCGCCAAGTGTCCAGCTCTGGTGTTGGATAATCCGCAGATGACAGCGGATAAGAAGTGGGCATGTCATTGATTTTATTGCTCATTCTCTATAAGACTCTTTTGCTTTGTCTTTGTCCCGCCACATTTGGGACTCACGCTCTGCCTCACTATCGTGTGTCAGTAACCAGCTGTGAGCGACAAAGAAAGGGAGGCAGAGAAGCCGTCACTTCCTCATATGCAAACCGTGTGCGTGCGTATGTGTAAACTTCAGAGTTTACCATAATGTTAACAAGAGAGGTCAGGCCACTCTGCCTTTTTAAGACTTTCATTAGTATCGATTTCAGTGGAAGGCTGAAGTGTCACATGGCCTAAGTGCCCTTTCAGGGTGTGTTATTAGTGCTCAGACCTGCAGATAGTAACAGTGTTAATAAAATTATGTTTTAAAGTAGCATACAGTCATTCAAATTCAGTTAAAAATACGGCACGTAGTCTATGCTTTCTCTCATGGGATTGGTTTTATCACACACACGCGCGCATAAATCTCACTTGATAGCTTTCAGGCTTTAGATGTGTGTGTTAACAGTTTATGTGTGTCTGTGTGCGTGTGCGCGTGCGCCCGCGGCCCCCCCCCCCCTCGAGTGAAAAATGACTGACCTTTCTCCCTCCCACTCTGTGTTTATTTAGAAGAAAAAGAAGGAAGTGTCATCCTGAACCCAGACTTTTGAGTGTTTGTGTGTGTGTTTGTGCAAGTCAGAGAGCTGAATATGCTGAAGTGTTTTGGCACCTTGAATAAAGTCATCCAGCGGATGAAAAGCGCTGAGTGAGAGATGCCTCAGAAACTGCTGAGGGTGTGTGTCGGGGGTTACATCATATTGTGTGTGTGTGTGTGTGTGTGTGTGTGTGTGTGTGTGTGTGTGTGTGTGTGTGTGTGTGTGTGTGTGTGTGTGTGTGCAATTCTGCGTGTGCGCGCGTTGATAAGCACGTGTGCTTTATGATCATTACAGTGTGGCATAATTCTAAAAGTGTGTGTGTGTGTGTGTGTGTGTGTGTGTGTGTGTGTGTGTGTGTGTGTGTGTGTGTGTGTGTGTGTGTGTGTGTGTGTGTGTGTGTGTGTGTTGACTCGACTCATGGAAAGGCGCTGTGCGTGTGTTAAGGGGTTGGTCGGGTAATGGAATGCATCAGTGCGACATGATGACATAGCTCACTCTGTTTTTCTGTTCTCTCTCTCTCTCTCTCTCTCTCTCTCTCTCTCTCTCTCTCTCTCTCTCTCTCTCTCTCTCTCTCTCTCTCTCACACACGAGTTCTCTCTTTCTTCTTCCTGCCTCATCTTTGAGTCCCGCCTCCCTCTCGTTATCTCCTCCATCTATTCCTTCGTTCCTTTCCTTCCCTCATCTGTTTCTCTCTCTCTCTGTCTTAATCCTTACCTCTTCCCCTCACATCAATCTCTTTCCCTCCTTCACTTTCCATTTGTTTCTGATTCCTCCTTCACTGCCGCGTACTCGTTCACTTCATCGTTGATCTTTTGTAATCCCCATTTTAAAGATTATTATCAAGGCATCTCTGATCTGCTGGAATTGCTGACAGAGATGAGCTGAATCTCTGTTGTAATTTGGATATAACTGACTGCAACCTATATTCAACCCCCCCCCCCCACACACACACACACACACACACACACACACACACACACAGTAGCCTGACGAAATGCGAGTGTGTGCCTGATTAGCGAAAAGAGGGTTATTGTTTTTCCACATTTCATTTATTTATTTATTTTGCCAGGAAACTGCAAAACAATACTGACATTGTGAGAAATAATCACTTCCTGGAAATTCCGAGCCACGATTGGCCGACAGCTTCGGATCAGACGCAGGGGATTGGGTCACGTTGTGTTGAGCCAGAAATGACAAATCTGGGATCAGATGAACAGCTTTCTACTTCCTCAGACACAGTGAGACCACAGTGGACGCAGCAAGCAAAACCTGAGACGCCACATTATACACCGAAAATGTTATTTGAAAGTGTTACTCGGCATGAGAGAGCAGGTCCTCAAGCATACTACGTTCTTTGGTTTTAATTGATAGGAATTCACAGTCTGGCTGAAGGGCCACTTGTATATAAACAGCAACAGACTGTCAGTTTCTACCCAGATGGGGAGCTCTGGTTAAAATGAAACCTTTTGTTTCAATTGAAGGGCACTGAATGAAACTGTAGGAACACCAGAATGAATGACGGAGGAAGTGGTGAAGATGCATAAGCAAAGATGAATTCAGTGGCATCGCCACACCGGCGCTAACATCTGATCTGCTAACTCGCTCCTTGAGCTTCAGAAATGTTGATGCATTAATGAAACGCAAAGACTACGGCATTTAGATTCCATTTCCAAGGGCCATAAACCCAGAGAAATATTGTCATCAGACAATAAATATGGAGAATCCTCCCAAAGTGTTTGATGTCTATGTTTCTCAGTTTATTGCCTCCATTTCACTTTGGTCTCCCTGTCAGAACATCGCTTCTGTCCTGAAAGAGGGATCGTCAGTCGACCTGGCTTCATACTGCTCCACTTTGATTAACGGTCGTCTCTATTTGATTAAATGCTAATCACATTACATTAATCTGACTCATGACTAGTAAACAACAGCTGGAGAAAGGAACTACAGTCGCAGGCCAGTGTCTCTGATGACAACAGATCAACCAGTGACAGCAGGGCTGAATGCATGCTCAGTAGACCAGTGTGCCTTCTTTACAGTAGGAAAGTGTGTGTGTGTGTGTGTGTGTGTGTGTGTGTGTGTGTGTGTGTGTGTGTGTGTGTGTGTGTGTGTGTGTGTGTGTGTGTGTGTGTGTGTGGGTGGGTGACCTTAGTCTAAAATAGATCCAGTCTCTAAACTGCTGGTCATCAGCGTAAAGTGACCTGAGCTGCACATCTAAGCTTTTGCTCTAGAGCACTGTGTGTCTGTTTATGTGTCTCTTCTGTATGTGTGTGTTTAGTGTGCGTGCGTGCAGGTCAGTCTGTGTACAGATTGTGTGTGTGTGTGTGTGCATGTGTAAATGAGCTCCTGTTTCTTTGTGTTCACCTCATATTCTCTCTCTGTGTGTGTGTGTGTGTGTGTGTGTGTGTGTGTGTGTGTGTGTGTGTGTGTGTGTGTGTGTGTGTGTGTGTGTGTGTGTGTGTGTGTGTGTGTGTAAGGGGGCAGCTCCTTGGTTTCATTGTGTCCCTCCCAGATTCCCCACATTCCAACAATACGATGTCATTTCTTAATGGAATGGGTTATATAGTAAATGTGTGTGTTAGCTGGGGTGAACACATGATCTGTGTGTGTAGTCTCTACTCCCTATAGATTAACGTTTCCTTGTTTATTTTTTTTGTGCTTATAAAGTGAAGTAGGATGACATATTTTTGTCGACCACCCAGAAGTTAGCATCCACTGGTTCAACAAACCGGAATCAACCGGAATGCAACAGTCGGATCTTTGATATGTGATAAGTCTATATTAAGAGACTGCAGGTAAAACCAATTGATGCTCAAGATACTAACAAGCAAGAAACGGTTTTGGGTTTAGCAGGTTCACTTGCGTCTGGAAATAGAACCGAATAACGGCGAGACAGAAAGAACAAAGTGTTGTATTGATGCACTCTGTCTGTGTGCAACTGTGCATGGCCGTGTTTGTGGCTTTGTCTCTCTCTCTCTCTATCTCTATCTCTATCTCTCTCTTTCTATCTCTCTCTATCTCTATCTCTATCTATCTCAATTCAATTCAATTTTTTTCAATTTCAATAGCTTTATTGGCATGAAAGTTTAGAAACAGTATTGCCAAAGCATCAACAAAAATAAACATACAATAATATTAATACACAATAACATTAATATACAATATCATTAATATAACATCTAGATTGATTATTAATTACATACGTACAGTGTGTGTGTGTGTGTGTGTGTGTGTGTGTGTGTGTGTGTGTGTGTGTGTGTGTGTGTGTGTGTGTGTGTGTGTGTGTGTGTGTGTGTCACTCATTGTCCCTCATGTTGTGACATGTTAGGACATATTGGGCAGCTAGATACTTCCTATCTCCTTCTCCTAGGAGTATTTTTAATTTTGAGTTGTTATTACATGTTTTAAAATCTGAAATTACAGAGTTGAATTTGTTAAAGTAAATGTTCCTAATTTGATTGAACGCTTCACATTTTAGGAGGAAGTGCATCTCTGTCTCAGTCTCACCTGTCCCACAGTGACCACACGTTCTCTTCTCTTTTGGTGTCCATGTCTTCTTGTGTCTTCCTCTTTCTATTTCCAGTGTGTGGTCACTGAGCCTGTACCTGGTGAGGATCTGTCTCTGCTGTCTCTCTCTGACAGTAGAGAGATATTCTGCCAATTCATAGTTTCTTTCTAGGGCCAGATAACATTCTAGTCTACTTTGGCTTTTAGTTTCTTCCTTCCAGTGCTCCAGATAGGTTTCTTTACATCGTGTTATAATGTGTTTTACTCTGATTGGTGTTTGGAGAGCGGTGTTGTTGTGAGACTGGTCCCGGTGTGTCTGAGAGGAGGCAGTTAGTCTCAGCACCACCTGACATAGGGGACTCTTCTCTGGGCTCAGGTGATATCTCTCTCTCTCTCTCTCTCTCTCTCTCTCTCTCTCTCTCTCTCTCTCTCTCTCTCTCTCTCTCTCTCTCTCTCTCTCTCTCTCTCTCCCTCCCTCTCTGACCTTGACTGAAGCCTTTTGGGAGAAGAGGACAGAGACTGATCAAATAGAGAGACAAGATGGGATTTTTCCCTCATTTTTTTTTGTCTGTTCTATAAATAGCGGCCGACTGTTGTCTGCTGAGCCATAACTAGAGCATAATGACTGGAGACTGTGGCTGCATGTGTCAAAGTGGATATTTGTGTCAGTGTCTGTGCTGCCTGTGTGTTGTTGTCTACTTTCTACTCACCAAAAAAAAAAATAGAAGATTTAAAGCTTAGAAACGAAGGTTTGTAAGATGCTACTTTACTGTAATGTTGCACTAAACTTCAGGAGACAGTTAAGGATTCAAGAGCTTTAATCTGCCTCGTGAAATATTTAGCCTCCTTGTTTCAGTCTCCCTAAAATGTGACATAGGTCTGATAGTGTCGTACAGTTTTTAGGGGCTATGAACATAATGTTGGATGGAAGTTTTGATGTTTAATTAAGCGGATATTCCCCCGAAAATGTATGTTTTTTATTTTAAACGCTTGGCTCTAAACTGAGCGTTATTTGGCACGTGTTTGTGACGAGAGCAGTGAATGAGCATTCAGATGAGCGGTGGTGTAGAGAATTATAGGGCTGCAACTAACGCTGACTTTCATTATTGATTAACCTGCAGATCAATTGATTAGTGGTTCAGTCCATGAAATGTCTGTAAATACTGGACAATTCCTTTTAAAATGTTCCACGGCTCAAGGTGATGTATTAATTGCTTATGTCGTTATTAGTATTATTACCATCTTTATTATCTTGATAGTGAAGTTATGGCTGATAAGTTATTGGATGATAATACAAAGCCAAGGTTCTCATTGATTTAACAAATGCCGCATATATGTTTTTCTTTGGTGTACTTAACTTGAAAAAGATGAATGAACATTTGAAGTATTATTATTAAATAATCCATATTTGCTCAGTACATCGTCGCCTTTCTTCCCCTCTGAGGCAAATAAACAAAAGGTTATGAACTTGAAATCCTCGGTTATGTTATCGGCCATGAGAAGCCGGTAATTATCGAAATCGGCTCGGAAATCCATAACCTTCCTTTCTTCAAAAATAATGAATCCTTTCATTTGAGAAGCTGGAGCCGGTGAATGCAATTACTCTTGAAACATTACTAAAACGTTTAATTGATTATCAATGTAGCTGCCGATTAACTTTCTGTCCGAGGACTAATTGATCATCTATTTACACACACACACACACACACACACTGTGGTGATGAGCTAGGAAGTTCTCCCCACCAGATTAGGAGTCAATCCCTCATGAGCCACAGTTTGCATGATGTAATCACCGCAGAGCGAGGTCACATGGATGGTATGCAACGCTCAGGGCCGTTTTCAATTGAACGGGAAAGCCCCTTCTGTCCTGCTAATGCTGCGGTGTGGTGTGAGGATGAACAGCTGCGTCATTTGCAACCGTCATCCGCCACAAAAATCATTTTTAATGTGTAATAAACTGATATTGTGAGACGGGGTATTTGCTCAGTTTTGCTTTTAAAGGGCCACATGCTGCGAAACCCCACTGCAAAACTTTGAATCTTTACAGCAAGAAAATGTTGTGTGCCATCCCCTTTCAATCCCTGTCACTGACGAAGGCGATAAATCCTGCGTTACATGCAATGGTCGGCGTAATGTCACAGGGTCGGTGTCCAGAGGGGCGCATCATAAGCTGGGTTGGTCTGAGGTTGAAGTCACCGAGTTCACGTAGATGATGAGATTCTGGAGGCAGGAAGTGTTCGTTCCTCTGCAGCGGTGTTGCATTTATCTGAGAAATGAGCTTCTGTGATGAGATAAGAGTGTTGCCTAGTGGTCTTACCTCAGAATCCAAGGGTCAAATGTTTGATCCTGGCACCACACTATGTCCTGTTGAGTCTCCTTTTATGGTAAATTCCCTGTGTTTATAACCTTGAGCTAATTTTTCTGCAACCGATCGACCGGAGAGCAGCATCCAGAGAACAAAGAAGTAGAACGTCCAAACGTATTCTTTAAACCAGAAAGTTAGCTGTGAGAAATCTACTACATGTTCACAATTGACAGTTGGGTTAATAACCTGAATGTCTACCTTGGTTTTCACCCTCAAGTCAGGAGTTTAGTTACAATAGATAAAAACAATTAAGAACATACAACAATGGGACACACACACAGAGAAGTGTTTTCACTTATAGTGATGTAATAATGAGCCAGATCTGTTAGAAACATCTCCTAAAAAGGGAAAAGCCTTCCCAGCATTATTTGTTATTGTGCTGAAAGACAAATGTTTGGACACGGTGTCTTTGTTTGAGTAGTGTGGACAAAAGGTAGACAATACATTTACATGTCACATGAGGAAAAGCAGGTATAAATAATGACGTTAATGATTTAATTGGATCTTGATGGCTCCGTTCTATTCAGGGTGCGCGCTGGCTCACTGAATAGAACGGATCACTAACGTTATTACTCATTTGCTTTTCCTCCCATGACAAGTCAACATGTCAATTAAGGACTGATTGGCCTCAGGTGTGGAGCACCACTTAGTACACCCAACTGTCATTGGCACAACATATTGTTATGTTATATGAGTTTCGATATATTATTAGTTTGGTTGGGCTTATGGCTGAGACATGTTGTGACTGTTAGACCTTTGCTGGATTCAGGCTTAAATTAATTCAGACAGTTTGTAAAAATGATGAAATTCCACTGGCACCACACGCCGGCATACATTACAGCATTATGCTATCTTAATATTTGTGGAATATTGTCCTAGAATGAAACACAAAATGAGATTTTATTGACATAACTCATTCCTGAGGTCAAACATCAGAGTGGTAATGACTTGTTATGACTACAATATCTCACAAAACATTCATATTTTTTTGCTATTACAGCTTTAATGCACGCACACACAAGCCAAACATTGTCCCACCCGTCTATGCTGCTCACACAAACACGTGCGTGCGCGCGCGCACACACACACACACACACACACTATAACAAAGCAGAGTTGACAGAGCGGTCAGGTCTGTTTGTTTACTGTTGTCCTTCCTCTGTGTGTGTGTCGGTGTGTTGCGTTGTCTACTCATTGTGTTATGGGTGACAAACAGCAAACCTCTGTCCCCATGTTGTCGACTCGGGCTCAGCTCCACTGAGAAGAGGGGCAGACACGGAGAGAGAGAGAGAGAGAGAGAGAGAGAGAGAGAGAGAGAGAGAGAGAGGAGAGAGAGAGAGAGAGAGAGAGAGAGAGAGAGAGAGAGAGAGAGAGAGAGAGAGAGAGAGAGAGAGAGAGAGAGAGAGAGAGAGAGAGAGAGAGAGAAAATGAAATGAAATGAAATGAAATGAAATGACAGATGAAGATGTATAGTAGCAGACAGATATGCTGTGTGCAGGACTGGGTTTGTTTTTATGGGTTTATAGTGCGTGTTTCCTTGCCGTTATCTGAAAGCCCCAGTTTGTACTCACTTCATCAATATTTGATTGGAAATATCTCTTGTCCTTCCTCTAGTGCCGAGTGTGCTCATGTGTGCAAATGCAAAATAATGGAGTTACATGCAGTAAATACACTTAACATGTGTGTGTGGTTACGCGTGTACAGTGACATATTAGTGCTGCTATTGTAACACAACCAGACTTACATTCTTCTTATCAATTTATTATTTTTCTGATTTGATTCATTGCTTAATCGTGTTTGGTGTCAGGGCTTCAGTTGGTGTGTTTGAGTGTCAATTAAATCTGTATTTAGTGTTAACATGGTCTATGAACGTGTAAACCTCTATTAGTCGCTATGGATTAGTCGCCGTGAGACTTTTGTTTAAAAAATGGGACAAAAACAAAGCCATTTAAGGTCAATAACAAAGGCAGAGATAGGAGGCGGAGGCTGTAGCAAAAGCTCAATGAAGACGGTACAGAGAGATAAGTGAGCAGCAAATGCTACTCTTTCCAGGTTCATTTTCATCCGCCCTTCCTGTTTCTACCTTTATCTCCTCTTGTGTGACACACACACACACACACACACACACACACACACACACACACACACACACACACACACACACAGAGAGAGAGAGCTAATGGGCAGCTTTGGAAGGTAATGGACTGTGGATCCCCTGCGGTCTGATGGTAGTCCCATTCAACCTGTGTACTTTAGGCATCGTCTGCCTCATTGTATATTCAACATCCAGATGCTCCCCGGCCCCGAGTACAGAGCAGCTGTCCGCGGCAGTGCTGCTGCTTCCTTTCCTCTCACAGATTAATTATTTGAAATGTCAGAATTTCTACGTTACAATTAACCAGTTTAGTTCCATGAATTGAGGAAAACAAACACACGGCATGTGAGGTGAAAGTGCATACAGACTCACGTTCTACACCCTGGTGTGTTGTCATAACTGTGAGCATCGCTGAGCCTCTGTGTCTCTCTTCTGGTTTGTACTGTTTGTGTGTTTGATGTGTAGGTGCATGCTCAGCCATGTGGCTGTGTTTGCAGACGAACAGGTTCGGGTGTTGATGCAGTCAGCTTCCGCTTTTCAGTATCGTATCCTGAATTCTATTCATATTGAGGCTTCACTGGCCTCTATTTCCTCATCGACTATGCTGATAGGTAAGAGGAGAAGTAGGGTGACGACTTCTCCGAGATTCTTCAGAAGCTGCAGCTCGTTATCGGGAGGCTTTTTTTCGGTGTTTGCCGTTTAATGCTTCGTATGTGTCTTTGTGCGCCAGAGCACGAGAAGGTGACAAAAAAACCCGTTAGAGGCGCCTTAACTTTGCAGCATTGCAGTTTAGGTTGCAGGCGGCACTAAACCACACCACGGTCTGCAGCACATCCGCACTCTGGTTGCTGTTAGCGCACACAGACACTCTGCACGGAGCTATTTCTGTCTGTTCAGCATATATCTGATATTGCGGTCAGCCACCAGCTATCTGCTACCTGTGTGCCCATCTACGTAGCTCTGGTGTACTTTTACACTGCTTTGTTTCCTTCCAGCAGATTGATTGACACAGGGCTTTGACTATAGTTAACCCTTTAGTTATCTGCTGTATCAAGTATTTAATTAACCATAATTGACTTGGTTAGAATTTAACAAGATATGTGTCCTTGGCCTTGTGAGGATGTTTTTGATACTTTTCATTAAAACAAATACTGTACGTACATGCTACTAGTCTGTGTGAATGCTAGTAAGCATTTTAAGAAATGTGACATTTGTAAGCATTGTGTAGTACTGTATGTTGACACCGTCTTGAATGACAGCGCTTGCAACGGAGCCTGGCATCGTTTCTGTGGCGTGAGCTGAAAAGAGCTAAGAACTGCTGAAGTGTGTCTTCCAGCACATCTTGGGGGGGGGGGGGGGGATTTAACTCTAAACTCTTTAGAAGGCTTCCTTTTTGGCGAAACAGCAAATCTGCTTTGACTGCAGTGGGAGTGGTGGTGGTGGTGGTGGTGGTGGGGGAGGGAATGTCCTTAATTAGCCCAAACACTACCTCTGCTTCAGCTCAGTAGCTTGAAGCGAGCACGGGGGAGGATGAGAAGAAGTAGACACAAAAGGGGTGAAAAGAGGGCAGCGGAGGGGAATGAAGACGGGAGAGAAGGAAGAGATATAAATGAAACTGCTCCTGATGCTGCTGCTTTTACTATAACATCATGTGCATACGCCATGTTCTTAGCACCTGGAAGTCTGTCTTCAACATCTGTTACATTGGTGCAGTAGTGTCGCCGTACATTACTGAGAAATCCGTCTGCGTGGTTTGGTCAAATATTGAGCAATAGCTGATTGTGTCTGTGTGTGAGAATGGACACGTAGCCATCGCCCAACCCAACAGTATGACTGTAAATGCTAATGTCACCAACTTTGTCTCTACTTGTCTGTTATAGATAACATCTCTTTTCTTTTTAACCAAAGTCTCAGGTGTGACACTTAATGTAGATTTATTTTTGATGACAGCTCCCGTCTCTTTGTTTTATAAAGACATGTGTGGCCCTTTTGTCTTTCTCGTGAACATGTCTTTGTTGTTTTCACTTCATCACAAACAGGTCCTGCCAGCCAGTGTTTGTGCATCGCTAACGAAGCAAAAATGAGCGATAGTTGCTGTTCTTTTATATGATATGAGTAAACAGTTTACACACACACACACACCTTTGTGTGTTGCCTTTGGGGTGACAGCTATGATGTGTGTGATACTTCAAAAGACGGATGCGGCATTTGTGTATGAGTAAGTGTGTGAAAACGTTTCTGTGGGTGTGTGTGTTCATGAATGTGGATGAATTATCCCTTTGTGTTTGATCTTATCTACCACTAACTATTAATTGACTTTAGTTTACAGCTCCACCAATACTGGGTTTATAGGCTGATGCAGGCTAGATGATGAACTGATTATTGGAGAAAGTAATTTGCAGAATTATTTGGAATGTCCGCATGACCAGCGGACTGCAGCTAACTGATTCAACAGAGAACGTCAACAAATTAAGAAAGCAGGTTGCATAATTTGGTCTGAATATGTCACAAACCAACTTTCTCACACGACGTGCAATGAGAGGAAAAACCAGAATCAGAGATGCAGCATTTCAAATGAGATTTGCGTGTATATATAGAATATCATCATAGTGAATTACTGATAAAAGCGGTGCTTTAATTCATGTTTTTCCTTGCACCAGAAAGAAAACCAGCATTTGTTTCTACAATGAAACTTCACCCATGATGTCATGTTCTCTTAAATTAATCAAATGACTTGTCCTTTCATCCTTTACTTGTTTCATTTAATTAGACAGGTTGAATCTTGACTGATGCAAACAAGGCTTCATTAAACAAAAAGACTTGCTATCTCATGTTCTGTGTTGGCAGGCTGTCTTTTCTCACTGACTCAGCCATGAGACAGGTACAGACACCTGCACACGTCTTCCCCTCTTTTACTTTGTCATTCCATCCACCCTCCAGACGGCCGCAGATCGACCCTGGTGTTTTCTCAGTCTGCTGCACAATCATTGGTCCATCTCTTTATTCTCTCCGTCCAACTCTCCATTCTCTCTCTCTGTCTGCCGCCCTCTCTTTCACCGATTCTTTCTCTGCTTTTTTTGTCTCTTGTTCTTTCACTCAGTCTTCCTGCTCTGCTGTCCTCTCTGTCTAACGCTGTTTGTGTCTGAACTTATCTTCTTCAGTGCTACCATTTTGCTCTCTCTCTCTCTCTCTCTCTCTCTCTCTCTCTCTCTCTCTCTCTCTCTCTCTCTCTCTCTCTCTCTCTGTGTCTCTCTCTCTCTCTGTCTCTCTCTGTCTCTCTCTGTCTCTGTCTCTGTCTTTGTCTCTGTCTCTGTTTCTCTTTCTGTCTCTGTCTCTGTGTCTGTGTCTATAAATAGCAGTCTCGTGGGCTGGAGGTGTTAGCAGCAGCACATGATTCATATTTTAGCTCTGCCTTTTTATTTACCTTCGCTAGTCTCCTGACGGGACCTCATCTTCTCTTCTCCTCTCCTCTCCACACATGAAGGCACCTGGATCATATTCAAATTACTTTCACCCCAGTAAACTGTGTGTGTGTGTGTGTGTGTGTGTGTGTGTGTGTGTGTGTGTGTGTGTGTGTGTGTGTGTGTGTGTGTGTGTGTGTGTGTGTGTGTGTGTGTGTGTGTGTGTGTGTGAGAACCATCATGGCCTCCATTCATCAAGCTGTCTCCTCTTTAAACTCAGACTCCTCTTGTGCTCAGTGATCAAACGTGGAGTAAACTGGCTGTAGGGAAGCTAGCTGTCTGAATGTGAAGCCGGTATCAGCGAGTGACTCTCAGCAAGTTTGAGAGAGACGGAGACACATCTGTCAGCAGTGTTTACAGTTTATTTCTCCTGCCTCACTGACTGAAAACAGACCGTTATATGCCAGACAAAACAACCTCATCACTTTGTAGAGACTTGGCAACCTTAGCGTGTGACCAAAGTGTGGCTGATCATGTGCACAATATGTGTAAAAAATGTGAAATTAATTATTTAATGTTTCATGTTGTATGAATGGCCAGACAGACGGACAGAGACAAGCTAATGTAAAAGTGTTGGATGGACTATGCAGGCAGCCACTCTATCCATTAGAGCATTAGACTTTCTAAATGAACACATTTTTAAGCACTTTAAATCCTACCTTTTTTTAAAGGTAGGATTTAAAGTTGAGTTGCGTTAATGACTTTCTGCCATGCACATGCGTCATGTTAATCCACTGCAGATGCAGACTTCATCTTTGCTTTTTAATAAAAGCTCATAATAGCTGATTTAATATACGGATGGCTTTCACGCTGACTGCAAATACTGTGCACACATATGTAAATACAGCTGTGCAGTTCCATACATGTGCAAACGGAGTAACCGTGCAGCACATTCACATCAATGCATTCATACCCCGACGCACTTGTAACACAAGTAGTTAGGTAGGGGGTTTGAGGTCAGATTCAGGGTCAGTGTTTGGGGTCTTAAGGGCGAGAGCCCCTCTGAATGATGATAGGTTAGTAGAGACGGATAGAAGAAGAAAAGGAGAAGAAGAAGAATGAGAGGAAAGCTCGCTGACTTCACAGGATGTGAGCGTGCAATCTCATAGTCATTTCTGGTAAGTGTGTGTGTGTGTGTGTGTGTGTGTGTGTGTGTGTGTGTGTTCCAATGACTCTTCTTCGTCTTCCTTTGACCCTGTGGTGAACTGATGAGGCAACCACTTTGCTTTTCATTAAGAGAACATTAAAGCATTGGTACCTGTGGGTTCTGCTGAGTTTATCCATGACCTCACTATTTAGAGGTTCTGTTTAAAATGGTAGTTCTGGTTGAGCGGTAAAGTTCAAAAATTCAACTCCTTGTCAGGAGTTGAATTCTGTGTCCATGATCATTTCTACTACTTCTTCTACTCCACTTCTGTCATTTCCTCTTACTTCTACTTGTACCTCTGTCCTCTTCCTCCTTCTTTTTTTCTTCATATACTTTTTCTTCATAGCTGGAGAAATATTGTACTCGATGCACACTGAAAACATTTTTTTGTACACCATACATTGTACACTTCACTTCTTTTTAAAGGTCCTCTCTATTTTTCTACTACCTGTGTAGCTGTAAACGTTGTTGTTGAGATCACCACCACGGCAGCTCTTGGCAGATCCACTGGTTGATAAACTAGATCCGTTCGGCATCTGTATCAGTTACAGGTGGTTTAAAGCAGTCAGTTATTCAGTAGATAAACAGACAGTAGCTGACTCAACCCGTGCACACCTGAAGTGATGTAACAATTGAAAAGAGATGTTTTACGAGTGCGTTGGTTATTGATAAAGATCTAGATAATAACAGTGCATCTGTCACTGAATCAGTTTCACTGGTACGTGGAGAAAGATTTATGAAGATTAGAAACGCACCTTTGCATTGTTAAGCTATAAAGTTTGCACACAATAAATTCCAATAGTGCCACATAAAAGCATAACTTATGTTTTTCCAGATGGGGAAGTTGAGCTTGGCACAGGTTTGATTCTGAGGTCCCAAAAATAAGTTTCAGGAAGTAACGATATCACAACATTTCTTATTATATACTATAAAATGTTCTACGTCTCTAAATAAGCAACAGTTTGTTTCTCGTTCGCGTTACAGTGTAGCTGGAAATGGAAAGGACATACTACGAGGTCAGGTTCCCTGCTCAGCGGGTGAACCATAGCAGCGATGTTGTCGGAGAGTGTGGGGGGTTCAGACAGCAGAGCAGCCCTAGTTAGATTTCCTGCGCCTTTTGATACAGTAAGTGTCAAGAGAGCGTGTGTTTTTACCAGAGAAACGAGCGAGTCGCTCCGGACACACCGATGCTGCAGCGTGTGTGTTGGCACGGCACTTGGTATGGACAGGTGTGGGAAGTCTTTTGAAGTTGTAGTTCTGATGGAGCCTATCATCACACACACACACACACACACACACACACACACACACACACACACACACACACACACACACACACACACACACACACACACACACACACACACACACACACACACACACACACACACACACACTTCTCTCCTCTCTCCTGGGCTTTGCCCCACCAGAAACTGTTTGAACAGGCAGTCAGTTATGAAGAAGCTGCTTATCAAAAACCCAGACGTATTAATCAATGCAAACATCCTGACTGGGCTGGTATACTGTACGTTATTGTACTGCGTAGTGTGCGTTCGCCTTGTGCTCTGTGTCTGCCTCACTCTCAAGCTGTCTTGCTTACTTTCTTCCTGCCTCTGGCTTCAACCCTGTTGTTCTGACCTCTCATAGACTTCCAGCAGCGTGGTGTAACGCGTCTCTGTGTGTGTACGTGTGCTTTTTGTGTGTTTTCATCTCGGGCCAGAGAGCCTAGTAGAGGCATTTCTGTTGACATTACCCACTCTTTGTCTGTTTGTGCTCCCCCTCTGACATTTGCTGGACAGGTTTTCCAGATTTTTCTCTCCATTTCCGACTGTGTGTATTTGGACCTTATTGACTGAAAAAATCTATTGGGAATTTGAAGAGGCCTCATTGGGCTCTGAGAAATTGTGCTTGACATTTAGTTTTACTATTTTCTGACATGTTATAGACCAAATGATACCTTTTAATAATTGCGAAAATAATCAGCAGGATAAAAGATAATGAAAATGATCCTCCGTTGCAGCCTACTGGGATCTGTTTTGATTTCTTGGTGGCGTTATGTAACTTATTAACAGCTCTTTCTTACATAAACAACGTTGCCTCTGAGAAACTCCACTGCAACAGCTGCTAAAGCGTTTGTCGCTTACTCACCTTACTAGAAATTCAAACCCGCAACTTTCACAGCCCGTCTCGTTTTCCCCTTCAGGCAGCCACCGCTCCACCGTAGGAGATCTTTAAAGTCTTATTCAGCGTCTCCCTGATGTCGTGGTTCATTGTATGGCTATTTTAAGCAGCAATTGTGTTAACTAAGGCCTATAAATCATATCGTCATCGCTTGGACATCTTTTATACCTCCCCTCACATACACGCCTTATTCAGGTGTAAAATAGGTTACAGGCACGATGAGAGTCTACGTTATGGATCACGTGTGTTTGCGCTCTTACTTGCTTGACTTTTTGGAGTGTGCGCACGTGGATCCCGATGCTTGTGTGCGGTAGCGACATTGACAGGAGCTCCGCTATTGTACAAGTCTTTGTAAAGGTAATTGCAGCCAGATGCACCGTGTGATTAATTACAGGGTTTCCTTTCAAAAGGCGACGGAGCTGTACATTGTTGTAAGTATCCAGCGCCTTGCCCCGTAACAAAGTCTGCCAACCATTACACTACAGCAGAGACAGCTGAGATAGCAAACGCGCTGGATTCTTGAGCTTTGGGTCGGGACCCAGAAGGGGTCACAGGTTGATGTGGATTGAGAACAGCAGCGAGACATGTTTGTGTTGAGGTAACCCTGGAGGCCTAATATGACTCATGAAATGTGAAAGGTTGTCTTCGGTACTGCAAGGGACTAATTGATGCTCAAACTTTCTTAAATACAGGCCTTCTTTAAAAAGAAAATTACGATAGGAGCTACTGTACATAATGGGAACAAACCTTTTCAACTCAAAGAACTAACTAATTTCACGCCTAAGAACGACCAATTATTCCTGTCTCTTTCTGAATGAGCCTTTTAACTTTGTTCTTTTATAAGAATGTCTGTATTAAGACTTTTAATCGGGCCTTGTGGTTATCTTGGTGTAAAAGGTTGTCACACAGTGTGTGTGAATTGGTGTAGTAGTCTCATTAGTGTGGCCTTGTTGTCGTCATTACACTTATATTTCCTGAGAATGAAGCTCATTATGAAGTTCTACAATTCAGCTTTTGTCTCAATTTGACGGCTCATTATCTGGGCTGTCCTGCCTCGCGCCTCCTCTCATGTCTCCCCCCTCTCCTCAAATCCCTCCTTCAATCATCTCTCTTCTTCCCTCCTTTTTCAGCTCTTGTGCTCTTTTTCCTTTTCCTGATCAGCCAATAACATCTGCTGTTCTCCTCCTTTCCTCTCATCATTTCTTCTGCTCTGCTCCCATCTGTCCTCCTCCTCCTCCCCCTGTCGCCTGCTATTTTTACTAACCCAACACATTTCACCCATTTCTCTCACTTTCACTCTAAAATCTCCCAGTCTGTCCTCCTTCTTTCCAGCTTCTTATTGCCTCCTTCTATCTAATCTTAACTGTAATACCTGGGTTGTCATCCAGCAGCAGCAGCAGCAGCAGCAGCAGCACTCCTGTCCTGTCCAACATCTTTGTGAAGCTTCAGACTGACTCAGTCCTTGTGACATTGACAATTCTGTCTCTTAGAGAGGCATTACTGAGACAGAGAGGCACCTCTGCTGTAACCCTACACTGTGTGTGTGTGTGTGTGTGTGTGTGTGTGTGTGTGTGTGTGTGTGTGTGTGTGTGTGTGTGTGTGTGTGTGTGTGTGTGTGTGTGTGTGTGTGTGTGTGCGCGTGTGCGCGCGCGTGTGCATGTGCGTGTGCGCCCATGATGTTCGAACAGTTATTGCATCACAGTGTCACACAATCCGACTCCCATTTGCTATCGAACAACGCTTTTTGGCTGGCACATTCTCATCTAGTTTCCTTTAAATGCTCTGGTGAATGTCACTATTTAGGCTGTAATTCACTTTGCGTGTGTGTGTTTATGGTGAGAGAGATCTGGCGGAGTATGGAACATTTTCTGCATTGTGCGTCGTCCCAACAGGACAAATATGCCCATTTCCTCTTCCTGTAACCTCACTTTCGTCGTCACTTCTGCTCTCACGCCTCCTCTGCTTTCCTCCCCTGTTTTGTCTTTCATGTGTACACGGTGTCTGCATCTGAATAAACTCCATAATTATACATACATTTATTGTCTCCTTGTAATTAAAAAAGAAGAAGAAGAGGAGATTAAACAAAGTTAGTTTTTTCATCATTCATAACGTGACAGATGTTGACATATATTTTCGTTTGGATACGTCTGCTTCAAATCACATGTGAGTGTCTGAGAAAGCGACATGGAGAAAAAGTAATGTGAGAAAAGAAAAACTAGGCTAATGTCTTGTAGCAGTGCCTGCTTTGGCAGTAATGGACTCTCATCTGGAACACATTAACCCCAAAACCTGCATGTAACAAAACCACAGTCACTCGTCAGACGGACCCACAGAGAAACACACACACACACACACACACACACACACACACACACACACACACACACACACACACACACCCCCCCCTCTCTGGAACCCGTCCAGTCGTCTGTCACAGATTATTCCGTTTTCTAGCGCACAGCTCTATCGGTAGCCTGTAACTGTTTAAACTTCTCTGATTACCGCGTCAGAGCTGGAGCCCTGAATCGGTTACTAACCAGCTGCAGAGGAGACATAGGCCACTGGGAGAAGGAGGGAAAGCACAGTAGACGGGAGCACTGAAGGGGGCATGGAGATATGGAGGGGAACCAGGATTGTTGTCTTATACGTTTGATGTTTTAACTTGTTTGTTCTGTAATCTTTTATTTGTCTCCCTCTTTTAAAATCACTAAATTGTCACTCTCGCATCTCTTTCCATGAGCTAATCCTCCCTTTTATGTTTATTGCATAGATGGGACTTGTGGAGTGTTGTGATTTGGTTTTTTTTGCGCTCGTGAAGGTGGGTTCGTACAGTTTGTGTATGTGCTTAATACATTTGTGTGTGTGTGTGTGTGTGTGTGTGTGTGTGTGTGTGTGTGTGTGTGTGTGTGTGTGTGTGTGTGTGTGTTCATATTTCTTGTCAAGGTTTTTTGTTAATCTGTTGATAACCTCGGGGGCTCGTGGGGGAGTAGCGCACACAAACACTAACGCACATCAGAGACGCAGTGAATGTAGTATTCTTATGGTCGGTGTGCGTTTGTGCCAAAGCAACAGACGGTTGGCTACTCTATAAAGTGGTTGTTAGGATGACGGCACATAAATGTTGTTTAAATGTTCCACACGCACTTTTTTATTTTGCATGCATTTACTCTCCTCTCTATTTGTCACCTAAAAAAACTACTTTTTATGTCAAAACTGGGTTGTTTTAAACAATGCTGCGTTTCTTGCCACAATTACTTTATCAGTAGAATAGCAGCAAGCAGCGATGTGTTTTCCTTCACCAGCTGGCCCTTGCACAATGACAACATACTAACATAATGGGGACCAACTCATCAAAACATGGCTCCATAGAGCTACTGGTCACAAATCCTTTGAATAAACGTAGACGTTGGATAACTAAAGTATCTGCTAATAATTATCGTGTGACGTAAATATTGCAAACAAAAAGAATAGTTGGCTCTGTCACCTCCTTGTGTCTCTGATTGGCTCCGCCTCCTTCACTACTGCACTTTCTCACTCTTTAAATCAAGAATAACAAACGGCAAAGGTGAGTGAACTTCACCCCCCCCACACACACACACACACACACACACACACACACACACACACACACACACACACACACACACACACACACACACACACACACACACACACACACACACACTCTAAGTTTGGGACTTCTAGCTGATAACTCCAGTCGAGTGCCCATATACTCTGCAGCAGTATACTAGGAACACTGAGTGCTGCTGCTTGATTGGATGCCGATGGCTGTTGACGATCTTTAAAGGGAAACCTGAGAAGTTCAGCCTGGGCGTTAATAGCGTGGGCCTTGATTTAATGGAGTGTAAAGGGATAGTCCTCTGACGTTATGTAATAGTTTTTATCTGGGACAGCCCTCGTCCCGTCTCTCGCACTGTCGGATCATCAGTTACTGTAACGACGTCGGGACGTCGCTTCAAGACGTCACGGACACCCTGTAGAATCCACGGAGACGTGCACAGAAGAAGCGCATGCCGCGCAACAACAGGCACATGTGGATGCAAAATGTTTCTTGTTAATGAACCCGGCAGCATCTGTCGGTGTTTTAGCGGGCTGAGTTGTGCCGTTTCTCTTTTTCATGTGATGTCGTGGTAGTGAAAACAAAGATTCAAAGGTATGAGCAGCAGACACTTTTTAAAATGGATCATATCCATCAACATAGTCTGTTTGTTTATGACGCGTTAATAGAGGCAGATGGGCCTACGCTATATTAAGACTGCAACCTTTTACACACTACCCCTCCTCCACACACACACACACACACACACACACACACACACACACACACACACACACACACACACACACACACACACACACACACACACACACACACACACACAAAACATGTATGCATGTAAAAAGTAATGCGCTGCACATAGAAATACAACTGCTTTATTCACACTTGTCAAACATGACACACAAGCTGATTAAGCACCGAGTGGCCTCCTCTGCAAAAATGGTCAAATTCCTCGAAGTTCAAAGACTTTTGGGGAGCCTCAGGGCAGGCAGGGCTGCTGCTGTATGGCAGCCATTTCTTTCCAATGTTTCAAATTTATCTTCGTTACACTTCAAGGAGCATTTTACAGCCCAATCAATCAATGTAGATGCTACTTATTTAAACAAATTTTAAACAGGCATTTAGAATAAATGTTTCGTTGCATGTCCATAAGAATATTTCTCTTTCTTGACGTTTTTTCTTCCTTATTCTGACAGGTGAGATTTGTTTTTCTTTTAAAACTCTCACAAACACAAATGCATTCTATCCAAGTCAGACCAAGCCTATTACTCCTGATAATCCTCCTGAAATACTAATGTCATAATGAAGCTGAAGCAAATAATTTAAAAAAAAAAACCTTTTAATGTGACCAACACTGTGGTAACCGTTTGACCGTGAAAACTTTGGATCCTTGTTTTCTTCACATAACTTTATTAGATCTTTGTTTCCTGTTCATAGGCAACAAAGGGGGCCATTGTTGGTCGCTAATCATTTCTATCAAACCACAAGCAGTGAATAGAGCTTTATTACAGGTCTGGATACAAACAGGTTGGCTCAGCTGATTGAGGATTTTGGCATTACATTGGTTTAGACACGGACACGCAGTTTTTACTAAGAACTAGTGTGAACTATGGAAGCCTGGCATGTCATCACTTTTGCTCATTAGCTCCATATTTGGGATTGTTCCTGGTATAATGTGATTCCTTTGCATGGCATTGCCCTGCTGTTACAGATTAACACTTTTGAGAGGAAATTCCACTCGTTATCCTCAGATTTCCTTTGGATCGACGCGACTGGATCAAGTGGCTGAGCTGAAGGGTGTGATGTGGGAGAGAGGGACGGCTTTTGAAATGCATCCTGCTTGCATTGCGGGGGAATCCCGTGAATGGGAAAGAGAGGAGAGTAACGGGAGTTAGGAAAGGAAAGGAGAAGAGAGGAGAGTGGGGAAAAAAAAAGGAAGATGAGCGAGGAGGAGGGGAGATGAGGCGTGACCACCACAGCAGAGAGTGATGACTATATTGGCGTGTGTGTGTGTGTGTGTGTGTGTGTGTGTGTGTGTGTGTGTGTGTGTGTGTGTGTGTGTGTGTGTGTGTGTGTGTTGCACAGAGAGATGAGACAATAGGGTGCACAATGAGCGGCAGGCTGAGATGGCACCTATTGTCAACGCACATGAGTACACGTGCACACACACATTGAGGTTGTTATTGAACCCATGCTGGTGAATGGGTTTGTTTGTTGTGCCTGTTACAAATCAGACAAAGAAGAAAAAACGATTAATATGTCCCTCCCTCAGAAGATTGACACCTGTAGTTGTAACATGTAGTTCTTTAAGGAATTTATACACATAATTGTTTATTACTTTGTGTTTTGTCACTGTGTGTATAGCCACTCAAAAGTAAACTGAATAGTGTAATTAACATATCTCCAAAGGAAATGCATAAGGAAAACCAAAGTGTATGTATCTCACCACATTTACTACAGAAACAACCGATATTCAGCCACAGCTATAGGTCAGATTACAACACACACACACACACACACACACACACACACACACACACACACACATGGCCCTGGTTACTGCAATATGTAGAGTGGTGAATGATGGGAAACCAAAAACCACCTAAATGGGAGGAAAGAAGGAGGGAGGGAGGGAGGGAGGGGTGGGGATGATGGAGAGACAAAGAGTGAAGCGAGGCAGTCGCAACGAGAAACAACAAGGGGGAGAAAGAGAGGACGAGAAGATAAAGCAAACATGTGGGCAGTGTAGGAGGAGGCTGTGAACAAGTGAACTCAAATCTCTGTTTCCTTCGTTTTGCTGAAATGTCTGTATCAGTGATGAGGTCAGTCTCCATCACTTTCTCTCCCCTCTGACTTTTGCTGGAACTTATTCATCCTCTTTTCAATCATTCTTATTCAGAACAGATGCTCTCCCTCTCTCCCTCTTTCTCTCCCCTTTCTCGTATGCTGGCTAACCATAACAAGCTGTGGTAAAGGTCTTGGAGAGGTTTTGGTTTTTGTGTGTCTTTTTCATGCACATGCTCGTGTGTGTGTGTGTGTGTGTGTGTGTGTGTGTGTGTGTGTGTGTGTGTGTGTGTGTGTGTGTGTGTGTGTGTGTGTGTACGTGCTGCAGGGGGTTTGTAGTTCTTTGCAGGAGAGTCTTTCCAGAGTGTGGGGGGTCTGAGAGACACTTTTGGCTACATACTAATGGAACACACTGGGCCTTTTTCATGCACTTGCAGATGCACACACACACACACACACACACACACACACACACACACACACACACACACACACACACACACACACACACACACACACACCACCCCTACATGTGCCCCCGTCCGCCGCCACTGTAGGTCTTTACTGCATATAGAAACAAATCGGGTCATTCACTCAACCGACAGGCTTAATGTAATCATGATTTACAGGTCCTGGTTTTTCTCTGCAGTTACAGAGTGGCATTCTTTGAAATTTGGGTCAGGACTCAAAAGGTTAATCAGAGGAACATTCGAAGTGGGTCAGCAGCACATTCTGGAGAAACTGGGATGAGAAGTTTATAGTCCAGTTAAGTTTCCAAGAGATTATGGCAAAAAAAAGAATAGTATGCTGCCAGTTGTTTGCTGTGTTGGAATAATGACTTTTAAGGTAAAACGATGAGGTCATGCATGCATGGTTTTTAGGAGGAAATTCTCTTTTTTCTTTGCAGTGCAGTAATTCTCAAAGCATCTGCAGCTCGTCTTAATAAAACTCTCCCACTCAGACTCATAATTGTATTGTTCATGTAAAAAGTTCCCCTCAGGGTGCAGCTGCAGACTTTGGACAGAGTCTGTCTCTTCTTCATCCTCTGCTTTAGAACCAAATGATCTCTAAATGCTTAAGTTTAAATACTGAGGTGTTCAACACCTGACTAATTGACCTTCTCTAATTTCCTCGTATTGTAAAACCTACTTGGCTGGTGAAACCGTCAACATGACAAATAACTTTGTGAATTTTCTTCTTTTCCTCGTCTGGATTTGCTTTTCTTATGTAAACCCATGTTGCTGTTACATAAAGGAAACACAGGCTATCATGTATGCGATCATGTATGCTATGCTTAGGCTTCCACTGTCCCCAGGAGAGATTAGGAACGTGGCACAACTTCCTTTGAGAAACTACACAGAAAAGGAGCATATAATAGTATCAGTTGTAGTACAGTGTAGCACCAGCTCACCATGTCAGAGTGTTTAAGTCAGCATTTTCCAGCACTCGCGGTATTGTCTTCTGTTGCAACCTCCGTCCATCTGGTGCTGCGGGTGCGCCACGCTCGCTGGGGTGCAACCAGCCCAGAGAAGACGAGAGCAGATGATCACTGAGCGCAAAAGCCCAGCGTGATGTCCAGACTAGACCAGTTGATCAGAGGGTATACGCTTTCAGCTGCTCTGCAGGACGCTGCATTAATGCCGTAACACTGCCGATTCTGTTTCTGCCGCCTGTCTGGCTGCCTAGTTGTGCATGTGGGTGTATGTGTGCCTGTGTGTGTTCACGTGTGTCCTCAGTTGGCTGTTACAGAACAGAAATGGGGCAGTCGGATATGAAGCTGTCACCTACGCAGCGATGTATAGGAAGCTTCTTTCAAGTCCTCAGATAGGCGAGAGGAGGATAGCGAGAGTGCTCAGAGAGTGAGAAGTCCTTGTGTCGTTTGTCCAAATAAGAGCCTGCAGATTTCAGTGTAAAGGCTTGTCTTGCTTAGGTGTGTGGGTGTGTGGGTGTGTGGGTTGGTGTGTGGGTGTGTTTGAGTCTGACAAACTCAAGTCTCATGTTGTTTTGAAGCTCGGAGCAGAACAGACAGGATGGATAGAAAGAAAACAATCACTCAACAGACAGACGGACTCATGCACCACGGATCAAATTAATTCCTTAAATACCCAAAAAGCTAATACATTTTTTTTTTTAGATATGCATTTACTGCCTCCTACAAAGCCTCTACTGTATAGCAGCGGACCCATTTATCCACTAGAATGAAGAAGGAAACATTAATAATGGATTAGGAAGCCCCCTTAGACTCGCTGTCTGCTCTCCCGCTCACAACTATGGAGACACACTCAGAGAGAGAGAGAGAGAGAGAGATGGGGAGAAGTAATCTTCTAGTGCCCCGAGGGAGGAGTCTAGCAGTGATATTGGTGGTCAGGGTCTCTCCTAAGTGCTGCTGGGAAACGGAGCGTTGGCTTCCAGTCAGTCAGGTGGCCCACAGCTACGGTCATGTGACCACCCAGAGTGTCACGTGACCGTGATACGAGAATGGGGAGCGCGGTTTGGTGAGCACACACACGGATGTTTGTGTGTGTCAGTTGCTAATGGGCCATCATCAGGGAAGTGGTT
This sequence comes from Cebidichthys violaceus, assembly GCF_023349555.1. Lineage (NCBI taxonomy): Eukaryota > Metazoa > Chordata > Actinopteri > Perciformes > Stichaeidae > Cebidichthys > Cebidichthys violaceus. The sequence continues at coordinate 1,416,507 of NW_027176717.1, forward strand.
GCTGCGGGACGAAGGGATAAGCTGTTATCACACACACACACACACACACACACACACACACACACACACACACACACACACACACACACACACACACACACACACACACACGCGCGCACTTAAAACATACCGAAGCTTTCAGATTCTCTCTCTTCCTCTCTCTCTGTCTCTCTGTGTGTGTGTGTGTGTGTGTGTGTGTGTGTGTCATATGATATAGATGAGGCCCCATGTTATCCAATGTGACAATATGAGCTCATCACCTCAGAGATCATCCTAATCTCTGAAGCAGCTCACAAGGTTTTCTAAAAGCTTTATAACATTAAAAAGACGTGACCTGGCGGAATCTTCCGTGGTTTGCGGGGTAGATGTCGACCGATTGTTTAGATACCCACTCGATAGTACTGCCACTGTGTATCCCAGTGTTGTGGGATTTGGTGGCACTGTAGCTTTAAACACTGTGAGTGATGCTGAGCTTCGTCTCAGATGGTTTGCATTAATGCACTGGGTGCTTTTTTTTTTTAAATGCCATATTCAAATTAAGTACGCAAATCAAACAATAAGATGCTGTAAACAAAAAACAGTTAAATTGGATGCAAGGGGCCCCTCATTGGGCCTCTATTTAAAACTGGTTGCCGTGTTGATAATCCTGATGATGTTGCCAGCAGTAGGTGTCTAACCTCCAACGTCTGATCTTGCATCACCTTAAAGAAATACAGTTGCTTCTTTAAATGAAATGTGAAACGCTCTGGCTGCGGTCTCACTCTGTATTTTCAGTTATTCTGTCTTCTATATTTATAACAGTCTTTGTGTCAGTCCTGTCTGCAGCATTGTCTCTTCTTTCATCCTCTGAAAGGGTCACAGACGTCATTAAACCTTCTGGATGTGTGTCATTAGTTCCTCTGAAAACACAATCATCTGTTTGTTCCAGGTTGGAAGTGGAACATCTCATTCATATTTTTCTTTTTTGTCCCCATGTGCTGGAACCTACTTGTAACTACAGGTTATCCTGTGAAGAGTTTTGCGTAGATAAATTGATAATTTGATGTCACAGAGGACATTGCAAACCATATTTGGGCTTCCATCCTTTGAGTGTTGAGGTTTTGTCGTTGTCAGCTGGCAGCACTGATTTTTTTTATTTTCGGGGCTGCGATGTGCTGAATGTGTCAACCACGGTTAGACACAGAGCTGGTGAGGAAACTAATCATTAATGTGCAAACACATTCAGACAACGCACACACACACACACACACACACACACACACACACACACACACACACTTGCACACTTCTTTACAAGGCCTGATCCGCCCACGCTGCCCTTTACATCTTTGTTTATTGAGGTATCAGTTCTAGAGCTGGAATGCCTGTTAAACTCTGTGTTTGTAGCGGACTGTTCAAAGAAGCTAGTCGTCCACAGGATGGAAGAATGCCGACCATACCTTTAGCTTGTTTTAGTCACACCGGGTGGCTCCAACCACTATTGATAAAGACTTTGTTAAAGCTCAGCGTGAACGTTATAGACCGCCATTCACATCCAAGCAACACAAATATGAAGGACTCGGGAAGTAGGAGCTTGAACCTGAACGTTTCAGGAGGGAATCAGGAGTGTTTATTGGTGGGAAGCCAGCGAGGGATCATTCACATAGAGGGCAGGGGAACGCCTGGTACACATTCCTGCTGATGCTGCTCACTGGCAGGTGAAAAGAAGCAGCTGGTGATGCAAATCCACTGGTTTTACCCTCTCAAATGTGAATATTTAGTTTTTTGTGATTAAGTAACTGGACATGCCTTTTTGTTCAACCTTTTGAGAGCATACAGTAAATGTCACACGCACAATTTGGACATTCGAATGAAATGGCAGAAAGTAGATAACGTGCACTTTATAGTTAATAAGGAGTAATTTCAGAAAATGTCTGTTTGTCTCCGTTTACAACCTCCCTGTGAGTTCACGTTGGAATTACAAGTGAGGATCACAGTAAAGGGGAATGAATGGAAAGTCAATTTAAAACACAGGCCAGTAGCTTACTTATCTTACTTTGTCTGCTGCGGTAAGTCAAACCAGTTTATTCATAAATCACTTTTGTAAACCAGTTTGTCACCATGTACCTCTCATACAGTCTCACTCTATCAGATGTTTATCGCTTCTTTGAGTCAAGATGAAAGGAAACAGTCTACTGTTTTAACCCTTTCCACATCCTTCTCTAGTGCTGTATTTTATGTAATATGGCACCATTTTCTGAAAGCACATACTTTCATATTTCACCTGCATTGGTATTCTGGCAGCATGTTTAGATGGTGTTTCAGTGTTTGATGTTTTGTAAGCATTTATTATTCCTCCTGTGCTCTCTCTTCTCTACCTAACTTGTTTATTTCCCTCTGTTGATTAGCTTTCCTCTCCACCCCTCCAACCCTTCTTCCAGCTTCATTTGATTTTAATCTCACTCACTCTTTGTTTGAGTAAATGCCCTCTAGATTTTCCGATGAACAATGTTTCTTAGTTGTTGTTTCTTTTTTTCCTCTTCTGTCCCGTGTGCAGGATCGCAAGCTGTCCAAGTCTGAGCGCCAGCGCTTCAAAGAGGAGGCCGGGATGTTGAAGGGTCTCCAGCATCCTAACATTGTCCGCTTCTATGACTCCTGGGAGGGACCGTGCAAAGGAAAGAAATGTATTGTTCTGGTCACGGAGCTCATGACATCTGGCACACTTAAAACGTGAGTTCATGAGAAATACAATTACTTTTCCAAAATGTTGGTTTAGTGACCTTGGGAGTAAAAGAAGTCGTAACTTATTGGCATGGAAAGCAAAGACTTGTGTTGCATTTGAAGTATGCAGTTCATGAATTTGCAAGGAATATGCAAGGAATATGCACAAACACGTGCACACATTCCTCTTTTTCCTTTTGCTTCTGAAGAGCACCGTCATTACAGATGATGACTCACTTCCAGTTTTTTGTTGAAATGTAGAAATTACACACACACACACACACACACACACACACACACACACACACACACACACACACACCTGTCACCTCCTCTTTCCTGTCGAAACAATACGCAGTTCTTCTCTATTTTCGACTTCAAACAGCCTGCGGTGTCATCAGCACATCACCTCCCAGCCGGAGTTCAGTGCTGAGAGCAGCTGTTAGTGGGTCAGCTAGCGTGTCTGACTCGTTACATGTACAGTATAGTATGTGTCTGTGTTATTTACAGTGTATATGTGACAGACTGAGTGGACAATAAGTTGGGAAAGCTCAGGAATCACAGGGCGACTGCTTTCTGTGTGTGCGGCACGCTTTATATCTGTGGGCCGTCCGTCGGCCCCTCCCCTCCCCTAAATTCACAGGCGTATTGACGCACTTGTGGCTGTCATTGTCCACGCCTTGCCCGCATGCCGGTCTCTCTGCTGTGCAGAATAGATGTGTGTCTGTGAATGCGAATGTGGTTGTTGAGCTCCTGACACAATAAAAAGGCTAAATGTGTGGCGCATGGCGTGCCCCACGCAGTGCATCGTGGGACATCGGCCCACCTGCCAGCTGCTGCTTCTGCTGCAGATTCCTCTCATTCCTGTCAGAGAGACAGACAGAGGGAGAGACACCAAATGAGGCATGTGGGGAGGGGAGGCGGGGGGGAGACGTGGATGGATGACCAGACTGATAGTTGTATGCTAAATCATAGAAGGAGGGAGACAGGAAGTCAAACGGTCTGAGAAAGTTGGCTAAAGAGGCAGATAAACGCACAAATAGTCAAATGAAAAAGTAGAAATCCAGTTTAAAGGCAGCGAGGCAGAGTGACAAACCAATGAAACACCTGTGACCACAGAGGGAGAGTATTACTCCAGCAGCACAGCACTGCCAAGGACAGTAGCACCCTCCACTGGAAGACTGCAAAAGCTTCACAACTTTAACAAATGCAGGCGTCCTACATCTATCCAGCATGTTTCACACATAACAGTTCATTAACAGATATATATATTTCTTTACTTTTCAGGAAATATGAATTATTAAAAAGGTTTTTAGTAATTTTAATATTCAGACAAGACCTTGGACAAAATGAGTCACTGGAATGCAAAAACAAAGTTTAGTAGGGCATGTACTGTACAATAGACAGCCATGAACACCACGAACAATCACATTGTACTTTATACATCAAGTATACCTAATACTCGATAGACTATTAATCTGCTGATTGTATTGTTTGGTCTATAAAATGTCAAAAAATAGTGAGAAATGTACATATATGAACAGGATCGAGGCTGCACAGGGATTTGGCTGCCATCCAAATGAAGACTCAGAAAGGAGAGGAACTGTTGTGTGTGTGTGTGTGTGTTGAAGTGGTGGAAAAAAGAAGGAGGGATGGTGAGAGGGAGGACTGATAGGAAGGGAGGGCAATGGTGAGAATGGAAATACTGACCAGCGTGGGTTCAGGGTATTAGAGGCCCCTTATCTACAGTATGTGTGTCTGTGTGTGTGTGTGTGTGTGTGTGTGTGTGTGTGTGTGTGTGTGTGTGTGTGTGTGTGTGTGTGTGTGTGTGAGTGATTGCTTATCTGTTCATGCATGCACGAGTACCGTATGTACTGTTCACATACTCTATATCTATGTATATCTGCACATTTCTCACAGTGCAAAGATGTATCTATGTATTTAGGTGTACATGTTGAAAAGAGCGTGGTTGAGTGACCGTGTGCTGGAGAGATGCTTTGTGCAGTGTCACTCAAGCAGCGCATGCCACATGGTTTACCCTGTCTGTCAACACTGTTCTGACGTCTGAAAGCGAGATAAAGAAAGCAGAGGAGACAGGCGAGGCAGAGGAGGGCAGGTAGGTAAAAGGGAGGAAGGTGCAGACTGAGGAAGAGGAGACCAGAGTGCCACGTGAGAAGTTGAAATAAAAGCAAGAGATGGGGATGGATCTGAGGAAGAGGCGTTTGAAAGGTTTTAGTACAAACTCTCAAGTTAAGCAGATGTACATTTTGATGTATGTTCACTTAAAAAGATCATGTTTCAGTGCCCTGAAGCCAGATGTCTAATAAATTCCTCTGTGTAACCTGTAAAGACATAGAGGAATGGTGAGAGCATGTGGTCATACTCTGTTGCTGGTATGGAATTGACTGCCTGTGAATTTGAATATTATTAATGCTAACGTTCACAGTGAACTGTACCTGGTGGGCCAATAATCCTGATGAAGCTAGAGTTCATCGCAGGCCAAGGACAGAAGAGCGGACACAATGCATGTTGATTATTTTGATCCCACTGGTCAGCAGAGAGGCTGCCTGCCGGCCTGGTTGTCATTCAGTGGCCTCTGTTGTGAAGGGTATGTTAGCATGCTGCTGCTCCTGCAACAAGGAGAGACTAATTAAAATAAGGTTTAAAGAGTTCAAATATATGCGAGGCGTCTTTTAGACCTCGGTTCAGTCAGCTGCTTTTCACTTGGACCACGGGCAGTCTGTTTGAGCTATGTAAAAAAAAGCTTGGACATTGAATTAAATGCAGTAAATAGATTAAGGATGAGATGATTTTGAGCTCAAAGTGCTTTAACAAATAACAATTAGCTCAAATCAAATTATCCTGCCTGCTGTGATGCAGTGAAATGAGCACATAACAAGCAGAGGTCCGGGCTAAGCCCTGAGTCCTCAAACCCTTGAAAGTGAGAGAGATTTTTTTTTTTTTGGATAATCGTCCATGTTTGCGTATTAACTGGCCCCTCCTGTCATTTTGCAAAAGTAGCCCCCGAGCAAAGCCAGTTGAGTATCCCTGGTCTAGATGATCAGAGGACGACTAACCCTGCCTGCACTTGGTACTGCTTGGTACTTGAATTTTAGCTCAAGAGCTGAGGCAGACACGTCCCCGGCTGATAAGAGCAAATTGGAAACACTTTGCTTAGAATTCAAGCAGCGAGTTTAAATTAGCTAATCAAGAGTGATAGTCAGATGACTTTTCTCAAAGCTCTTCAAGAGAAGTGTTGACTGAAGCCTTTTCGTCAAATCAATTCAATAAAAAACGACTGCATGTTTAACTTTGACTAAAAGAGAAATACATTTTGAACACACTGAAAATTCCTGCATTGGTCTCCCTGTAATCCTGTGGGGGTTTCCTCCCACATTCCAAAGACATGTGAACTACATGGACTGGAGACTCCAGATCACACATAGGTGTGGGTCTGTGCTGGTTCTGTGATGGCTTGCGACCTGTCAAAGGGTGTCCCAATTTCCCCACTGTACCATGTTGGGATACATTCCAGACTCTCATAACTCTGGTCGACATATTTGTATCCAGGCTAAAATGTCTGTTTTCCAAAAGGTAGAATAAGGTCATAGCTCTGTTTGTCTCTAACCATGCAGATGCCAGAACGGCTTGTCTTTGTTCGTGTGTGTTTTTATACGCATATTCATTCATGTTTGTGTGAGTATCTGTTTTGAAGATGGAAATGTCCGACAGTAATCCACTTTGCTTTGTAGGCTTTCATCTTTAATTGAAGCGTTATCCGTGTTTCCGTTGCTGCATTTTATCTGGCCATCGTCCGGCCCTCCATGCTTTGCTTTGGAATAATTCATTCCCTCATGGATGGTTTTCAGTGTCCTGCCATAATAATATTACTGTATAATACATTCAAAACACTTCAGAAGAGCCCCTAAACCTCAATGACACGATGCTACAGATGAGATATGAGATGCAGAGTGAGGCAGCTTTGTTTTTTCTTAGCTGGCGGACAAATGCCACTTGAACAGGATACATGTTCTAGCTTTAAGGGGTTAAAGCTGCTGCTCTCTATATATTTTTGTACACTTAATCTCCAACGAAGCATTGTTAAATGACATGTCTGTGCGTGTGTGTGATTTTCTTTGTTCCGCAGCTACCTGAAGCGTTTCAAGGTGATGAAAATCAAGGTCCTGCGATCGTGGTGTAGGCAGATCCTCAAAGGCCTTCACTTCCTGCACACCAGAACGCCGCCTATCATTCACAGGGACCTGAAATGCGACAACATCTTCATCACGGGGCCCACAGGCTCGGTGAAGATCGGGGACCTGGGTTTAGCCACGCTAAAGAGGGCTTCCTTCGCCAAGAGTGTCATAGGTAGGAAAAAGCCTGTACACAGCCACTAGTTCCTAGTTCCTCATCTCTAACATCTCACACACACCAGTCTGTAGAGCTGGGCGAGGTGGCCAAAGTCTTCTAACACGTTGTAGGTCATTTCATATCTCGATAACGATACATATCATCATATAGCATGTTTTCTGCTTATCCAATATACAGTCTATAGCATTTATTTAAGAATTTAGGTCAAAATTCTGAGATTTTCTGAGAAGTTTTAGTTAGTATGTGCATGATATTATCAATTTAGATGATGTGATTGTGTATCACAATATCTCAATATATATTTCATCACGATATGATTCCACTGACAGATAATGATCATATTGAATCGCCCAGCCCTATAGGTTTATAGACATAAAGTTGTTTATCTATGTGAAACTTTAAGAGCTGCAGACGAGGAGAAAGTTAAACAACTGACATCATTCATGTGACTTTGCCTCAACAATAATCGTTGAACACACACACACGTACACACACACACACACACACACACACGCTGTCAGGTGTACGCAAAGACATGAGCACGGCGACATTGTGTCCTACTACACACGCCTACTGTCGATTAATCTTACTGCTTCTGAAATGTGTGGTTTTAAAAGCAAACCGCTGGTATTTGGAAATGTGAAATACTCGTCAGTCAGTCAGTCTGCTTTTAAGCTAGGATTAAGCTGTCTGGAGATGTGATGGCTACATACTGTGCACACAGCAAAAATACACACCCCGCAGATTACACACATTTATACTGAAGTTGAGTTAAAAAGTGCCTGCTGTGCTCCATGTAACAATTCGGCTGCCATTCAGTTGTTAACCACAGATATTCTGGTATTCGTACGCATTCGCCCACAAGTACCATTACTGTGCATATTCTCATGCACTTGAGGCGAGAATCATGTGCTTTTTAACTCTCACAGCTGCTTTGTAGTAATTAGACCGACCTCAACTATTTGGACACTTGCAGATTTCCCCAAACACTCGCATGAATGCATGAATGTGCACACACACGCACACAATAAGGCTGCCAGTAAGTGAGTTTGTAATTTACAATTCCCAGCTGTGTTTAGGGAATGTTTAGTCCTCTACAAATCATTTTAGTATGTGTTAGTTATAACCGACTGAGCCAGTTTGTTTTTCAGCTTTGTTTATTTAAACCTCGTAGTGTGCAGATATATTTTGTTACATAACAGGTACCATGTTGAGTTTAACATGATGACTTAGAGACCTTAATTCTATCTAAGGGTTAATTATTTCCCCCTCTCCTTTTCTTCAGGAACCCCAGAGTTTATGGCTCCAGAGATGTATGAGGAGAAGTACGATGAATCCGTGGACGTCTACGCCTTCGGGATGTGTATGCTGGAGATGGCTACCTCGGAGTACCCCTACTCTGAGTGTCAGAACGCTGCCCAGATCTACAGGCGGGTCACTAGTGTAAGTCGGCCTCTCCTCTACTGTATGGGTGTGAAACTGTATCTTTTGGATGGCTCAGCTGTGAATGAAGTTACACTGCGGAGACACCGAGTTGTGACATTCATCCGTTGCGTCCAACAGCCCTGTTTGTCCTTTTTTGTCTGTAATCTCCTCCCTCCTCCTCCCTCCTCTCTCTGCCACTCCTCTACTTGTTTACTGACTGTATTAATAAGTTTGGCATGAGCTGTGGGAGATCCAGTCATATGACCGTGTTTTTCTCAGAGCTCTCTCTGAGACAAAGTTGAAATTAAATGAAGGGAAATATGACACATGTATGGTAAAAATATAAATGGATTGAAACAGACTTACTTTCCATTCACTTTGAGCTTTGTAACAATCCAACTTTTGCTAAAAAAATTTGATAGACAGTTGGCTGAGAACAGAACACAGACGGAGTGGACAACAGATGCATCAGAGGCTGTTTTAAGTTGAGTGCTGCTGAGGTTGTGACCCCAACACACACACACACACACACACACACACACACACACACACACACACACACACACACACACACATACACATACACACACACACACACACAGAGAGAGGCAGATGAGAGCTGTCTCCCTCCTTTCCTCACAGGACTGAGTTCAGCTTTGTGGAGGCTGACAGTGATGGTTAATGGACCAGAGGATTTTACTAGAAATCTCTTTTTCTCTTCATCTCCCTCCATCCTGCTCGAGTGCTTCCATTATCTCTGTGTTCTCTCTGCCTCGATCCGTCTTATCTCCTCTTATATTTCAGCTTCATGGGAAACATGCAGCAGTGCCAACCAGAAAAGATGCTCAAACATGTGGGCACGTCTTTACTTAATTAGATACAGTTTTTACAAATAACGTTAATTTCAAAGGAATGATTACCACAATAATCCCTAAATATTTTGCTGGTAATACGACAGAAACGCAGTGTTGTTTATAGCTTATGGATGAGTGCAACATCCCCCTCAGCTGAAACTAATTCTTCTGCTACCTCTCGTGAAGTCTAATAGTAAAATTGAATGTCAACTTTAGACACACACTGGCAGCTGTTTCCCTATAATGTGTATACCAAAAATCAAAATAGATGTGTTCCATTTTCTATTTAATAATTGTAGCCAGGGTGCAAGGGCACTGGTTTCATAATGTTATAGCTTATATGCTTTAATGAATATTCAGTTTCAGTCCAGTAATGGAATCAATCAAATCCTTTATCTAACTGGCACATTCAGATTGAAAGGATTTGGATTAAGATTGCCTCTGAGCACCACTGTGAGAGAAAAGAACTGAATCTGTCAATTTAATTTAAAAAACTTCATGCGCAGAATAAATTCAGACAGTATATTTCGATCCATATGTCCATCTCGCCTCGTCTAACTCGCACAAAATTGAAATCACACGGCCAAATCAGATTATCGTTGTGACCTCGGCCTCTGTGTTTGTGTGTATGTGTTTGAGTTATAATTTCATAGCAGTAATCTCATAAATTGAAAGTGAAAGCGCATTATGCTTCTCAGATCTTGTTATTCAGTCAGCCAGACATTTTGTCAAACAACCAACTTCAGTTGTCTGTATTTGTTATTGTCACACACACACACACACACACACACACACACACACACACACACACACACACACACACACACACACACACACACACACACACACACAGAGCCTTGTGACAACCCCAGGGTGTCCCAGTCACCTGCTTCCTTTCATGTCACTGCCTAATCCAGCCTTACAGCCTTCCACCCTCCATTTCCCACAAAGTCAGAGACCTCAGTCGACCCCTGATATCTTTAAACTGCATTTAAGAAAATAAAACAATAAATGTGAAATACACTTCTGAAACCGACAGACACTTTGTTGTGATTTAATGTCCACTGTAGCATATAACAATTAAGGCCTACTACCTCTTTATCATAGTTTAATGATGGTTGAGCTTAATAGTTGCTCTGAAAGGTCACTAACATTCAAATACAGGTTGTTTAAGGAACGATCTTCATCACTGTATCGATATCAGACTCTCACGTTGTCGGTCTCAATTTGCTAAATTGGTGTTTGGGTCACTTGTAAGGTGTTGCAGGATAATGAGACAATTTATTAAATAGGAAAGCACAAAACATGCCTAAATGTATTCTTTTAACTTCTTCTTTTTGTGTTTTTGCTGGATCATTTTACCTCTTCAGACCACTAAACAGTTGTCCAGATCATAACTCATTGACGTATAGAACCAGTTGGAAGGGTCACAAAAAGGTTGGGAACCACTGGCCTGGCATGTCTAACAAAAGAAAAAATCACCTCAATAAACTAAACATTTTTCACATCAGTATTTTAATCTTAATTAGATTTTGATATATCTCATACTGGTGTTTCCGACACTGAGAGCACATGGGTTGTGCAGATGTACTTGTGATACTGTACGTTGACATACACCGTTGTTGACGTACTTCATGGCACCTTTCCTTCTGGAACATTCCTGACCTCCAATCATCCTTATACTGAAATCTTGCTTTCTTTCCCTCCTTCTCCCCTTCATCCTCCCTTCTTCTGTCAGACTTAATACCATTACTTCCTCCATTAGTCCTAACTTTGTTTGGCCCTGGAATCGTGTGTGTGTGTGTGTGTGTGTGTGTGTGTGTGTGTGTGTGTGTGTGTGTGTGTGTGAGAGAGTGTGTGACCAAGAGACGGAGATGGGGGGTTGTTGCGTAATGGTGAACTGGGGGCTTGCAGGAGAGGAAGGGAAGACAGAGCTGGAGGACAAGAGCAGAAGTAGGTGGTCATGAACAGGGTGAAATAAAGAGCTAGTTCAGACTGAAAACAACTTCCCAAGACATCTGTTAGTCCAACAGGTTTCTAGTCTGTCTGTTTTCTAGGTTTCTAGGTAAGTTCCCTACCTTTTATTTGATCAACCTTAAACCTGTCCAACTGTCTCTCTGTCGTTCTCTTTTTTCTTTTCATCCAGCTGTGTTTTTGAGTTTTTATTGCTTCCAATCTGCACTCATCGTTCTGATTTAATATTTGATATATAATGTGTGATTTAAGGAAACTATTAGAAATAGTTCTGATCTAGCTTAATGTAACTGTGAGCTCCACCTGGATGATTCCATGATTTTATACTCCATACAGGTGTACGGCAGATGGAGAGGTTGTCGTGTTTTCTGGAGCATGTCATTTTTGTTTGCTACCTTGTTATTCATTCAGGATAAAGCTTCAGCTTCGTTCTTTTTTTGACTTTGCTTCTGTTTCTATTTTGATCCTCCAATGTTTAAACAACTGGGCCAGTCATTAAGATGCCTTCTGTCAAGCTCTGGGGCTTTTGAATGATCTACCTAAAAATCTGATGGGCCTTTAGAGGTTCCTTTTTAGTTTATTGTGCCAAAAAGTGTAATACTATACCCCCTGCATTGTGCTGCATCATGAAGATATAGATTGTTTCTGTTGTCTTGCAGCTGTTTTCTTCTTTGGGAAGATCTCCAGTGTTGCCTTTTCTTGATATTAGGCGTTAGAAGGGCCTTCAGAATGAGTCCCAGCTGATACCTTTTATTAGTTTTATCCATTAAAATGGCCTCTGGTTTTCTTAATTGGCTCTGGACGGCTGTGATTCATTATGTATTCCTGAGAGGATATCTGGGTTTATGTGGGATTTAATAGTCCTGATTTACTGCGGGACCTGTCTGTCAAATGTTTAACCATCATAAAATACTGTTAACAGTAAAATGCTCTATTTGCATGGCTCATGAATTTAATTGCTGAATGGGTATTTCACAAAGTTCCATTTAATTTAATTAGTAACAGTTAATCCTGAAGTATGTAATAGGATTTTGGCAGTTCAGTCTTTTGACGCTTTCTAATTTGGTCCATATTTCTATTACTGCTATTTCTTTAATTCATTTGTCCTGTTTTCTATTTTCGTATTCTGAAGAATAATTGTGTTGTGCATTGCATACAGAGGCAAAATAAAAAACAGAAAGCGAGCATAGAACTGTTTTCTTAAAAATGACCATGAATGAATGTACAGCACATGTAGGAACAGTGTGTTTGTTTGTGTGTTTTCCTCCTATACCTTAGTGAGAAAGAAAAACGGTGTGTTTCAGTTCTATCCCAAACTCCAGCAAGTGTATCTACCATTTTGTGTGTGTGTGTGTGTGTGTGTGTGTGTGTGTGTGTGTGTGTGTGTGTGTGTGTGTGTGTGTGTGTGTGTGTGTGTGTGTGTGTGTGTGTGTGTGTGTGTGTGTGTGTGTGTGTGTGTGTGTGTGTGTGTGTGTGAGAGACTCCTTGTCTTTCTCTAAAAGCTTCCTTGTCTTCACTGCTCTTCTTCCTGTGTTTGCAGGGAGTTAAGCCTGGCAGTTTTGACAAGGTGGCCATTCCAGAGGTGAAGGAAATTATAGAGGGCTGCATCAGAACAAACAAGGATGAGAGGTGAGAGACACACACACAGCTTAACTCTGCATTGTTTTTAATTAGTAATATCTTTACTGTATAGACGTTTGCATCAATCTCTTACTTTATTAAAATTAAATGAATCACAATAAGCCTTGTAATGTTTGATGGTGCCCCCTCTCTTAATCCTGTTCTGATTCACAGCTTCTTGGTCAGAAATAGGAAGTCCTCGGTTCTGTGTCTGACCATGCTGTTGGTATGCCAAAACATTCACCGTACCTGATACTAAACCAAAGCCAAACTCTCTTTCCCTCCCTTTGTTTTTCTTCACAGTGTCTTGGGGAAGAATAGTTATATGATGGTCTGCCATTCAGTTTATTTGAGACAATGATATATAAATGTGGAAGACAGACTGTCCCCGGACTCATTGTTGTCAACTTGTTGTGTTTCTCAACAGATAAATGAAATACCACGTCTGTCCTATTGGCTTATCAGCTGGAGACCAGCTCACAAGTCGTCGCTGGTCTTCAAGAAGTGAATCCCCTCTTACATATCTTTTTTCTTTTCTCTGGTTCCTCTAGGTATGCTATAAAGATCCTGTTGAACCATGCGTTCTTCCAGGAGGACACAGGGGTCAGGGTTGAACTGGCAGAAGAGGATGATGGGGAAATGATTGCCATCAAACTTTGGCTCAGGATAGAAGATGTCAAGAAGCTCAAAGGCAAGGCATAATTGTATTTCTTCATCTAATTAAGATCTTGTAATGTCTGCCATTCCTAAAGTCTTAGTTCCACAAACAGATACTTTTGTATTGATAACCATAAACACTATTTTTACAATGTAGATTTTGATTACTCCAAAGAAGACAGAGGGACAGCTTCCTGACCAGCCATTTGTTCACTTGTTTGCAGGCAAATACAAAGACAACGAAGCCATCGAGTTCTCCTTTGACCTGAACAAGGACGTCCCTGAAGATGTGGCCCAGGAAATGGTATGTACAGAATGGAAGGAGAAGAACTATGTGGTAAGAAGAGATGGAGGAGGGTTGATGGATGAAGATGGTTAAAAAGAGAGTGTGTGTGTGTGGCTTCAACCAACTCCCCAGGTTGAGTCCGGCTACGTTGCTGAGGGTGACCATAAGACCATGGCGAAGGCTATCAAGGGTCGCGTGTCTCTGATCCGGCGGAAGAGAGAACAGAGGCAGCTGGTACGAGAAGAACAGGAGAAGAGAAAACTTGAGACAGAACAACAACAACAACAACAGCAACAGCAGCAACAGCAGCAACAACAGCAACAGCAGCAAGAGACACTCAAATCTTCTCACACACAGGTTAGTTGACCGCTAAGCTAGCTAGCTTAGTTTAATGTTTAATGATTAAAGTAAATCAGTTTGTTAGTGTATTTGTACTTTTGGAACACTCGACTGGTTGTTAGAACAAGAGACTGAAATACGGATATTTTCAGGGTTTTCGTAGTAAGAGTCCACGTGGTCCTTTTTCCAGCGGTAGACTTAACCCTAGCTTGTGTTTGTTCGTCTGCAGGTAGAAGCCGAGGAGACTGAAGTGGAACAACAGCAGCTTCACTATCAGCAGACGGGCATCTCACACGCATGTAAGACAAACTTCTAATTGCACAGGGAGTCGATACTTAGAGCACAGCATCATCACATTCTGCATGGATGTTGTTTTTTCCGTCGCATGTCTATGTCTTATTCATAAAAGACAATATTTTAAGCATCTGTAATGTATGATTTAGGGTTACCATGAGACACCGTTCCAGCACTTCCATCTCTAAAAACATGTGACAAATGACTGCATACATCTCTAAAAACATTCACCACGAGCCAAGAGGGTTATTCCAGTATCATATTGTAAACACGGGGCAGCGATTGTTCAGTTACTTTGCAAGTGTGGCTCACACTTTACAGTCCTCCTATTGTAAACAGAAAACGCTGGAACTGACTATTAGTTCTTCCTTCCTTTAATTGTATGCCACTGAAGTTGTTCATGCGTTGTTGTGCCCTTTATAAACAGCTTGTGCTCCCCTGTGGTTGATGCATTGTTTTGTTTTTAAACCAGCAGAAGAATTACTTGTATTAATGTAGTGCAAATTCCTACAGAGATATACAGATTCTTCCCACGTAAATACTGAGTTTCTGTTCGTCTTTACTTTAAGATAGACTTTATTGGACTGAAGGTGACCCTAACAAATCTCTGTTTGTCTTTCTCCCCCTCAGCTGAAGGAGGCCTGGACAGCGGCCAGGGCTCCTCCGTTTTCTCCTCGGACTCCCCCCACCTGGGTCAGCTGACCATGTCTTACAGCTGCTCCCACTCCCCCCATCCCCCTTCCCAGCCCCAAACCCCTTACCCCTCCACCCCCTCTGCTAACCCGCTGCAGCACCCAGGCTACACCCAGCCGCCGCAGCCAATGGTGAGTGGCGTTATCATCCAAATTGGACATTGCGCACGTGTAGGCTGTATATGCATAGTCAGTTTGACGTTTGTTTTGGAGTGGGAGTGAGTAGGAATGACGCTTGCAGTGAGTAGGCTGACAATTTATTGAACTAAAAACAGAAGAGCATGTTATTGATGTTTTTTATTTGGAGATGATCTTATGACCTGAAGAAGAGGACTAGAAGGTATTTGATTTCTTCTTGTCTATTGAGGCTGCAACTTACTGCATTGCGCGGAGAGAAAGCAACACATCTGCCAGCCAATATTTAAGACACTTAGATAAGTTAGTTAATTACACAATCTGATATTTATTCAGTTTGTTACTTTCATAGTAAGCCAGCTAAGCATTCCTTTTTGTAATTCATCTTTAAATCTGTAAGTCACTTTCTCCTCAGCGTACCAGATGTCGTGCATCCCTCTTTACCTCAATCCTGACATTTCATCAGTTGCCTCTTTCTTTCTTCCTCCCTCAATCCTCCTCGTTCTGTGTGTTAAAATGTACTTCTCATCAACCACCATGCTTTATACTTTGCTCAGGCAGAAGCATCCTGTTCAGGAAAGAATAAGGAATGAGTAGGATGAAATACCTACTACACTGTAAACTAAGACGCTGGGCAAATGTCACATTTACTATCCTAATTTTGTTGATCAGGTATTCTGTATATTATTCTGGTGTCAGGGGAGTGATGTAATTATGCATACAGTGTGCTCAGCATTTTGGGGATTTTTACTGCATTTTAAGAATTTTCCCAAGGAAATAATGAATCTTAGATATGGCACGATAACGTTCTAAAACTTTCTTCCTTTAGAAATTAGAAGTCCCTCCTTGTTTGTTTATTTGTTTGTCTATTCACTCTTATTGAATACTGATATATTGCATTTCTTCTTCTCTCTTATGGCCCTGGATTTACATTTATCATATGTTTCAGTCACTCAGGGGATGTTTGATGAGCATAGCTTGTTTTAACCATAATCATTAATTGTAAACCTTTTAGCAGCAGATGAGTCCAATTCCTTGCTCAAGGGCACATTTATACGTAAATACGATAGGAGGAGTGATCATTTCTTATTTAATTCCCCACAACGTTTGCATCTGGTGACCTTTTGGCTATAGATGCTCTTCCACTGACTTCCAGTTTACCAGCACCTACACTGACTGACATTGTTCAACTGGATATTCATTGAGTTTGTAGGCTGATTGATTGAATAATTTAATGATGGTTCTATTTATCAATAGGCTTATTTTATCATTGAAGGTAATTTCAGTGTAGACAAACTGACTTACTTACAGACTGGTCTATCACGTTAAATAACTACTTAATTGAATATCTTGAATAACCATTCTCTCCTTTTATGTAATATTGTGTTAATTTATTTCATTATTTAGTTTAGAGTTTATTTCTTTCTATTTCTTTGTTCACTGTTCTGTTTGTGTTTAATTTGTCTTTATTGCCTTTGTTCATAAGGTAATTTATATTTATTTGTGTTATTATGCTATTTGTCTTTAACTTTCCTAACAGGTTTTGCTTGAAATTTGTTGTTGGAAAAACTGGAACGGTTGCTCCTACAAAGTCACTGATGCAATGATCCCCCGTTTACAGAATGCCCTTTTCTCTTTCATTAATCCTTCAAAAACGTAGCAGCTATTATTTAGTTTGTTTATGTAATAAGTTCTAATTATGGATTCTGTATTCTTCATTTAGCCTCTTCTTTTTTACACGTCCTTTGGTTGTGTTTTAATTTTAAATTTAATTTTGCATGTTTAGTTCACTTCTATGTTTAAATTCCTTTGCGTTTGTTTTCCATGTTGGTCCCATCCTCTTCTATCTCCCCTCTCTGGCCCACAGCCCGCATTGCGCCGTCGTCGAAGTCGTAGCATGTCTGTTTGCGTCCCTCCGTCCTCCTACTCCTTTTCCCATGCTCCTCCACCAATGGCCGTTCGTCCAAAGCAGCCCTCCACCCCTCCTCCAGACCCGTCCTCCTCATCCTCGTACACCACCGCCTCCCCCTGCATGCCTCTCGCAGCAGAGAGGGACACGTTCGCTGGGCGCCTCTCCAAGGCCCTGGAGACGGTCCTACCCATTCACTCGGCCACCTCTCTGCCCAGGGCCAGGCAGCGGAGGGCCAGCCTACCTGCCCTGTTCTCCACCCCTGTAGGTTCACAGTCCTACAGTCCTAAACCCCAAGGCCCACGATGGTTGGTGACAACCAGAGAAGAAGGGAGAGAGAGAAAGATGGCGGATAGGGGTCACACTGGTGTCTGGAAGTAGATAAAACTGCTTAAACATGTTGGAAAGGCCCAGTGCAGTTAATGCAACATGCTCTCACTGCAGAGCTGGATGGCGTGGTGAATGAAAGGATTCTTAATGAAACAGCTTGTGTTACTCGTGCAGGTTTTTGTCACAGCTTTGAACAACTAGCCAAATAAGAAATGCATAAACAACCACATGGAATCAGAGAATTTAATTTATTTGCAAGTTCATTGAAAATAAGAGGAGACACACACTTGAGAAAAACATGAATTATTTTAGTAGCGCTGTGTCCCTCCCAGCCTCCTTTACTAAATATTAATATGCATACAGCATCTGTCCTCTTCACAGTTAACATATTGATCACGTTTGTTTATACAATATAATGTGAGCTGAGATAATTATGTATCTTTATTTAAGGCATTTTATCCCTTGTCTTGATTAGTATGACCTCAGGGTTTACTTTCAGACACCGCTGTGAGTCTCGTTCTACCCATCCACCTCTCTTTAACTCTCTCTGCCTCCCTCTGTTCGACCTCCATGTGTTCACATTGAATACAGATTGACTGGCTTTACCTTTTAACTTTGCTCTATGATACAAAGCTCCATTATCATGTGCATGTGCCATCAGGAAAGCTGCTCATTTGACAGCCAAAATTATTAGAGCGTTCATTTAAGATAGATGAAAGAATCTCTGCTACAAGACAGTTTTCCTGAGTGCAGGTGCGTCTGGATATGATTGAGCTTATCTGGCCTTTCTTTTCTTCGTATTATTCTACATAAACTACCCCACTGTGTATCTACCTGTGATCGCTCACAGTGTCTTTTACTGTCTTGTCTTTGGGTTGTCTGCTTGTCTTTGTGCTTTACCAGTCTGTCCCTTGGCCTGTCTGTCTGTTCTACTCCAGCTTTGTTTTTTAACATTACCTTTTTAACTTCATCTCATCACTCCTTTTTTTACAGCTGTTGGTTATATTCTGTCCTATTTTAAACACATCTTTTGTTTCTGATGTGGAGAGAAAATATATCTCCCTTTTTTCTCTTGGTAGTGCTTTGAAATGATACTCTTTACTATTTTCTCCATTTCATGTGGGCCTTTGCTGTGGTTCTCTCTCTCGTTCTCTGAGTCTCATTCTTAAATTCATTGTATCTCATTGTCGCAGCAGCATTCAATGCCGCACCTCTACAGTGGAGGAGGAAGCACAGGAGGAGGAGTAGGAGCAGGAGGGAGCATCCCCCTCCAAACTCTCCCAGAGCCCCCTAATATTTTCTTCCCCTCCATCCCTGAGCGTCCCATTTCCTTCTCGCCTCCTCCCACTGGGCCTCCTAAGGCCTACAACACTCAGAGACGCAAGAGCACGTCCATTCTCGAGGCACACACTCGACACTTCCAGCCTGCCTACACTCGCTATGGGAGCAGCCTGCATCCCTTTTCTGGGATGGAGGGTGTTGAGACGCCCTCTCTCTTCATGGTGAATCCTGGTTTTGCAGCAGCCGCTCAAAGACTTGGTGTTGGTGAGCCGCTGCATCTCCAAGGACAATCTGACCCAAGTTTATACGGCTATAAAGACATGAGAGCAGAGCATGAGGAAGCAGTGAGGAGATTAAGTCTAAATCAAGCTGCCTTATTGGACCATTATGAAGCGATGGCTTACGGTGGATACCCAATGACAGCACACCAGCTTGGCCACTTAAGTTTCCATCAGCAGAGGCAAGCAGCAGCAGCAGCAGCTGCAGCCGCTAGTTTCGGTTTCGATCCTGTTCCTCCACCTCAACCAGGGTACTTGCACGCACACCTCATGCAAAGAATGAGTGCACACAGCCCAATCCCTCCACCGTTACCCCCCATGAGTGCGCCCACTGGCGGCTCTTCTTCCTCGTCTGATGGATGCTATCTTCCACCACAGCATGCCTCCTCGTCGGCTTTCCCGATAACTGCACCTCCAGTTATGGCTGAGGCCCCACCACCGACTGGAAGTGTTTTTGAGTTCCATTTAGCTGCAGCCGCCGCCGCCGCTGCAGCTGCCGCTGCCGCTGCCGCTGCAGCTGCCGCTGGAGACCCAAGCCTCCTGGCATCCAGACTTTACCGGGCCAGAAGGAGCTCCATGGACCTCCCTCTGGAGGACAACACCGGAACTGGATCAGGTGGTTCAGGCACGTCGAGCCGCCTTCAGCCGGTGACAGAAGAGCTGTATGCATATATCAGTCCCGAGCTCCCCTTACCTCCAGGAAGTCTTCTTCTTCACCACATAGGTATAGCCACAAAAGACAGAAGCCCAGAACCTTCCAGTGACTCGATGGCCTCCTCTGATGCCGGGGAATTCCAGTCACCTCCTCCCCCTCCTCTCCTCCCTCCCTTCGACTTCTCCGCTGCTCAGTCCATCCCTCACTCGTCCTCCGCCGCGCTCTACGATTCATCCGGAGGAGTGTTCCCCGTAGATCCCCAGGGACATCCACCCTCCATGCAGAGCTTTCTCCCTGCCACTCCGTCCACCGAACCTGGGGGAGCGTCATTAACCCAGCTGGAGTCTTTGATCCAGAGCGCCTGGGCTCGGCATGGAGGGGTGATACCAGCCCAACCCGATATGACGTACCATGAGTCATTGCTGGCCATGCAAGCCGCTAACCTTACTCTGGTACTGAGTCTAGACCTTAAAAACACCCCTACACCTCTGGGTCAGTTACTAGTGGAAATGACACAAGTTGCTTTTTTAGCAAAGATCCAAAACCAGCTTTGTAATTGCCTTATTGGGACATTTTCTTTGTTATTTGACTGCAAATAGCCAACAACTCAGATTAAGAATTTCATATATATTACCATAGACCTATTTTTTCATGATCTTTTGCCCATGAGGTCATTTGCATTTAATTGAAAAACATCAAAAACTTCCATCAATTAAAGTGAATCTTTCTATGAAAAGCGGCTGAATTAATTTATGATAGTAATTTGACCCAGACCCTGTTATACCAATCCCTGCTGTGTTTTTTTTTTTTTTTTTTTTTTTACCCTACCAACCCAGGAGCCCCAGTTGATGCTTATTGTCATCATGTAGCCTTTAATTGTGTCATATCAACATGACAGAGAGATTCTCATCATCTGCCTTCAGAATCTCTCACATTATGGCAATGTGTGCTCATAGCAATACTTAAATAGTTCGTAAGAAATTATAGATGAGGGCACAACCCAGAGCACATCTGGGTTCAACCAAGACCAGGAGCATTTGATTTGAAATCCAACATAAGTTGAGTAATAATTATTTTAAAAGCAACATTCAGAAGGTAGACTTTTGGGACAATCTCTGTTGTGCAAGCTTTGTAAGCAGTCTAAGCCCCCTCCTGTGTTTATATTGTGTATTTGATTTCTTTGTAAATATCAGTAAGTAATATGTTGTCTGTATGTTCATATACAAATGTGTATGAGAAATGTGTGTTTGTGTCAGTATACTGTATGTATGGTATACTTACATTTTTACTCTTACAAATCCAAAGTCTGTTTTTGGCCTCAAATGGTGAAAATTGTATCTAGAAAAACTTCAAATATATCTATTTATTCTAGACACCTAAGACAATCCTTGAAGTGTGATGAAGCTATGAGACTTTGTTGATTTGTATGAACAAACACTCAGAAACATACAACAAAATCAAGGGGGCTTAGACCAACCTTTCAGTGTAACCATGCGGATAGCCTTTTCATTTGTATACTTTAGATTCTGTTTTGTGTTGTAATTGCTAAAGATCTTGGCTTTAAGTCAGTTCTTTATTACAGCGTATTGTATTGTCGTTTCCTACCCACACTGGAAATCAACTTCCTACACAAAGTTCAAAGGTCACAGTTCAAATTAATTAAACCCTTTAGAATGCTGATATTATCAGTGTCACCTTTACTTTCTTCATGTTTTACTTTGAACCATCACTGTGATCACTGGCCTTTTTCTTCTAATTCCTTCAGTCTTTATGTCACTACCTCTGTTTTGTTTTTCTCACGTCATTATCTTTCATCCATTTAAGTTTCCATACAGTGTATTTAGTAGATATCGTTGTTGTGAAATTCTTTTGTCTCTACGTGACTGCTTATGATGTTAAGAAAAGGTAGGTAGCAGTGTGTCTGGTGCGACATGCTTGTGCTTCATGACAAGTAAAGGGTTCAGTCAATAGAACGGCCATAGCAGTCTGTATGATGATGTCCTAGGTAGGGATGATACAGCTCTGTGTGGCTTAATGCTCGCTAGGAATGTACCAGGATCAAAAATCACTAATACCAAAGTTTAACTTTGCTGGAAATAGAAAGAAAATCTGTAACATTTCAAACCACTCAGACTTTCTTTAAGGATTCTTTTGAAAAGTATTGAAAGAGCTTTTTTTTTATAGCATAACAAATGTGGCGCTCAGGACAGGTTATACAGCATCTGGATGAAATCTCGTAAATCTAAACTCACTATAGAATTTGACTAATTATCCGCAAAAGCTTTCTGAACAGGATTATATCAGGCGATGTGGCAACTAAACATGACTCAAGGCATGTTTGCAGTCTCAAGCTTTTGCTTTTACTTTAACACCATCAGGAACAGGCAGAGTCAGCCATGACTCATATTTTATCGTTTGCAATACAACAAAAGACGCGTTAGGATGTTTTAGGGAGGGGTGAGTTGTTGAAAGGATTTGGTGTCTGTATTCCAGTTTCTACCTTGTGCTTCTTTGATTTAATATCACTACCAATCACTAAGGGTTTGACCTGCATGTAAAAACAAAAGTCCCTGTACTTACATCCTGCCTAACCCCGGTTCTGTGCCTGTACTGTTGTACATGCTACACTACGAACTGTGTATACAGTTGGTATTGGTCTGCATATATCTGTTGCCGTATAGATGGACGTTGTCTGTGTGCATGTGTGCATACACAAGAAGAATATGTAGACTAAACACTGATCACTAGAGAACTGAACCTTGTGTTTGCACTAATGTACAGTTTCTGGTTGATGAACTGCGAACATGCTCTGATTTTGTTTTCTCGTTTTTCTTTCTCCTTATTGCCAATTTCTCTTGATTTCCCTCTCCTCCAACCTTTTTATGTCCTTCGACATCTCGTCCTCTCCGTCCACCCTTCTGTCTGTCTTTCTCTGAATCTGCTCCACAGCAACAGGCTCAGACTCCCACCCCCCAGTCCACTCCCCAGGGACCCCCTCTGGTCCCTGTCACCACCCAGCCAGCTCCTCCTGGGGCCCCCCAACAGGTAAGACAAGTAGGAAAACAACTGAAGCAACCTACAAAGTCACTTTTTAGACATCCAGTCTTCTCTCACGTCATCACTTTTATCTCACTTTTAACACCACCGCCCCTTGATGTCCGAACCCCAAAAAGATTAAAAACAAAAATACCTCCACATTATATCCTATGTGCTTATACAGCAGTAACTCGTATGTCGGCTTTCACTTTGAAGTTGTTGCCTTTGCTTCAAGGTATCGACTCCCACAGAGCTGGCACTTTGCCTGCAGTTATACCACAGTCTTTCTGAGAAACTGTGTTTGCCCCCAGCACAAGCCACTGCGGTGAACTAATTGCAGCCCTAAACTGATTTGATTGAGCATTAAATTGGATGTTAATCAGAGATAAAAAAAAAATGTCTTTTCAGAAAAAAAGATGGACTAGCAAAACGGCCATTCCCTCTTAATTACATTTACAGTGTTTACAAAACACTTTTATTGCAATCATGGACATTGTATTCATATTTTACTTTTTTAATCTTTTTATTGTAATATTGTTTGACAACCAATTAGGAAATTAACAACACAGGGGGTTGCAAAAAACTGATTTTAATTAGATAAGATTGATTTTTCCCACCTGGCATTTTCCAACTAATTTTGGTTTATCCAGGTTATAATAATCAGGACATGGGAACTGCACTAGCTATAAAAAAGTGTCAAACCAAAAAAAGATACATTTATATTCATATTGATTAATTATCTCTCCTCTCTTTTCTCCTCTGCTCTCTGTCTCACACTGCTTTCCTTTCTCTCTTCAGGTCGTTTCATCCAGTCACAGTATTACATCAGTTCAGAGCCCCACACACACATCTCTGCCACAGGCGTCTTCACAGGTACGTAACGCAGCACCACTAATGAAATATACTGTACATGTAACACAATTCTTCAGAAACAAACTCCTAATAAACACAAGCTGGTGCTGGCTCTTTGCAGACAGGTGCAGGATTTAACTGAAGATCTTCACACATGTATGCATTTCTCTTTACCGAAACACACACCTTCCTGTTTGTACATATAGTAATTATGTACACTTGAACATTTTGTCACACATGCTAAAATCTATACTGAAGACAATTTATTGAACACCGACCTCTTAGTCTTCATTACTGCACCTCAGGGTTAGTTTTAGTTTCAAACAGCTCTCTGTTGTTTTGCCATACACTCCACTGTAGTTGCATTTAAACACGGATACACAGGCACCCAGACACACACATGGACATCCACATTTACACACAGTTGCCGTCAGTCTTCATATTCAATGCCATTCTTGGCCCGTGTGTTATTATTGCATGTTTTGCTCGTCTTTTTGCTTCTTTCTTCTTCGTTCAGCTCAGATTGTTTTTCTGTTTTTCTTTCCACTCTCTGGCTTGCTGCCTGCACTTATCACCGGGTTTGTCCTCATGTGTTTATACTTGTCTGTACAATTGTATGTGGGATTGTGTGTGTGTGTGTGTGTGTGTGTGTGTGTGTGTGTGTGTGTGTGTGTGTGTGTGTGTCTTCAGTTTTTTGACCTCAGTCCGTCTCCTAGTATAGAACATCTTTACTTTCTGTACCAAGCTGCTCGGCTGGCAATAGTCCAGGTACCAGAACGTATGCGAGTGTATGTGTCTTTCATGTACGCGCTGTCGGTGCCCATGTGTATCTGTTAGTGATAGTGTGTGTGTCTGTTTGACACACTATCTTGTTTTGTTGATGCCTATCGTTAATAGTTCTCCTTTGTTCACCCCACATGTAATGCTCCTTCTAACTATTAAAACATAGATGGCAAATACATGAACACATTTTTAGCAAATGAAGATGGGTGATTTCCTGAATCACAACTGATAAATGGTAAAAGATGAATATTGGTAACAGTGGGCAGTGGAAAAACCTTGTAAGAGATGTAGCATCGATGTTCAGGCCAAAATCCAGTATGTTTTGGTTTTTACTCCTAACCTCTTTGGGTTTGGATCAAAACGAAGTTAGTATGGTTCATGTGGTTCTGGTGTGAAAGCAGTCAGTCGGACCAAATAACCAAAATGAGACCGACTAAAAAGGCGGGTCTCGGTTCACTTCTAAGGGAACTCTGGTGCATTTTGTTTAAGTTGTGAAACAAACAGGATTTAATGTGATTTTAGAATTATTTCAAAAGCTCAACTCTGATAAATCATCATCTGTCCCTGAGTCATCAGAATTTAATTTCCCTCGAGGGTCCTGAGGACAATCGCCAAAACTGTCCAATCAAGCAGTTACCTGTCGGTCCATATAACTTCATGTTTACTCCTCTTGGTTCACTTATAAAAAGTCAGTGTGAACAGGAGGCAGACAGGAACTAAACTGCAATAATGTCTCATTTTTTCCCCCTTGTTTCGGACCAAACAAACCGAAAGCTGATGCTTACAGTACATCTGCAAAGTCAACAATGCAGTCTGCAAAATGTTTTACTGTCTTCACTTGTGGATATGTAATCATTAGAATGATAATGATATTCAAGTGTCATGTGCATCAGAAGGTTTACATGCAGCCATTTTGTGGCAGTAGCTACGAAGAGCAGCTGAATTTAATTGTAAAGAACGATTCACATTGACGCATTTATAGATTGACTTCTTTGTGTGACAGCAAGTAAACTGGCTGGTTGGTTATGCACTGTTATTCATGCGCTAGTTATACTCTATTATTTTCATCCCCGTACCTTTTGTTGTGCATAAATGTAAAAAAGAAATACAATGTAGGTTATTTAAAGAGTTTTTGACTTCTGCTAGCACTTTGGAGCACTTTTTGAGTGGATCCTTGTTGTGTTTGTCTCATGCTGGACAGGCACACCGAGTACTACCTTCACAGCCTTGTTGTGTATACTTGTGGTCATGCGACCACGGTGTTAACTTCCCTGCAGCGCTCTATTGACAGGTGGCTGTAATGCGCCAAGATACACAGCGATGTGCCAACAGAGGCAGGGATCAAGAAGACCAGCTAGTAAAGACGGATGTAAACTATGCAGGTTTCTCACCTTTAAGAATAATCGCCCTTTGGAACCGTTTTATGAGGAAAGTAATGCATTTGACATTTAAACCTCAAGAACACATGCAATGACTTTAAACTCAATATAGACTTACAGCAGCGTTAAATCACTTTGTAAAGTGTGAGAAACATCTGGTTTTATGTCCTGTGTGTGTGTGTGTGTGTGTGTGTGTGTGTGTGTGTGTGTGTGTGTGTGTGTGTGTGTGTGTGTGTGTGTGTGTGTGTGTGTGTTTTAATATGGTATTAAGAGTGTTGCTTATCTGCATTGTACAAATAATCTGCCTGCCCTCTACTACCTGTAAAGCCACATTGTACGTTGCCTGTTGAGATGTATTTGTGGTTGCATGATCTTAAGAGTCGCGTGTGTTTTACACAACCTTTGTGTCACAGAGTTTGTTGTTTCATTTGAGATGTTGTCACTAATAGGCTTGATCAATGTTCCAGTGAACTATAGATGTCTTTATTTTAACATGATTTATCATGGAGATCAATAAAGAACCAGACTCACAAGCTGACAGTAGTTTTCTTTTGATGTGAAGCCTTTAAGGTGAACAGTTATCTCACTGTTCCGTTACCGAGGCCATGTATCTGTCTTTTCTCGGGTTTATCTGCTTCCTCATCCTCCCTCTGACGTTGCTCCCTTGCTTTTCCTCCTACCTGTCCTCTCGACCCTTATCTACCTTCTTCTCTCTCCCTTCTTTTCTCTTTCTGCCTCCTGGCCCTTCCTCCTCTTCTCAGCCCAGCTTAACTCCGTCTTCCGTTTCTTTGGTGACACTGCCCTGTCCGTCGGTTGTGGCTTCCCCTCCCTCTCCTCTGCCGCTCCCTGTTGGGGCGGTGCCTACTATTATTTCTCCTCCTCCTCCTGTGCCCATACCTGTGCCTCAGTCGTTGGCTACGGTGGTGCCAATCATCAGTGTAGTCACCGCCCCGCCTGATACTCCCATGGAAGCCCCGCCCCAGGTACTGCTTATATACGGTCAGACCCGACACCTGAATGCTGTAGATGTTTGAATCCTGGGATTATTGGATTGTTAACATTGTTTTTATGGAAATCCTACTTGTCCATGATGCACATTTGAAAGAGAGGATGGACTGCATGTTCTATAAGATGCAAGAACATTTTCATATTCTTATTCATATCCATATGCAGTATCTGTGAGGTTTGGAAGTCAGATTCACCAAACAGTTTGGACGGTAGTTATATTAAATCTGCAATCTGAACAACGGTTTCCAGTTGGTGTGTGGTATTTTGCAATGGTTCTGCATTTACAGTACATTACTTTTTTAGTGATTATTAATATGACATATTCTGATTTCCTTTTACTACATTGAATAACTAGTCTGGTTGGAGAATAGCTTGTGTGGCTTGTTTTGAGGATTCCTGGGTTGTTGGTGTGACGTCAGAGACAGTTTTGATTGGCCTACAAATACATAATGTCTAATAGAATCCATGTTTCACTGTCTGCAGATTTCTATTTGGTCCAAGTGCAAGGGTTGAACTCTGCTCTTACCATTTTTTTTAATATCTAAGTCATCATTTATAGATGTTTATCAATTATGAGGCTGGGTTGCATGTGCAGTTGGAGATATTTAATACACCTAATCAATACAGTCCTGTTTATGTTCTTGTTCTTGCTTTGTTACTGTTGTTCCATGCTCTAGTTTTAGTTGTTGTTCGGACCAATTCTGTCTCACGACTGCTTTATATAGTGTTACTCTAAAATCATGAACCCACTTCTTACTATCTTGTTAGTTTTCTCTCTTATTGTTGTCACACTTTGCTTATATTTCATGCCTTCCTGCTGCATTTTCTTTCCCCAAATGTCCCTGGTGTTTGTGTTGATAGCGATCATCTTGATTGTGTGTGTACGTGCATTTTCATGTGTGTGTGTGTGTGTGTGTGTGTGTGTGTGTGTGTGTGTGTGTGTGTGTGTGTGTGTGTGTGTGTGTGTGTGTGTGTTTCTCAGTCTGCCTCTCAGTCTTCAGAGCTGTCCCAGTCCCAACTACAGCCACCTCAAGTTCTCTCATCTATAGAGAGGTAATAAATGCGTTAACAAGCAAACACATTGTCTGAACTGCCTAAATATTTTTGATCACATTTCATCTTTTTGATGCTGTCTCTCACTATTTGCCTCTTATTCTCTTATTAAATGTGACCTCCGTACCTCAGTGGCCACTCTGAGACTTCAGGTCTGAGTGACGGCAACGAGGGAGGAGGAGGAGGAGGAGGCCGCCATGAAGGGCGCTCCACCAAGAGACATCAGAGACGCTCTGTGCGAAGCCGATCGCGCCATGAGAAGATCTCAAAGGCGAAACTCCATGTCCTCAATGTAATAACACGTCCTATGAATCCTATAAACTCATAATGAAACGATAAATAAAAATTCTTTTGCACTGTACCACTGTTGGTATTTTATTGGTTGTTACAGAGTTACGACTTTCGATATACGTAATGAGAAACATCTATGAGAGATACCTATCTGTTTACATTCCGTCTTCTTCTTTCTAATTGTGTGTGTGTGTGTGTGTGGTGTGTGGTGTGTGTGTGGTGTGTGTGTAGATTTCCAACCGAGGAGACAGGGTAGCAGAGTGTCAGCTGGAGACCCACAATAGGAAGATGGTGACTTTCAGATTTGACCTGGATGGAGACAACCCTGAAGAGATCGCCCAGATCATGGTACACACACCGTCATTTTCGCTCTCTCCAACTGTATTAATACCTCTGTTAAAATGCTGGACTGTGCTTCACATGCCAGTATGCGTGCTATCTACTCTTTGTCGCACAAAACCACTGAAGTACACATAAGTGCTGTGCTCTTGTCCTTGTCCTTTCATTGAGTAATCAGCAGGTTCCCACACAGAGCAAAATTATACCTCGGTTGCCACGCACTGGCATAGGAAGTACGAACCAGCTTTGTTTCCGTCACTTATTACAAACACGCATTCACACATCTTAACGTGTCTTTTTTTCACATCAGGTCCAGAGTGAGTTCATCCTGGAGAGTGAGAGGGAGTCATTCATTGAGCAGGTCCGAGAGGTGATAGAGAACGCAGATGAGAAGGGTCTCGAGAGAGACACAAACAGCCAGGTAAATACAACACTCGGTCTATATTTCTTTCTCTCTGTTTGTGGTTTTTTAATGTTTTTTAGGGGTCGCTGGACTTCTTAATAGACAAAAATGTTAAAATAGTTGTTAATATACACACTGTACAGTATTCCTTTTATTTCTCGTATACCAGCTATCTTTCAGTGTTTATTTCATGTTGTGTTGTTGATCTACAGATGGCAGGTGATATGGCGCAGCAGATTCCTGCTATATCTGTCCCCATGCCAGGTAAAACGAACAAAATAAAAAGCCTTAGAATAACAACATGCACCAGTTTAAGTGCCAGTCGAGCAACAGGGTGGCAACTTTAAGACGCCGCTTGAAGCATCTGTGTCAAGCATTCACACTGCAGGTGTTTCCTTGAGCACAGCATTGAATTCCCACCACATCTATAAACAACACAGAATATTCACACAGAGATTATCCGTATTTTCTCTTTAAAGCGTCTAGTTTGTATCCACAAAGCTTCCTGTTGCTTATTTAGCGGGTTAGCTGTAGAAAAGAATAGCAGTTTGCACATTGTTCTCTCGGAGATTAACCAATAACAATGGTGTGTTTTGACATTTGTCTCTCCCCAGACATCCCTCCCAGTGCAACAGCACAAGTGGTCCATTCAGCAGGTCGGAGGTTCATTGTCAGCCCCGTACCTGAAGCCAGGCTGAAGGAACAAATGTTTCCCTCATCTCCTTCTCCTGCCCGTGCACCTCCTGTTGAAATAGGTTAGGGGGGTGGTGTGTGTGTGTGTGTGTGTGTGTGTGTGTGTGTGTGTGTGTGTGTGTGTGTGTGTGTGTGTGTGTGTGTGTGTGTGTGTGTGTGTGTGTGTGTGTGTGTGTGTGTGTCTCTCTCACACAAACAGTACACTCTTTTTCTTTCCCAAAGGAAGGATTTGTTTACAACCTATCAACTTAATATAAAAAAAAGTATTCATTTTTTTCAAAGATTATAATGATCGGCAAAAAAAGAAAGAAATACTAAATTAAGACCCAGGTTTCCCCGTTTTTCTTCAATTTAACTTTAACGAACGCACACAATTGTGCACTAAATGACAGTGTACTCACACACTCATCAGATTATGCTGTAATGCTTTTAAAGGAAAAAGTGCAAATGTTCTGTCCAAATGCAATAAGACAATGACATTCATTTGATTTGATGCAATAGGGTCCTTTAGTAGAACATTGGAAGACAAAATGTTTAATTCTTCTTAGTCCTTCCCAAATTTCTGAATTATCCAAAGGGGACCAAACGACAAATCCAATCAAGACCACGAGACTGAAGGTAGCTAAACTTATAAGTGGTTAACCATTTTCCCCCCTCCACACTCTGACCTTGATTCATGCTGAAACCTGTATGACGGTAAGAAACCTAAACCTTTCTTAACAAACCAAATAGACAGTCACTGACATAACGGTCACCTTCAAAAGAGTATTCCTCCAAGTTAGTATAGCACTCCTATAACATTGTTGGAGTGAAGTTCCCCTTTATCTCAATTTCAATCTCCAAGTTCGTGAAAACAAACAATGACAATGTACAAGTACGGATAGGTCAAAGACCTTAAAGTGAACACAAAGGACTTTTGGGATTAAAACAGTGTTTCTTTATTTCCAGTTCCTCCAGCTTCAGCTCCATCTCAGGCTCCGGCTCAAGGAGTGAACTTGTCTCAGTCTGCTGGAGCAATCAGCTTACAACAGGCCTTTTCTGAGCTCAGACAGAACCAGTTTGATGCTGGACCCAGCACCGCCCCAGCTTTAATCCACTCCACCCACCCTTTTCTGCAGCCTGCAGCAGCGTCTCTCCCTTCACAGGCTAGCATAGTCACTCCTACTGTGGATGCTACAGCTGGACTTGTCCCTTCTAATTTGAACCAGGCACAGGAGCAGGCCTCGGATGCCTCTCTTCCTCCCCCTTCCTCCTCCTCCTCCTACACCCCCTCCTCCAAGCCCGCTGTCGGTCTCAGCCCCCCTTGTTCCTCCTCCCCTCCTCCCACTTTGGTGAATCAGTCCATCCTTCAGTCACAGGTACTACCACAGCCGGGGACACAGGCTGCGTCCCAACCCCAAGGACAGGTGCAGGTCCAGGGGCAAGCACAAATTCAACCCCAGATTTTCACCCAGCCTCAGTCTCAAACTGTCCCTGCTGTCATTGCTACTTCAGTACCCTCCACTTTACCACCTGCCAGCATCTCCAGCATCCCCCCAACAATGCTCACCTCCCCTCCTCCCGCCCAGGCTCTTCCTCTTGTAATCTCCCCTCCCTTCTCCACTCTTCCACCTGGTGAAGTCTCCTCCGATCATCTGTCAGTCTCTCCCCCCTCCTCCTCTACTGCTTCCCTCTCCTCCACTGTCATCCCTACCACTGCCATCCCTGGCCCCCAGCTCGCGCCCTCTGCCGCCTCCCACCCCATCCACTCTCCCCCCTCCTCCTCCTCCGCTGTGGGGCTTCAGCCGGTGACCACCAGTGTTCCCTCAGTCCAGCCAACCTCGGTCCACTCCCAGCCGCAGACGGCTGCCCTGCCTGGGCAGACGCACACACACTGTGGGGAATGCGATGCAAGGTGAGAGATGGACGATATGTCTTTATTTAGTCACTGAAAGATAGATGGTTAGCAAGTTTTTAGGGGCTTGTTTCATCCATTGTGCAGAGTTGCAAAACATTCCTTGATATTTTTCTCAGGTGTGAGGCATTCGCTGAGTCACAAGGCAAACCGGACGACATTCAAGCTCTGGAGAAGAAGCTGCGCTCTCTCTTCATGGATCTCGGTGGAGGGGCGCCAGCCGCCCAGGGAGACATCCTAGCTGCTGACACTGCCTCTGGAGCCCCTGTGGCAGGTACCTCGTCTCCATTGGGGCCCTGCTCTACCTCCAGCACATCTGTCACCACACCTGGCTCCAGTCAGCCAGCCAATCCTCCTCAGCCTCCCTCCAGCCTGTCACTTGGGTCACCTCTTCCCATCCAGGGCCCTGGAACACCTATCTCCACCCCTGCACCGATTGGTATGTAGATTAATATGTGTATGTGTGTCGGGTCAGGTAACATGTGTTTTAATAATGCTGGTTACTGACTTTATGGTTTCAGTTTCTACAGTCCTCCCTGCTTCATCCTTCAGCCAGACCACTCCATCCAAACCCCCTTTATCCAGGGCACCGGTGAGTGAGCCAGTCTAGCCGTCGATGGCGATACTAGTTATTTCGATATAGTTAAAGCACTAGTGGTGTTAGTTACTTAATTCTGTGGTCAGCTATCAGACCAGTGTTTTGAAGAGAAACTGCCCAGTTCATTTACAGTATTACACTTTTAAAGGTTAAAAAACTTCAGATTATTTAATCTTTAGAAATTATAGGTGTTGGAAGATGTTTCTACTCACTTTCCAATTCATCTGGCATGCAAATTTCTTTTAACATTCTCCACAACGAACACTATTCTCAAACCTCCTCTTCAAATCTTATCTCTCTCATTTCTCCCACTCTGTCTTTTCATCGACTCTCTTCCTCTGGGATTAGGCCAGTTCTCCTCCTTCAGAACTCCTGCCATCCTTCCCTGGACCTTGTCTAATACAGGTGTTTGTTTGTTTTTTTTGCTCATTTTTAGAGTTCTATTTCCAATGCAACGCAACACTGTATGCTACTGAGCCTGTAATGCTTATGATTACAGATGTGCTGTATCTGCTGTGTATGAATAGTGCTTCTGCTTGTGAAACCTGAGACCTCAGACGTTATGTTTCATCTCCTTCATAAATTTTACTTTTACATCCTAAACAACAAAGAACAGTAGAACAATACATACATTAATGATAGGTGATAAAAGAAATAGGATAGAAGGCTGGTTCAGAGACACAAATTAATTTTCATTTTAATGATTTATTTTTTTAATTGCAGTTAAAATGCTCGGGAGAATACCGTGCATGCCTTCTACATCGCCTTACCTGAGTGTGTGTGTGTGTGTGTGTGTGTGTGTGTGTGTGTGTGTGTGTGTTGGTCTGCTGAATAGGGATAATGCCTCTTACAATGCGCTGGCTTCTAAAATGTACGCACACTCATATCTGCTGAATGGCAGTAAAAAATGATAATGAATTATGTGAATTATGGTTCAGCTCTAGTAACCATACATGTGTGCTTTTGGCTGATCTGTGCTTGTATCGCTAATCAACTTCAGTGGCCGATCCTGTGTGTGTTTGCTTAAATTTGTGTGTGTGTGCGTGCGTGTGCATGCATGTGCATGCCTAAGTCTAAGCGTGTATCTGTCTTTTTCCAGTCCCAGCAACCTCTGGAGGACCTGGATGCTCAGTTGAGGAGAGCACTGAGCCCAGAGACTGTTCCTGTCAGCACACACACACAGGTAAACACACGAGCGCACACACACAGGTAAACACAAACACATGTTTGGATATTACTCATACTTGCATTGTATTTCAATGACACTGCTCACTACTAACCCACTTTCTTCTTTTACAGTCTCACAGTGGCGCATCTTCAGCGGGACAACCAAGTATGTATATAAATCTATTAATCTGTGTCTCGGTCTTTATAGCTGCTGTTTATCTGTCCGTCTAATATTTTTAACATCTGTCTTTAAGTTCCCTTCTCTCTGGAGGAAGCAACTGGGTTGTCTTCTGGTCCTCTTCATCCTTCAGGTGGAATCAAACTGGGAAGATTTCAGGTAAGATTTCCCTTCACTACAGACCATTCATGATTATCTACGCATTTCCTTTTCAAAGGGTCTAAGGGTGACATAATTCATGTTGTTAGAGGTCTGTTATAAACCTTTAATTTCAGTTTGTTTTCCCTGACTCCTCACTGATTAGGTCTCGTTGGCTACCGAAGCTCGTCCTGTCAAACGACCGGCATGTACTGAATCTTCCTCCACCCCCTCCTCGTCCTCTTCCTCGTCGTCCTCCTCCAGTCTCTCCAGCCCGGAGAACACACTGCACAAGGAGTCCTCGTCTCCTCTGAGAGGGGGAGGACATGGAGGAGATGTTGTGGACGGACTCCCCCAGCGGACTCTGGGAGGGTCACACCACCCCTCCCCCCTCACCTCGCCCTGCCCCTCTCCTAAGCCCACCACAACCATCGGACGCTTCCAGGTATTTCCTGTTTCCTGTTTTTGATCTTGTAGTGTAACGGGTGAGGGGTTCCTTTGTTTGTCCCGCTGTCCATTCATTCATTATTTCATTGAATATTTTGTTCTTTTATTTCAGGTTACCACCAACCCAGAGGCCCATGTTGGTAGATTCTCAGTCAGTCGTGCACAGGAGCAGAGCCTTGAGTCCAGGCAGATGTCTCCACCCGCTGCCCAGCCTGCTAATGGACCCAGTAATTATGGGCAGTTTTTGAGTCCAGAGTCTGCTCATAAAGCCTCGCTGCCCAGTCTGAACAACAACTCCTTTAATAACTCCTACATCAGCAGTGACAACGACTCCGAATTTGAGGATGAAGACTTTAAACTGGAAGTCAGCCACCTCAGAGAAAAGTAAATCATCCCTTCCTCTCTTCCCAAACATCTCTAAGATGTCATTCTATCAACCTTCTCCTCTTTCACCTTCCATCGCCTCTTTTTAGGTTGAACTGCTTTGAAATAAACTAGGTTTTGCTTTCTTCTGTCTTCTATTTATGTGCCCCCCAAAAATAGAAGGCTGTGCTCTGCTTCTCTTTTCTCCTCTTCCTCTTTCCTCACCCTCAAGAATGAGGTTAACCACCCACGTTCCTTCATTACTTCTTTCTCGTACTCCTTCCTCTTTTCTTGAAAAGGAATGTTCTTCCTTGAACGCTTGGCCCTCCTCTCTCCTCGCTTCCTCACTCCCATTGTCTCTTTCTTTTGCTTGTCAAATTCCTCATATATATTTTTCATTCCCTCTTTCTACCACCAGGCACATGCGTGAGATTCAGGCCCTGCACTCCCGCCAGAAGGATGAAATAGACAGTCTCTTTACCAGGCTGGGAAAGGTAACTCACACTGGCTGCATCTGTCCGAACACTACAAACGGTATCTTGTACAGTGTATAGCAAGCCACCACCCTTTCTTGGTACTCTGTGTAGGTCCCTCCAGCTGCAGTGCTCCCTCCAGTTTTAGGCTTGACTGGCAGGAGGAGACGTCCTTCCAAAAGCAAATCCTCCAAATCATCCAGAACCAGCTCCATGCACAGCAGCAAGAGTCCATTACAGCCAGGTAGGCTCTCAAACATTTGTATTGAAGAGTTGGTTCACCCAAAGTTCAAAGAAGCATGATTTGTTGCTTATTTCCAGTGGTTACTAGCCATGCTGTGGTTGGTTTTATTTGTCCAGGATTTGAGATATGCATCTTTAAGATTTCTGCCTCCACCCCAACACAATGGTGGTAAATAAGAGTTGGTGAATGTTGCTCACAGCACCAGATATAACAGCAGCATGTCTTTTCAGAAGGAGAACTGAAAATAGTTGACATTGACACATTTGTCCAAGACTTTCGTTTATGACAAAACCTGCAAAACCAACGACATCGTCCTCGGCTGTCCTTTGTGTTTAGTGCTGATTAGCAAATGTTAGTGTGCTAAAGGAATATGTCAAACATTACCTGATCAAGATCATCATGTTAACATTGGAATAGTGAGTATGGTAGCATGTTGACGTTAGCATTTCGCCCAAGCAATGCTTTACCCGTACAATGTCTAATGTGACATAGCTGCCAGCATGGCTGTAGACTGTTGACCTAGTTTAAATCACATTTCTGAATGTTTTGAGCAATACAAATGAGATTCCACTCATCTCACTAAAACCTGGACAAATTAAACCAACAAATATCATTATAGCTAGATACCAACAGACGAACGTGAGACAATGTGTCATTTTTTGTCATATAGTTAAACTGACGTCTTTAGTCCTATACTTCAGCCAAAAAACCTTTACCCTAATGTTACACTGTCTTTGTGTTTATGCATGCGTGTGTGTGTGTGTGTGTGTGTGTGTGTGTGTGTGTGTGTGTGTGTGTGTGTGTGTGTGTGTGTGTGTGTGTGTGTGTGTGTGTGTGTGTGTGTGTGTGTGTGTGTGTTGATGTGCTTGGTTACACGCTGGTTCAGGCTCAGAGATTGAACATTTCTGACTGCTTTCCCCGTCTGTTTCTCTCTGTGTGCTTGTGTATGTAAATGTCTACGGTGGCGGGTGTGTTATTTGTCCATTACCTTTGTGTTTGTGTGTCTCTGGTCGCTCCGGTGTGTCGTTACTGCCCTGTCCTCTCTTGCCCACGCCTTGTGCTATCTCCAGGCAGCACTTTATCTGCCCAGAGCGTCCCCACCATGTACCCCGGCCAGCTGGCTCTGTTAACCCCCGGAGGATTAGCCGATTCGTGCAGCAGTACCCTGCTCCAGCCACTCAAACCCTCTCCCTCCAGCAACAACCTGTGTTCGGCCTACACCAGCGAGGCGGCGCTCTCTGTGCCCAGCCTGTGTGCTCCCACCCCAGGTAGGCACGCAGTCTGCAGCAGGCCTCATGAGCTTCCCCACAACATTAGAACTACTTTGCATAAACGCACGCATTTGGTTTGTCTTCACTCGCTCACAAAACACAAATCACATCTTTTTCTATCTTTCTTCATCTGTTTCTCGCTCTGTGTAAAGCGGTGCAATGGCTAACTGACTGTTACATTCTTCCTTTGTATTCCTTCACCTGTGTCTCTCTCCTTCCTTCTCTTCTATATCTTTCTTGTCTTACGTATGTCCTGTATGTCCCTGTTTTTCTTTGTCTTTTTGTTGCTCTCCTCATTTTCTCTCCTATCTTCTTCACCTCTACCTTTCTCTATATCTCCCCTCTCTTCTTTGCTCTCTCCTTTACTGGTTCTTCATCTCTTCCCTCCTCCCTCTCTTCAGGCTGTGTAAAGTTCAGCTGGGGTTCGGAGCGTTTGGCCTTCAAGCCTGGCGGCAGGAGGACGCGCTTTCTGAGTACGCCCTGCTTGGCTCTTTGTGTGTAACGCTTTATTTCTTTGCTCTTCTCTTTTTACCCGTTGTCTTTACTTACTTTTGTTCTTATTTTTGGACTCCT
Organism: Cebidichthys violaceus; assembly: GCF_023349555.1. Taxonomy (NCBI): domain Eukaryota; kingdom Metazoa; phylum Chordata; class Actinopteri; order Perciformes; family Stichaeidae; genus Cebidichthys; species Cebidichthys violaceus. The sequence goes on from NW_027176717.1 coordinate 1,453,490, forward strand.
ATATCTGTCAAGTCACAGTCGTCCCGTCTTCCCGTGGGTTTCCTTCTTTGATGGAGGAAGACCCTCTGCTTGTGATATCACCAGTGTCCTGCAGAAAACCGATGTCTCCAATAAATTCAGCTTTTCAGGCATTAATAGAAAATATGAATTCACCCAAGGGCTAATACTTTTAAACCTGAGAGCTTTCTCACTGCCTCAGTTGGGATTCAAGTTATCTGCTCAAAATTACCAGACAAACTAAATTTCTTTCTGAATACATGAAAGAAAATCTGCACACTGTAGCTCCCTTAAGTACAATTTTATGGCACAGCCACAAGAAAATAAGATACAGAGGAGACAGACAAGAGCTTGCTGCAGGATACAGAAAGTTAGCCTAATGACAAACATCCCAAAACTTCCCATAGTCGTCTTCACTTACTTTTAAAAATACTTTTCATTCCACTCTCTCAGTATTCTTTCTTTCTCCCTTTCTTTCTTTCCTTTGACATAGTCGTCCTTGACAAACAAGTCATCTGTTAACTTTACATTCAATGCCACCCTTGTGCACGTTTAGCTGCAGAGAATAACAGCATTGCCAAAATCAAAAACAAATCATAATTGATAGAAAGGACTCAGCAAAGTGTCAACTGTCTAAAAGTAATACTTTAAAAGGCAGTCAACAAATTGCACTGCCATTTTCATCAAAACCTGTTTGTTTCTAGAGGCCATGTGGAATTAACCAGCCAAAACACAATACAGCAACTGTGAGGTTCTGACATGAAACTTACATTAGTGACTGGGAAGTCGTTGTAATCCTCACGATATCAGTCCTGGTTGATTTGGCGACAAGTGCAGTTAAATACACACTATTTGAGTAATTACTGTGTAATAAAGAGAGAAGAGCCACTGGTGTATCTGTTTACAGTTCAACCAAATCACATTTTGATTATTTATTTTTTTAAGTCAGTCAAAAATGAGGGCAATGTAACCATACAAGATTGCATGAAACAAGTTAGGTCCTTGGGAAATTATTAAAAATGCAGCTAAAATGCTAATTTTCAAATTGCTTCATTGTGCAGCACGTTTACATTTTAGCCAATTAGATAATTCTTCACGGCAACTAGCGTGATAACGAGTGTTTCATACGTTTCATCTCTAGTCCTGCTAAGTTAGAAATCGGTGATGCGGTTTGGTTTGTGTGTCAGTCTAACTTTTCCTTCTGTGAAAACAAGCAGACTAACGAGGAAAGACCTGATGACTTGAGATTTGTGCCGTACAGTTTTTAATAGATGTATTATTTGTTTTTATCAAACGTGGTTAATTGCAATGACTCGTTTGGTTAAGCACAGTTCTGTGCGTCAGTCTAATATTAGAATCAGAATATATAGTCTTGGGTGAAGTTTATGTGCATCATGAAGACATGTTTATGAATGCTTCTGAACCCTCTGCAGCTCAAACCCTTTCTCTCTCTTCCTTACTCCTTTCCCTCACTCCCTTTCCTCACCCCTCTCTCCTTCACCTGTTCCCTGTCCACCTGTTCCCTGTCACTGCACAGCCAGGAAGGGAGAGAGACAGACCTGGGTCTTACTGTTCTTGTTCGCAAAGAGGAAGAAAACATTAAATTGATTTGATCATTCATGTAAATGATCCTGACAATAAGGCATTTAGTTTCACCCCATTCTTTTTAAATGGCTGACCAAATCAGACATGTGTGCAGCAGCTCCGAGGTCTGGAAACAGGGTGCTTTGATAAATATGAATCTTAATTTGGACCCAGTTCTGGAACGGCCCTTTGAGCTGTAGAGAGGACTCAGAATCACATGAGAACTGGGGGTTGGTTACCCAAAAACGTCTTCAAGCCACAGTACACAGACAAGACTTTAAGGCAAAGACTCAGTTTTGGTTTACTGTTAAACACAAGTATTATAACCAAGAGTTTTGGTTACAAAATATGAATATACCAGTATTAACTGCTCTGTTTTTGCTGTAGTAAGTGTGCTTGAAGTTGGTGTCTGCACTTCCTCAGAAGGTTATCTTGGCATTGTCTAAAGACAAACATCTGTGGTCACAGTGCAGAGTGCAGAACACTCACCTTTTTATACATCTAAAAACTGCACACGAATGCTTCACAGTGCACTGTTACAGGTACTTAGCTCAGTGTAAAGATGTCATTGGGCAACTCAACCCCAAGGTGTTGTTTATTGACAAGTTCAGATAATCCTACTTGGGTGCATTGTGTTTGGTTGTCGGGTGTTGTGGTTTAACTCTGACTCTCTCCCAATCCTCCGATCGTTGTCTTCCGGCCGCACAGGGAAGATGGTGAAAAAAGTCTGCCCCTGCAACCAGCTCTGTAGTAATTATCTCTCTTTTTGGTCTTTCCTCCCTCCATCGATGCCCTCTTCCATCCTTGCACTTGCTCTGCCACGCGTCCTTCTGCTCTCTAATGTCCTTTAGATTCCCACTTTGATCCTCTGCCAGATTTGAGATCAGTTCGATTCAGTTATTTCAGCTACTGAAACGTTGTATTTTCAACGTAGACATTTTGACACTGAAGGATCAAAGGACACCCAGTTTGAAGACTGAAATGACTGAATTGACCAGCCATCACAGATTCAAGCTGACAGTGCATGCACCTGCAAGCTCACACACACACACACACACACACACACACACACACACACACACACACACACATACACGTACAAACACACACTAGCACATCTGAACAGCTGTTCGCCACTCTGCCTGCTCCCTTTTCCTCTCCTCCCTCGTCATAAATTGCAGTCTTGACTACATTGCCCAGAATTCCATTCTGCTGCAGTCAGTCATGACTCAGCGTTTCCTCATTCTTATTTTCCTCCATTTTATTTAGCATGACATGCCAGTTTTCTGTCAGACCAACTGTATAGTTTGTTTTTCCTGGGTAATCTCTGCATATTATGTCTGTTCTCATGTAATATCTGATACAAACAGATCTGTGTAATGTAATTACAGCCTGGCTTAAAGCTATAGTAAAGGAATGATTATAAAGAAACTACAGACAGGGGTGAAATCACAAATCCTATTAATCCTGATGTTTTCTTGGCCTCAATGATTTCTTAAAACATAAAAACATACAATGCATATTACCAGAGCTGTGTGTGCAGTTTTGGGGATCCAGATTTGATTGAAATCCTTTATTTCTGAGATAATTATGTGACAATATCTGAAACCAGCAGAGTGAGTAGCAAAGAGCTGGTATTTCATAACCTCTCAGTTTATACTGATTTAGTTTCCTATTGGATTGTTACAGAGGCACTAACTATGAACATGCTGTGATTATGGGGCTGGTATAATATAATAGTTTATAAAAAGTGAACTTAACTTGAACAGAGGCTACATACTGCGATAGAACACCCTGGTCAGTTTGCAGTGTTTGCGTTTATGTTCTGTAGTGAATTTGCGCTGATCAATTTGATGCTTGAGTGCCACCTTATGGTCAAACAACAGACACGAGATCAGTGATACACGGGGAAACTGTGCTCAACAGCTGGCCTGCCTCACCATTGATTCTCTCATGTCAGCTTTAAAGGTTGCCCAGTGTATCACTAACCTGAAGCAATGTTTATTATTCTGAAACGGGCCTCATTATGGTCACATTAAAGTGTCCATGGTGTGTTTTAAAACGCTGCTCAAGTATCATAATTAGTCTTATGTTCCCGTCTGTCATCATTATTTCTACCATTACAACTAAACAATATAACGAACATGTCGACATGCTGACCTACCCTAAACACTGTGTCCCAACCATGCAACGCCCTTTTCATGGTCAAGACAGGAAGTGCATTCTCATTCATTCAGATAACATCAATCATCATCTTCTAGTTTGAACAATACCTCACATCTTTTGCTCTTCTCCTCCTCTCTCTCCACCTCCCTCCGCAGGGACTAATAGCACCAACGCAGTGAGCGGTTCGGGCGGTTTGGGTCACAGCCAGGGGGGTTCTCAGTGTCTTCCCCCCAACATTTCAGCTCCCCACCAGAGGAAAGGAACCTTCACCGATGACCTCCATAAACTGGTGGACAACTGGGCCAGAGATGCCATGAACCTCTCACAGGTTTACTGCTGTTTTATGGTTCAATTTATTTGACACACAAAATGTTTCTTCAGCAATGACTCACAAATTCTAGTGACTAGTACAAAGCTTAAGGACAAAGACGGCAAATGCTTAGTCTTCCCAGCTCTGGGAGCATCCAGTAGATAAAGTTGCCCAATGTACATTGTTTCAGGCTGATTTTTAAGAAATGTGAAACATGAACAATGAGGACCTTAAACACTCCCGCTGTTTTTATATATTGATCCTTGAGGAAACATAACTGTTTTGAGTGATAAATTTGTGTGTTTGATAAGTAATGTACAGACAAGTAAACTGAACTAACTTTGTTTCAGGGGAAGAGGAGTGCCAAACAGCTGCAGCAGGCCCCGGCACAGGGACATAGCTACGAGGTCAGTGTAAGATCTCACCCTATGACATCATGGCCGGATTAACCTGCTAGAGGGCCCAAAGGCAAACACGACCTCTCTTGTCACACACAGCACAGCAGACTATACTATACATGGCAGTCTCATTTTATGCAAAGAGACCCACAAACCGTACAGTCCTCCTTTGCTGCAATACTATTAACTGGCCATGTGTCTCAATTAGTTTGTGGTCATTTGATTAAAGTCAATGGACAAATTTCCCAAAATAAACGATAAATAATAAAGTTCTTTTGACTATAACTCATGGCTCCTCTATAAGACGAGGTGACCGTGGCTAAGTGGAGAGCAGTGGAGGTTGGTGGTTCGATCCCCGGCTCCTGCTCTGCTAGTCTCATGTCAATGTGTCCTTGAGCAAGACACTTAACCCCAAAATTGCTCCCATAGCTGTGTATAGCGGTGTATAGATAGATACTGAATTGTAAGTTGCTTGGATAAAAGTGTCTGCTAAATGACTGTAATGTAATGTAAAGACAGGACTCAGGTTGAGCTAATAATCCAGTACCTGCCTAATTTGATAACATATTTTTATATATATATGTTTGAATATGAATGATCTGAGACTTTGCATTTCCAAAAAATGTTTCCCTGAGATGCATGTTTTCCAAATAATTTTTTTTTTTTTAAATCTTGAATTTGTGTCTTATTCCTAAAGGACACACGGATATCTACCAAATTAGAGTATGATGTTTCTGAACAAGTCTAATATGTAAAACATCCATCTCTCCAGGTCATCCAGTCAGCCAGTCTGGGCAGGAAGTACTCTGCTCCCAGCCAGCTGTGTCCCAGCAGCATTGGAGGTTCAGCCCACCTCCCTACAAACTCCACCACTGCTACCTCTCTGGCCACCCGCAAGGGCTCCCTGTGCCACCCCCCCGCCTCCTCTGCCCCATCTCAACCCCAACCTCCCCAGTTCATCCACTACACCCCCACTGCCGCCTACGGCGCACAATGGTCCGGTCCAGCTCACGGCCTGTCAAACCCACACCAGGCCCCAGCACAGCCTGGGCCTCTACTGGTCAGCACCTCCCAGCCACTGGGCCCCTACCCCACCACAGTTGGTGGACAGGGCCAGATTCCCGGACAGGGGCCCCTCCAGGCTTTCCATCTGACCAACTCTCTCCACAAGTCAGTCAGCAACCCAGGAGGACCCAACATGAGGACCACGTAGGACTGGGGGAGAGGGTTGGTTTGAATCACGGCCCGACTGGACCAGACTGGCGTGGAACAGAGTGTTACGGGTTTGATCGGCTGGGGAGGATGGAAGAACTGGAGGAGCATGGAGAGCGAGGAGTTTGAAGTGACAGAAGCTGACCTGTTCATGAGGAGGAGCAAAGAAATCAGGAGTGCGTTGAGGCCAACTCGCCAAAGTTTATGCGATGCATCTCACTTCTGCATCCATCCATGTTTGTGTGTGAGAAGCTGTCACAGACACAAATGCAGTCACACCGCTTGTGCTCTGTTTGACTGTGGGTTTGTGGCAGAAAGCCAAATGCTCAAGGATAAAGGAGAAGACTCATGAGTGCAATGTTAAAAGGCCAAAGAGATTTTGACAGGGTGCCGGATTGGCGTTAATTACTGTTGGTGTGTGAGGTGTTGTGTGTGCGCACTCATGGCTCGGTCACACTTGTTCCATTTCATGCTGAGTATTAAGATAATCTCAAGCACTTGAAGACAACAGTAACATGCAAAAATGCAGTTTTTCCAAATTTAATACAGAAAACATATAACTGGTGGATGCAGAGGGGAGTGTGGCTGGCCATCGTGTTAAGTGTTCAGTGTTCGGTGTTGGCATCAAACGATGCACAAGAGGCTACATCAGTCTGAAATCCAGCAGTTTGCATCCCTTAAATGTATGCTTTAAAGAAAGGATGCACATAGCAGCAGGTAAAAGCTTTAATTTCAGATGAGAGCCGCATTGAGAGGTGTTTAGGAAGTGTTTTTTCTTCAGTATTCAGAATTTGGAAAAAAAATTCTCAATTCAAAGCACAAAAAAAAAAATCAAGAACAAATCAAACACACATTGAGAAATCAAACGCGTCAAACTGAGCCTGGTTCAGAGTCGATACAGTCCGGCACTCGGTGGTGTTTTGACTCGTCAGCTTGAGGAAAAATCGTGACAGCTGCTCCTCTGTTACCTTCTGTGTCTTGTTCCTCCCTTGTTCAAACAGACGGAGAGAGATGGAGGAAAAAAAGAACAGTGGAGGAAGAAGGAGAGCAGCGGTCAAACACCTCATCTGTATCCCAGTCCACTGCTTGCTTTAGCAGCACACTGGCTGTGTGCGCCATGACTAAAGTACCGAATGGATCGGACAGACGCCTCTGCACATCAAACGCCTCTTCACCGTCACGACTCCACCTCTCCCTCCATCCCTCTCTCCGCCTCTCTGTTGCCATTTGAAGCAATAACAGCAGAAACCTTTTAGAGAAAAAAGAAAAAGCCCAAACATGAGAGAACTCAGCGTGAAAAAGTGGCCTTGTTAACAGAATAATATCAGAGTCCCTGTACAGTTTGTGTCTCTGTTTATTTTTTAGAATGTCAGCCATGATGATTCCATTTTGTTGTTTTATTTTGGTTTTGTTTCATTGGGTTTGTTCTGCTTGCTGCCCCTGGCTAGCAATCTGACACACACACACACACACACACACACACACACACACACACACACACACACACACACACACACACACACACACACACACACACACACACACACTCACACTCACACTCGCACACATAATACATGACATTCACATAAATACACACCCCTGCATACACAACCAGACTTGTGTAAATACACACACATTGTTGGAGGCGTAGCAGCCGTTTAACAGACACCTTCACAGACTAATGCCTCAGTTCTTTGTGTCATCATTAGGGTGGTTTCAACATTTGTGTTGAAATGATTGCAATGTACATTGTTGTTAATGATAATTATTCTATTTAAAAAGAAACAAAAACGTGTTCTGTTGATGGACCTGTTATACGCGCACATCGGTGTACGATGTGGAAACACTGTGATTATTGTTTATTGTTAGCAAATGTTGTTGGACAACATAAGTTTTAGGGTGAAATATCACAAATACATTTTTTTTTAAAAAAGCTTACGGAGAACGGTTCGGGGTCCTTTCACTTTCAATTCACTGCTTTCAGCGAATGGATTCTCAGAGAAATGTGAAAATTGAGAAAGGTTTTCAGTAATCGTCCTCACGTTCAGAGACTGAGGACACGGTCTGAAACAAATGCCTTACAACTAACCAACCGCAGTTTCAGTTCCTTTTTTATTACTGATTGAATTGAAAGTCGAAACCGACCTCCAAGCCTGATTATAAGTGAACGGCAGGATAGTTAATATTTAGGTAATAAAGTAATGCTAGCTATTTTTTTTTCTTAATACAGTACTTATATATCAGACACTTTAAATCGCCCTCCTCTTCCCTTTCTTCCCTGTTTTTGTTAGATGAATGTGAATGTATAAACCAATGGTGTCCATTTTTATGTACTTGAAGAAAAAAAAAAGTCTGTCTTTTATCTTTGCTCTCTTTCGCTGACCCTGACCCTCCCCTAGAGCCTCCGGTGAACACCGAAGGAACGTACTAGTGCCTTGCATCCTTCCCGTTGCTTGTTTCTTTTGGGGTTGAGGACTTGGGTTAAAGTAAGCACACTTGACAGCATGTGTGGAGAGTTCAGGGGGTGTCACTTTGAAGACAGTGGTGATGATTGGACCTGGTTTGAGTGGAGCAGGCGTGCAGTAGGTCGGTGCAGATGCAGTATTAATGGCTGTTAGCTGCTACTGTGTGCTCTTCAGCTGGCTTGTGGTTAATTATCTTTGATTTCAGCTAATTGAGTGTGTTCTCTCCAAAAAGCAAGAATTGTAAAGAGATGAATTGACCCTAACTCAAAATAAACCAATGAGATTGTCCCCTTAAGATTGAAAAAAGGCCACCGTTTGAAGTCAGTGTTTCTGTGGAGTGTGGCCCGTTACACCACCAACATGACGAAAGTAGGAGGGAACATGAGAGGTTGTCAGTGACGTTTTATTTTCAGGGTTTTAAATGTAGATATTGAGGGGAGAAGTGGGCAGGAATGTTGTTTTCAGTTTTAAGGAGGGAGTTGTTGAAGATTGTATTTGAAGCTTGGACCACTCTGTATTTTAGAGGCACAGGTGCAGCTTGAAGTCAGCAGAAGACACATTGATACAGTGAACTAAAGTTGATGCATCTCTAGTGTAGATTTAGTTTTTACCAGACCAATCATCTAATTATTTTTTTGACCTACATGTGAAATAAGCAGAACGCACACAGTCTACGATAGCTGGACAGACATGTGGTTGGTTTGTTGAAGCGGGCTTAACGGGAATGTCAGCGCTGCTCTGTTCTGAAAGTCCAGTCGGCTTGTAAAATGGTGTGAGTAGCTACCGTCGGATCCTGATTCAAAGGTTGCTGAATCCTGAATCTCCAGTGAAATAACCAAAACTGTCCAAACTTTGGCATGAACTAGTGTGTTCATGTAGGAGCCCATCACTCATAGTTGGAAGCTAATTGCTCCTCTAGTGTAAACCTTTGTTATCCAACTAGGAAAGACATTGGCTATCTAATCATTCAATAATTAAAAAAACATTTACAAAGCCAGCAGAACTATGCTGTCTTTTCAACAGATTTGGTTGGGAATGCTTCCTCATCTGAGAATTGCTGCTATCGAGCAGAAAAAGTCTGCAAAAGGTATGAATATTGTCTCATTCACTGCTATTCTCACCGTAGGTCTCTGAAGCTGTTGGGGTTTACCAGGTTTTACTCACTGAAATGTCGAAACAAACATTTAAGCATTTAGACATATCATCACAGCTGCAGAGGTGGTGGTGGTGGTGAGTGAGAGCACAGCGGTGGTTGTGAGGATTGTGCTGGTAGTGATGATGGTGGTTGAAGCGATGGAAGTGATGATGGCGCTTTTAGATTCAAGGCTTTTGACACCCTGTCCTCTTTCTTCTTTTCATTTGTCCGAGCAAGTGAAACACATCTGGTACAAACTTTGACATTCACTTCAAACATTTAGTTTTAGGTTTTTTTTGTTGTTGGGAAATGAGTTTTCTGGATTCACTTAAAAACATGAAAAGGTTACTTTGTACAAACCAAACACATTGCTTTTGCTGATTTGTTGGGGATATTTTCAGTTTCTCGTCAATAATAATGCAACATTTTTACTACTAGGCAAGTTTGGTTGAAGCTGTGAATACTCATTGAGCCACTTTGCTTTAGTTGTGGTTATCAGGATCTGTCAAAAGAAGTCAAACCTTTAACGATGCCACCAACTCAGTGCCATGTCGCTTTTTGCCAGTGGAGTGAAAACATCAGAGGTAAAGAATTTAGAAAAAGCAAATTCAGTGCATTTTTTACTGCTTTTACTCACTGGAGCCGTGTTAGTTGCCAGGTATCACCCTGGATTTCCACTTTGCAATTGCTCGAGCCTCAAATGATTTCCACAGTAGACGTTTGATCATATTTTGCTGTGTCTCTACTACATGATTACTATGAAAGAAATGCCTACTGTGCAGTGGCTACAATGCAATATTATTTAAAGTTACAGTACGCTGTCAAGCTCTGAGGGTAGAGTTTGGTTTGACAGTTATGTCTCCTGCTGAGGACTCTTTTTTTTTTTATTTTGTTTTTAAAGCTCTAGATTTAAACAGCAGTGGGTGCAATTATTGTGAAGTTTCATTTGTTGAGTTGTGGTGTAAGGACTCTTACTGTGAAAGGCTTGAGAGTTATCCAGTGTGGGCACACTTATTGTGAAGTTTCCTGAATTTAAAGTGGGAAAGTAGGATTCCTTTTCTGGCGACACGCGTACAGTGTAGCAATACTCGTTTCAAACTTGATCGCATTAGACTCGGTTTGTGTTTTCACAGTTTTTGTCTGTTTAGCACTTGCTAACCTTTATGCTTTTTACTGTAGAAGTGCCCACGTGTAAAAAAACACATCCAGACACACAAACATACACAAAGATGGATTCAGTGCATCTCCATGCTGTTTCATGTAGCTTGCTCCTGTGGAATAATGTCGAGTCTCAAGCACAGCAACGGTTTCTCTGACTGTTACTGAAAACAACTTTCTCAACATGTTAAATATGTTTCTGGTTTCTCTGATGCGCTCCTGTTTTTCTGTTGTTTTTTTCTCTCACTTATTCTCACTTATCAGCAGTTTTAATGTCTGTAGCAGCACCGCTCTTAAATCAGTTGTTTCATTTTTCTGTATCGTGTTTGACATTTTACAAAGTGGTGGGATTAAAAAAAACAATGTATGAATGAATGAAAGAAAAAACAACAAAATACACGTAAGGAGTCATCGGCAGCCTTTAACGGTATGTTTTGCACTAAGTATAGAGTGTTCAAGCTTCATATTAAAAAAAACTTTGCGCTACAATACAATGAAATTTGTTACTTTATTTGTAAAAACTTAATAAATAAAAGTTGTTTTAAATGAATTGGAGTGGCTGGATTATAAATCAATATGAAATGAAATCATGTATCTCTGCTGTTCATGTTTTAACAACCAACATCTTTTTAAATGATTTTTGTTATGAGACTTTTCTTGTGAACCATTTAATGGTCTCACATTCAGTTAAAAGCAACAGTTTATTTGTAGTAATTTCTATTATGAGTCCCTTCCAAATGGTTGAAATGTGAACAAATGTAAAAATGGAATGATATTGAATTTAACAACCTTTATAATCAGAAAGCGTTGCCTTCAATTGGAATATTAAGTTTTGTTCAAAATGACTGGCAGTGCAACCTGTGTCATTAATTTCTATTTATTTCTATTATCAATTCAAAGTGCTGTACATTAGTCGACGTTAGACAGGAGGGTAACGGTAACGGTATTAACCCGTCAATAAGTTGAGACAAACCGCTTTGTTTTATCTTTTTGTTGCAGTTACTCGTCCTCTCCACTTGGCTGCAGCAAGCGTCCTCTGTAACTGAATGACCTGCAGGATTCACTCCTTCATATCCAGACCTCATTAAACTGCCTCTTGCCTCGGGCTGATTAGGAAACAGCTGTGAGGTGTGAATCTGTGCTTATTATCCGTCACCATGGAGGCAATTGAAAATAACAACGTTAGTCTAGACAAAAAGAGGCTGAGGAAGGAAGGAGGGAAGGGAGGAAGGAAAAGGAGACTTACCGGTACATTAAAACAATAAATGTCCATCATGCAAGTTTCCTGGGATACGAACACTACACTGCAGAAACATTGCACACTTTGGGATCTTTATCTTCATTGAGCCATGTCAAACTTGGGGGAATGTTATTCGAATGGTCCTAAATATAAATGTATATGTTTAAAAACAATTTTTGACTTACTACTGAGGAATTTACTTGTCCTGGCGATACAAAAAATAACAAAGATATTTAGGACTTTCATAGCATGTAATAAAGTTGATGAACCTGAATATAAAACACAATTTTTTTATTTTAATTCTATTATTGTTGCAGTGTAGGGATTGGTTTTCAGGCTACTGTGAATCACGGCGAAGTCTAGGGTTTAAACTCACACGAGATCCAGAGGTCAGATTACTCAAGCTTATAGTTGACAGTTGTTGCTGCTCTGGTCAAGTTTTTTTAATGACTATGCTATGTGAAATAATAATGATGCTCATAAAATGCTTCTCTGTTCTATTAGATTCCTTGAAGATTCATGTGGATGGAGAAACACACACACACACACACAAACACAAACTGTTCACACCATAAACTACAATGTCTCACATTATTCTTTCAACACAGACCTCCCACATATATCTGTCGTCTTTAAGCTTGTGTAAAATAAACCTCGATGAGTGAGGAAAAAATTATCACGCACCACATGCTGGTACATTTTTATGTTTACTACAACTGATGACAATATGATGCTTTTCTGATTCATTTATATTCCTCTTTTTTTGGGGCTTCCCAGTCTTGCAGGAAACCAACATTCAGGTTCCTGTTTTGGCTGAATTTTGGGAGTTAGCCTTCAATGTTGCCTGAGGATAAGAATGGCCCTGCTCACACAAGAAAGTGAGTAATTAAGAAACAGTCACTGCGCATTGATGCCAAGGAAATCAGCCCTGGTCTGTTGTCCACAAAGGTCTACTACTTTATTGATTAGCTCACATATGACTTGAGGTGATGTAAGAACTTTTTTCTAAAGTAGAGCCCATCTGATAAACTGTCTGGGATGATATATCATCTGATTTTATCTCATCTTAGAAATTTAAAAAATATGTTGAGGTAATGTAGAAACTGTTATTACATAGTTTGTCCACCAGAGAGCACTGACAAGTAACTTTTTCAGCTGTGAAATCAATTGACTCGTTTTCAGATTCATTATCATCATTATTAATATTGTATCCTGTATTGGCTTTGAGCTGTATAAAGGACTCCTGAAGTCGATTTGAGTTAGAATAAGTTACATCTGGTCACAGTACAAGAGCCAATGTGGCATTCTGACTGTAACTGTCAGTGATGACCATCTATTGTTTATAAGAAAGACATGCAACACACACACACACACACACACCCCTCCACCTCCACTGGTCACAAGAAGGATTAACCTGCATGAATGTGGGAATAAAGTGATTGAGCACATTTTGAAAAGCTAAAACGAGATAAAAAAATCTACTTGAATGTGATTTTCTTTGTTGAGTAGAGTATGTGATGCCTCCTTTTATTCATCCTGTTGTGACCAATTAGTCGACTTACATCACAAAGGCCTTGATGAATTAAAAGAACACTATGAGAAAGAGAGAGGGAGTGAGAGAAGAGGAATGGTGGTGAGGCAGACAGATCATGTGTGTGGGAGAAATGCACAGATTGCAGACAGAACAGCCAGTTCCATTCTTCAGTTTATGTAAATGTTACAAGCTGTAGAAACCATTTCGCTGTATGAATCTATATATGAATAGAATACTTCTTATTCTGACATAACCCTAACCCTAACCCCATTCAGAATATTTAGGAAAAGACAGAATCTTGGATTTTTTTATCTCAAATTGTGATAACTAGTGTGTGTTGCCATGTGTAATATTTTAGCATTGGGAAGTAATTATCATAAATACATAAAAGCATGGCTGAGAGGATTGGTATCCTCTTCTTGACACACTGTAGAGATGTTTGGTCCAACATTCCTTAAAACTGCAGCCAACATCTCTGGTCGAGTCTGGAAATCTTGCAGCCCAGTCAGTGGTCTATCACACTGAAATGGCTTATTGAAGAAATGGTCAGCCTGCCCAGTTATTGCTGAGACATTTTAATGAAAACCACAAATATCAACTCATGGTGGCGCTAGAGAAAAAAATACAGGGGATCCCTAAGGTCAATAGCACACATCCTCTGGGGAACATGAATGTCTGCACCAAATTTCATTGCAATCCTTCCAATAGTCGTGAAGATATTTCAAGAGGGGTTAACTGAACGATGGACCAACATTACCATCCATAGAGCCGCACCGCTCGTGTGGCTAATGAAAATAACACTAAAGCACAAAATTGTTGTGATCTAGAAAAGAACATTCACTTGTTTATGACACGCATTTCAAAAAAGATAACCTTCTATAACCTGACCTGCACCGCAGGTGAACCACAGGGACCACAGATAGCAAGTCGGACTGATTGCATTACACCATTACACACGGTGCAAATGAATCAAAATCAAATCTTTGGAAACTCTGCTGGCTTGTTTTACGGCACGAAACGGCACGAAACAAGGAAGTGGTCAATGTTCCTCCAGCTTTAACCACAGTAAAATGTTTTCAGACTTTCTCATAATATCAGATAAAGCAAATAAAACACAGAGTGGATTAAAGGACTTCCTCGTCAGTAGAGCACACAGTAAGACAAATGCATACTGAGAAATCCAAGCTCTGGGATAAGAAACTGCATTTTCTTTGAGCCAGTGTTTACGGGGAAATGTAGCCTTTAAATCAACATGTGACAATTCATTTGACAATGATGTATCACCGTTTAACAATACTACACAAACATTGAAATAGTCTGCCATGAGATTTTGTGTGCAACTTTTAAACATCTCTATTGTCAGCCAAACAGAAATAGCAGGAGACCAAGTAATGGTGATATTATCACAACATGGTAGCAATCACCACATGGGTTTCATGTGTCTAAACTGGTTGTTATTGCAGTTGAAAGACCATCTGCAGATTTCTCTAATATAAACATGGATAGATACCTATTACATAACCTTTAGCTGACTGAGAGTTTTTGTGTGTGTGTGTGTGTGTGTGTGTGTGTGTGTGTTTACTAAACAGTGGTCACCCTTGGGTTTGTGGTCCCTGCTCACACACCCTTCGGATTTGGAATCAAGTATCTGTCTCTGATAGTTTGTGTAGTTGTGTCTTTCAAATGATCATCTGATGGCAAAATCACAAGTTGTTGTTGCTTTTGCATTTAATGAAATGATATAGTTACAGAGTATACAGGAAAAAACAAACTAATGAACAACAAAACAGAATATAAAAGAACCCGTGTGTCCCTCCTTGTTCCACCCATGTTTTTGGCTTTCCCGCTAACTTCAGCTGCAATTGAATGAAGCATTTTACCTTTAACTGTAGCTGTGGACCGGGATGCCACTGGAGTGGTACACTTGTGATCTGTGTAAATACAGGTTAGTACTGGCTTTGCTCAGAACTAAAAATATTTAGTTTTTGTGACTAAAAAAACTAAATATCATAATAATATAACCCCCCCCCTATGCAGCAGCAGTGATGTAGCAACCTTGCTGTGTTTAGTGTAATCATGTAGCTGTGTAAGCAGAGGCTGCAGCTTTGCGATGTGGGCTCCTGAGTCATTACAGGTTCCTGCTGCTTCCTTCCTTTGGCCTGAGAGCAGCTCTTCTCCCCTCGGCTGTTTACACAGCCCGGATTAACGCGGCACCCGTTTGAAACGATACCAGTTTACCTACGGACGAGCGTGTGTGCATTTGTCTGTGTACGCATGTATTTCAGTACATTTCTGGTAAAAGTGTGTGTCCACTGGAGTGCTTTTCCAGTCCACAAGTAGTCTTGAATGCATGTGTTTGTTGTGTCCGCCTAATGTGACTTTGTGTGTGTCAAAATAGACTGGAGGAGATGGAGTGTAGCTGAACATAAACAAACACTGTGTATCTCCAAAAAGATCATCCGAAAGGTCACCGCTAACAGACACGCTGCACCTCTACCTGCACTTCTCTACTCGTCTGTTACTTTATTGTCTTATATACTAATTACAAAAATATAATGTTGCTATGATATGGAGAAGTGAGTCCATGTGTACACGTAATGGAAGAACATGCAGTTATTGTGATCAAGTTCAGACGTATTGGGTAGGTCAGTGGAATTTAATCAGTCAGCCTTTCTAGACTGTTGGAACATCCCACATTTTCACATTTACCCAGGAAGGGGAAGCTCTCGATCATCTGAAAGTGAAGTTTTTAAAACAGTGATTATGATTATTTAATAATATAATTCTTAACTGCATCTATCTTAAATGATCATGTTCCATGTTTGTGGTTTTTTAATCTACAGTTTCCTTTTTAAAATCAACTTCAAAGTCTGCTGTAAAAGTGCAAATTACAGCTGTAAACCTTATCAGCAGTGTTGCTGCCACTATACTGCAGAACTAAATGAGCACTAGAATTCAAATGAACTGCTTTTTCACTTTCAGGGTTAACCTTTAACCTTGTTCTGTTGCCATTAAAGTGTTGCGAGGGATGGACTGTATGCAAGGAGAACAGTCCCAGCAGTTAGGCAAATGAAAGGCAAAATATTAAATTATCTCAACTAATGATTGGTTCAGCTATCATTAAAAAAATTAGAGTTATGTGTTCAGTTATAGAGGGAATGCAGGTTCATCCTGTAATTCCTGATATCAAGATACACGCTTGCATACACATTATCCAAACAAACACACACACACACACACACACACACACACACACACACAGTTGTGTTTTCATGACTTTTAGGGACATTACATTGACTTACATTCAGCCTGAACCTAACCTTAAACCAAGTCTTCATGCTAGAATGTAATGATTTACATTATGGGGACGTGCATTTGCCTCCATTTTGTCCCGCAAAAAAAGGCGAGTGCCCACACACACACACACACACACACACACACACACACACACACACACACACACACACACACAGGCACCTGGAAAAATACAGCTCGCCCAGAGTTCACTAATCACTTAACATTATATAAACAGAGTGTTACTAATGTCTGCGCACACACGCACACGCACAGATCTTGCACACAGTATTTTGGCACATACAGATACTGTAGACATTCTCACCAAAACACAATGACATGCAGTTTTTAATGATGGCTGGCACACGGCACACCACATATCTATGTGTGTGTGTGTGTGTGTGTGTGTGTGTGTGTGTGTGTGTTTGTGTGTTTGTGTTTGATCATGTGACCATTAAAAACCTGCAGTAAATGAGTGATGTGAGTTTTTCTTGCAGTTAGCGAATGTTGCTTCAGGGACATTTTTTCATGCTTGAGACTTGAAGAGAAACTGGCTAACAACTTGTGTGTGTGTGTGTGTGTGTGTGTGTGTGTGTGTGTGTGTGTGTGTGTGTGTGTGTGTGTGTGTGTTTTATGGTCCTGAGAACTTTTAAGATACAATCTGGCCTTGACCAGTAGACTTTGCTATTACAAACCTGTTCCTTATTACCGACATTGTTGTGTGTGTGTGTGTGTGTGTGTGTGTGTGTGTGTGTGTGTGTGTGTGTGTGTGTGTGTGTGTGTGTATGCAGAGATCTGTGCATTAGATAGACTGTGTGCAGTGTAAAGTTGATCACTTGAAAAATGCCAGTTTTGGCTCAGAAGTGTAAAACACACGTCCATAAAAACACACACAGAAGGCTGTGTAGCTGCTGAGTGGCCTTCTCCTCTGGAAGTGAAAGCACTCAGTGTATTGTCCAGTGTTTTGAGTGGGCTGCTGCTGCATCGGTTTGGCTATGAATTATTTCATTATGAATTAAACATGATGGGAGTCCACTGTGCTGTCAACTAAGACTTCTTTTGTTTTAAAACCTGCTGACAAAGCTGCTCTCATCTGCCTCAAAAGCTCTGGCTGTAGTTGAAATGATTAAGAAGTACAAAGTAGCAGAGCACAAAGCCATGGGGACATATCTTCTTTCTTTATTGCTCTTTATCTATCCTCTTAACTGTTATGTATGCTGTATAATATACACGACCCACAAACACACACTAAACCACCAACACTTTCCATAGGCTGCTAGGCTACATCTCTCACCCACCGACCCCTGCACACAAAGCTTCGTGTACGCGCATACATACCATCATTCGCTCTCTCTCTCTCTCTTTCTTTCTTTCTTTCTTTCTTTCTTTCTCTCTCTCTCTCTCTCTCTCTCTCTCTGTCTCTTTCTTTCTTTCTTTCTTTCTTTCTCTCTCTCTCTCTCTCTCTCTCTCTCTCTCTCTCTCTCTCTCTCTCTCTCTGCTTCACCTCCCTCACTTCCTTCCTCTCTCTCTGACGCTCGCGGACAGTCCTGAAAGCTGCGCTGACAGCTCGCTGCTCACGCGGGTCCTTAGACGGCTCCTAACATCGGATCTTTTTCGGGGGAAACGTGCGCAGTCCTCGCGCGCTGTTATGTGCGCTAAAGAACTGTGAAGGTGGACTCTTCGGCGCCGCGTAAACCTCCAGCCTTCACCCAAATAAAAGGAGTTATTTCGGGCTTTCTTTTTTTTTTATTTAAACATAGAGAACACTTGATTTTAAAGGGAGCGAGGAAGACTTCTGAAAAAGTGAGTAGGAGCCGATGTTGTATGGAAATGATCAACTCAGTCCAAACTTGACTGGAAAATTGTCCTGGCGTCAGTTTTACACCGATAGAAAAACTTTAAGCTTTTACTATAAAAAATAAATTAAATTACTTCAATTTGTAATCCGTATAGCTGATTTGTCCTAAGATGAATTCCCTCTCCAAAGTGTTATTGATGGCAATCTTCATGCACCATACTCCAGGTTTTCTGTGCAGTGCGTAATTTGAAAGTGTTTTATTAAACACTTGTAGACAGGAAGCAGACTTAAGAAATGTTGTCAGGGTAGGATTGCTCTTAAAACAGAACGTCCAACTCGTGGTTTGGTCTTCTGCCAGAGGTAGAGCAGACAAACCTGCTGCAAGACTCAGGCAACACTTACTCTAGCAGTCTGGTGCAGGGTGGTAATTTCCCTGTTGTGCTGCCAGTCTGCAGAATGGTGTGTGTGTGGTCTCTAATCAGCTTGACCTAATTCACTGACACAGGTTGCAGATTTTATTTTTTATGTTGTTACAAGTCAAATATGAATAGGATGGGCAGCCATGTTGCCTTAAATATGACAGTGACACCGGTCAGGAGGAAGCCTCAAATTTACCTTAGTTGGCCCTGTACTACAAACCTGCCTGATGTTTGTCATTCTATCTGTGTGTGTGTGTGTGTGTGTGTGTGTGTGTGTGTGTGTGTGTGTGTGTGAGTGAGTGAGTGAGTGAGTATAGGGACATTTGAGTTTGTGGTAGGATCAAATTTCTGTCTCACCCACTTTAGTGTAATTTGATTAGATTACGGTGTCTAGTTAGCTCGACGCTGAGTGGAGACACCTGTCTGTCTGTGAATATCTGTCATCTGTCTGACTTAGTACTGAAGCTTTAATATGTATTATTGTGGGAGCATTGTGCCTTTATTTGATAGTGACAGTGGCCATACAGACAGGAAATTCAGGGATGTGGAAAGGTGTGTGACATGCAACGACAGAATGATTTATGTATGGCACATTTCTAAACCTCTAGGAAGTCCAATGAAGCCTCATTTTTTAACAACAGAGGAAATGCTATAAACTGTCTGATTTCTTTAAAACCACTTGTGTACAGTTGAAGTATCTTTCACGTCACAGTGAAGGCATGCAGGTTTTGTTCATTCCAAAATGTCAAAACTGTTGAAGTCTATACGTGTTGCTTTCAGCCTATTCACTCCATTGTCCCCAGGTCAGATCTGTGGAGGTACTGGGGTGCATGTTTCTCTGTCACAGTGTCTTGTTTTGATACTTTCACTGGCAAGTTAGACATTTCAAATGCTACTCGGAGCTACTTTAGAAAGCCACGCACCTCTATTTTTCTTTAAGGGTATATTCTTTCATGCAAAAACTTTAATCAAGATGTTTTTTCAGGTTTCATGAGGGTTGTTTACTTAAAATATGCAGTGCACATGTCATAGACATCATAGACAGGCGCGTTGACTTGACATAGTAGTAAAAGCACAGGTGTTACTGATAACATTAACGGTGGCTCCAGTGTCCCAGTGAGCCTAAAAACTGAAGCAGCTAAATCAAATTCCACCGCTATCATTTGTATTGTTTACACCTGTGCTTTTCGTACTGTGACATTTAAAAAGTCTCCCGGGAAGAAGGTCGATTCACTTGGGGTTCAAACTAGAAAATCATCTCTACAAAAGCCCGTTAACTTTGTTACTTCAGGTGGTTTTGTTTGAAATGAAGATGATTTTCTCTGCCACTAATTCTACCTGTTTCAGATGCTGAATAGTCAGTGGTGGTTGCTGGCCGGTCCCTAGGTAGCAGCTGTCTGTTTAGGCTAACATGGAACGAGAGGGCTCATTTAGGAGGTAAGAACACACTCACACACCCCTGCACACACTTTCACATCAGCCAGCAGGTCTCATTCAGAGAGTTGCACTGCATCTCTAATACTCTGTTCCCTTTTTTCTCTTTGTCCCCGTTCTTTGGGACACAAAAAGGTAGATGAAAGTGACTCACACACATTCCTCAATGACCTCATTCATTCTTTCAGTCATGCAAACATCCCCCTTATCCTCCTTTGTTTAGTAATTAGACCGCAGCATTTTCTCTCACAACTCTTCCTGTTGTATTAGCGCCACAAACAAAGAGTATCTAACTTCCGGGTTGCATCAGCAATCTTTAATTTACTCGATGTAGAACCCTTTTTCCATCACGCTGACAACTCAGTGTTTCCTCTGAGTCTCTGCATCATCCACTCTTCAGGTGTTTGTAGATTCATTTGCACAGGGTTTAATCACTGCACCTTTTCTGAGAGAATTTGGAAATGCAACCTTACTTTTGATGAAAGTGTGTGTGTGTGTGTGTGTGTGTGTGTGTGTGCTTGTGTGTCTATCTGAGCCCCAGGCTCCTGTTTCTCGCACTGACCTATTTATGTGGAGTTGAACTAAGATCCAGGTTGACAGACGGACCAAAAACACACACACACGTACGCACACACAAACACACACACACACACACACACACACACACACACACACACACACACACACACACACACACACACACACACACCATCTCCCCTCTTCCCTGCCATATTGTTTTACATGCTTCCGATTTCCTTTTTTTTTCATCTCCTTTTAGCCCCTTTTTTCCTTTTGTGTCCAAATTCAATTAAATTCAGTTGGGCATGGATCATTACAAAGGTATTAAAAACAAAGAGGAAAAGTGAATAATTCCACAGCAGATGACAGTAAAAAGCAGACACAGACAAACTCAATGTGATGAATCAAGCCAACATGTGATTACAGCTTGAACACGACTTCTATCTGTCCTGGGCCCCACACAGACAGAAAAGGAGGAGGAGGAAGTGAAATGTGTGTCACCTTTAAATCCTTCCCCTCCCTTTTGGCAGCTCTTGAACCTCAAAGGGTTCCTTTGTTCGCCTGGCACAAAAGCTCACATCTCATGGTCACCGACTGGCACAGACTGGCAAAAGGAGAGAGAGAGAGAAGAGGAGAAAAAAGTTAAAGTAAAAGAAATAGGAGGGAGAGAAGGGAAATGAGAGGAAAAGGGCATGGGAAAGAGTGAGATTAGAGACCCATGAGGACAGAGACACCTTTTGTCTTCCACATCTTCATCCTTTCTTTCATCAAACTCTTGTTCTGTTCAGTGTGACACAAACACTCATGGAGTGGGGATATGTGGTACCTTTTCAGTTACTGGAGTAAGTACATAGCGTGTGTGTGTGTGTGTGTGTGTATGTTTGTGTGTGTGGAGGGAGGTTTGTCGTATGCTTTCAACTTTTGCAGAAAGTGCTGATTTAGCAATTTGAATGAATGAATGACTGAAAGTATTTACAGTATAGACACTGCAGAAATATATAGAACTGTGTTTGTAGTGTGTAAGTTAATATTTGCCTTACATGCAGATTACAAATGTACGTACAAACACACACATATGCTGTACATGCCTGTGGGAGAGAACACTGTTTCATTACCTGTTCCTGACATATTAAGCAGCTTTATACTAGTTTCTGTGCTTTGAGTTTCAGCTTTAACGCCACATTTTTACTTTGTTCCTCTTCTTCTGTACTTTTTAGGGCCCTCACTGACATAATGCATTCCTTCACTGCTAATCCTAACCATCATAAGTACATTCCCAACCTCAACAGATATCCTAAACTAAAACTAACCATTATTACTTGTTTAAATCTAGGTATTCAATATAATCTGTAGTTTTATTTTCACCTGCACCACTCTGCCTTTTACGGATTAAAGTGAACTCACTGTTGATGTTTGTTTCTCCTTCGTGGACCAACCTCTGAATATTTAGCCTGCCTGTGCCTGTACTGAAAGTGGGCTTGGCTCCACCAGTTTCATCCAGTAACACAATGAATGTACTGCAGTTTCTTCTTATAATTATTTCTCTCTTTCTATCTTTTGGATTTCGAGGAGTCTCCACAGCAAGCTGAGGTTGGGTAGCAGCTCGTTCTCCAGTCTGACCGACCTCTCGCAGACGAAAACCCCAGGAGGAGGAGGAGGGGATAAGGGAGGACTGGCTGAGGAGTGCAGCAGGGACAGAGGGACCCAGCAGAGAAGGGCCGGGGCCAACGCCACTTGGAACAGGTTAGTGTGTGAGCCGTGGTCTGAAGCAAGAAACATATTGGTTCACTCAACATATTTGACTGAATGTGGAAATATGTATTTTTTGGTCTTGCACACAACCCTATTTAAGCTGTCACGCCTGTATGTTTACTCGCACGGACATTTGTGTGCATTTTTTTCCAGAATAAACATCACTGGCTGTAAAGCTCTGTTAGTGCCATTATTCATGCTGTGAATACAAACACACATAAGCACCAACTCTTTCTGTCTCTCTTCCCCGAGGGTCCATCATCTATCTACTTTTTATCTCCATCCATCACTCACTCCTTTTTTCATGTCATTCTGCCTCTTGAGCCTTTTCTTATCTCTCTCTCTTTTTTCTCTGGTTATTTTTATGGTGTTTTAGCTTTATTTTGTTTACACTTTGGATTGTACGGCTTCTTTGTGCAAATTCACAGATTGCACAATTCACAGTTTGCGCAATTTTATTTTATATTATTTATGTTAGGCAAATCTACAATGTATCTCGATTTGAAGCAATGGAAATAGTCCTATTTGTGTGAAATGCTGCCTCTCAGCAGCTAGTTATGTAGTGGTCATGCATATTGTTGATTAATGTAATATAATTCTACACATTAGTCTTTGTGATTATTTGTCCACTAAATGCTTCTGTGTGCTTCTACTCAGCATCCACAATGCAGTGATATCAGTTTTCCAGAGGAAGGATCTGGGGGAAAATGAACTCTACACTCTGAATGAAGGCGTCAGGTAAGCTCCCTGTCTCTTTGTGTTTTATTTGACAGTTTTTTCTGACTCTCTCGCAGACTTTCACACAAGCTCGGTGAATGTTGAGCTTGAGCTGGTTTGTATTTCAGGAAGAAATTTGACTAAATTGTAGTGTTATACTCTGTAATTTCCCACCTTCCCTTGCTCCCATATACACACAACTAAATTTAGTCTTTAATGACACATTAACACATGCCCAGTAACTGTTTTTGTTGTCGCGTCTCTCTCAGCTACTCCTTCTTTCTCCTGCTGTTCTCGGCTGCAAACTTGTCCACTGAACCAGAAACATCTTCAAGTTAAAAGGGGAAATGACAGGTGGAGGTTACAGAGGGGTTGCTGCAGTGTGTTTAATTACAGTTTAGCCGAGGGTAGTTGAGACAGGACTGTCAAAACTCCAGTCATGTACAGTAAATATCACACACTGTACATGCACGCACACTGACTCAAGCCGTTGTAAAGAACTTGAACAACATGAAAGCTTCACATCACGTTGTAGAAACCCGGCAGTAGTCATGACGAAGATTAGATCAAGATTAAAGGTCAAGTGTTTTCTTCCTGTAATAACAGAAAGTGAGCTGACATAATAATCTCTACCTGTGTGCTCTCCGGTTTATCAGTGGAAAATCCTGTTATTGAAATGTTTTTTGTTTTCAGTGTGATCAACGTCTTTTCTCATTTCCTGAGTCTACTGCTGTTTAAACACTGCAGCTTTCCAGTTCACTAGAACTTAATATTTATGGTTCACGCTGAAGAAGTATCACTGATGGTGTGTGTGTGTGTGTGTGTGTGTGTGTGTGTGTGTGTGTGTGTGTGTGTGTGTGTGTGTGTGTGTGTGTGTGCGTGCATCTGTGTTCGCTTTTACAGTATACACAGGCACTCATTTGCACTTTTTTTATACAGGCAGCTGCTGAAGACGGAGCTGGGCTCCTTCTTCACTGAGTACCTTCAGAACCAGTTGCTCACTAAAGGCATGGTGATACTGAGAGACAAGATCCACTTCTATGAAGGTAAGCAGAACTCTACATGATATAAACGACGCAATAACTATCGAGACCTTTTAGTCTGCTGGTGCCTTCTGGCTTTGGTGAAGAATGTTCACAGAGCCAGTGAGTCACTGCAGGGAAACTGAATGGAGACATGATTTAGAGTTTTTACCTCAATGTAAAAAAAACATCACAAGTCCAGCAGGGGATTATAATGACTGACTGAAATGTCTGACGCCAGGTTAACCCTTGAACTATCTGTGTGATGGAGCTTTTTCTGCAGTACCCACTTGTATGTACACACACACACACACACACACACACACACACACACACACACACACACACACACACACACACACACACACACAGTCAGTCAGTCAGTCAGTCAGTCAGTCAGTCAGTCAGTCAGTCAGTCAGTCAGTCAGTCAGTCAGTCAGTCAGAGTGAGAAGGAGCCATTGAGGTGAGAAAAAGACACTGAAATCAATTTGTTTTCTTTGTTGTGGCAAATGTGTGATCTTTATTTGAAGCACCTTTGACACACACACTCACTCGATTTTCAGTGCTGTCGTCACAGCAACCAGATAGGAAGTGATGAAATACGTCACACAACACATAACATCCCGTCAGAAACCACTGTGGTACATGCAATGACTCACAGACCCATTGTTCTGGCTCACTCAATAGTTGTGTGTGTGTGTGTGTGTGTGTGTGTGTGTGTGTGTGTGTGTGTGTGTGTGTGTGTGTGTGTGTGTGCGCACATACATGCGCAGACCTATGCTGCAAATTGTGAAGCCTTGAGAATATCTGATCATATCAGCATCATCATTATTCCTTTGCAAAGCACAGGCTCTGTCATGTCCATCATTACAGACATGTACAATTTGCATGGAATTAGAAACCTGTACATCCACTGCAATAAGAACAAGTCACATGACGTTCTCAGATAACATGATGCAGAGATCTTTTCAAAAACATCCCAGCACATTGTCTCTTGTTGACTGCATGTGCCAGTCAGACGGTAATATCTTTGACTTCCTGGTGATTGGTTGTTTGTCTTCATGCATTGTGTGTTATAGGTCAGAAGTTACTGGACTCTCTGGCCGACACATGGGACTTCTTCTTCTGTGATGTTCTGTCCATGCTGCAGGCCATCTTCTATCCTGTACAGGTACACACACACACACACACACACACACACACACACACACACACACACACACACACACACACACACACACACACACACAACTATACTCACACTCACATGCTTATATTTCCATTACAAAACTGTGTGTTGACATGTGTGTCCACAGGGAAAGGAGCCATCAGTGCGTCAGTTGGCTCTCCTCCACTTCAGGAACATCATCGCCCTCAACCTGAAACTGGACGAGGCTCTGTGTCGACCCCGAGCCAGAGTTCCTCCTTCTATCATACAGATGCTGCTAATACTACAGGTACGCACGCATGCACACACACACACACACACACACACACACACACACACACACACACACACACACACACACACACACACACACACATTATTCATCTCTTCCTTTCCTTTTTACCCTCTTTGGCTTACAATCTCTCACCCTATATCCCCACAAACTCTCAAGCACACGGCTCGCACAGACAAACATCCATTGCTGCAGTAGGCTGACGGAAGAGGGTAAGTGACAACAGATGGAGGATCAGAGGGGCTGACTTTTTTTTCTTGTAAAGGGATCTCACAGGAAGTAATCTCAGAGGAGATACAGAGCACAGTCGTCTTCCCATGACCACTCGGTACCCTCTGCACCCTGCCTGTGTGTCTGTTTGTGTCACTGTTTGCCTGTGTGAATTAACCATGTTTACACTGTCCTTTTAAGACCCTTTTGTTCTCACAAAAACAGGAAAATCAGCAAGTCACTCATCAAAATAATCAATTAGGATTAGTGACCTCATTATCAAAAAGTTTATTGAAGTAAATGGTCGAAGAATTATGTGAATTTCTATCTTGTTTTACTAGATGCGAGGGCAGACATTCATGTGTCCCCTGTGGATAGCTTGCTTCAATTTGTAAACATTTAAAGACAAGCTATCGTGTGTAACAGAAGGCGACTGCTATCACCCCAAAGTAAGAAGCCTGACCTTTTAGAGTTTAAAGTTTTAACAATCTTTTGAAATGGCTGAACCAGGTTTTATAGGATTTAGTGGTCATCCATGGACCATTGTGACTTGTAGCTGCATACAGTTCATTACCTTCACTTCCCGTGGGAACAGGCAGAGAGTTGTTATCTTATTATTTAACTGCGCTGCTGCTGTACTCTTCATACAGACAACACATAAAGCATTTTCAAGTTGGTGCTGCTTGTTTCACATGACTCACACCAGTTTTATTCATCTTCAGTCATTGTCAATCACGTCCATATTTCGTCAGATGGATTCATAATTTTACCTTTTCTCTTCATCAAGGCGGTGTTTTCCAACCTCGAGGTCAGAACCTTCACATGGGGTTGCAACATGATTAACAGGGGTAGAAAAGAATGGGAAAAGGAAACAAAATTGTGTATCTTTTTCAGTCTTTCCCTAATCTTTGATTTTATTTTTCAGTGTATGATATTCATAATAATATTCACAGTTATGCAGACTTATTTTTAGTAAAACAACCTCAGGGACATTTGATATCCGTGAATTTAGACACGTACATTGCTCTGAACAAAGTCAGCCATCGGTCAGATGTAAGATGTGGGTCAGGGAGTGATTGCAAGTGTTCTCGAGTGTGTCTGGGAATATGGCGTGTGCGTCTGTTTCTGTGTGGGTCACTTCGGACATCACTGTGGTGACTCATTGACCCAAATCTGCTGCTTCCACACTCGGGGGGGGGGGGGGGGGGGACAGAGGAAGGTATAGAGAGGAAAAGGAACACAAGAATAGACAACTGGACATGTTTATTTTCCTGTTTTATCTGCTGTGTACAGATGCTGCAGAGTCATTTTAAATTGTCTCTTTGGGTTTGCCCACCATGAATATCAAACCAACAGGTAGAGGTGAGGATATAAAAAGCAGGGCAGCTAAGACAAGAGGTTGGGGGTAAGAGAGATACAACTCAGCACTGAATGTTTTCTGTTTTTGCGAGTTCTTGTTTCATCTGTTAGTAATTTCCCTTTTGTTCTGTGACGCCAATTCGCCGAAGTCTGGTCTATTGATGTGGTTTGTCTCTGTGCTGTGGTTTAGATGCATATGCTCAACGATTCAGAGAACTGAAACATGATTGATCTCTCTGTCTATTGTGATTTGAAGACTCTGAAGGTATGGTCTCTGGGCCCACATGTATCACACCCCTCAGCGTGAAAATTTGGTCTCAAGATTATTAAAAGTTGTGGAGACAACTCCAACTATTATGGAAACACAATAGCCTGAACCTTTCAAACAAAAAAGTTGGAAAACAGCACCATATTGATTCCCATTGATCATGAGGGTAATTTGTTTGCCACTGATTTACTTAAAAGCAAGCTGATGCTAAGTGCACAGTGGGTTTGTGCCTTGCAGCAAAGCTGTAATGCCTGTGTTTCCTGGCGACAGTGAAGAAACAATTTAGGCCCCACATGAAGACCCATCTGAAATAAACAGGGCAATGAGGGCTCAGCACATGCAAAGTGGATGCATGGTGAAGCAGGATGCATGCAAAGTTGCAAGTGGGGATAAACAGCCCCTTTACTCCCATTAAGGAAATTGGTTGTGATTGCGCTATGATGGCAGATGCAAATCATTTTCTTACTCATGTTCTCAGTTTGTAGTAAAGTTCTGTGTTGACCCAAAACCAACATCCAAATATGGCTCCTTTAAGCTGCTCTAATCAATATTTTTAAAACAACAAGAAGTCGGATAACAATGTAATGTGAAAGATGTCCCTCGTAGAGAAATATCCACTCAGAATTATCTTTGCACGGAGTTACATTATTTAATTTGACATTTGTTGTTCGATTCTTTTTGCAGTAACTGAATGTTTGATAAAATCACAGAAAGGCAAATTGAACTTCCCTGAGATCTTTTTCATGGCTTTCAAAGTTTCTGTTACCACCTGTCAACAAGCAGCAATTACTGGCTAACACAAACTTATGTGTGCGTGTCTGATGCAGGGAGTCCATGAATCTAAAGGTGTAACAGACGACTACCTTCGTCTGGAGGCTCTCATCCAGAAGGTGGTCTCTCCCTACCTCGGCACTCATGGGTTATATTCCAGAGATGGATCTTCCAGTTTGCACTGCTCCTCCTGCGTTTTAGGTATGTGACTGTAAATGTGTTTACAGATGACGAACCTTGGAAGTGTTTTTAAAAGTTACAAGCGCCATGTTCACCATGTGTTTGTGTGTTCTCTTGCACTTTCACTCTGTGATATTTTTGCCTGTTTTAAATGATAAAGTAATCAAATTTATAAAGCAGTCTTTCTTAACTTTCTCGCTCCTTCTCTCTCCAGAAAAGCGTTTGCAGCGCTCCTGGCCCTCCAAACCAGGAAACTCCCCCATCGCCAAGAACCCAGTGGTACGCTCTAAGAGCTACAACATTCCCATGCTGACCCCTGTGGGGGAGTACGACACCGACTCTTCCACAGGAGGTGGCACAGGTATCAGACGGCACTCCGTCTCTGAGATGACGTCCTGTTTGGAGGAGACCAGCTCTTTGGCTGAATCCACAAACAACACCAGCACATCCAGCCTCGCCAACCACTCTCCAGCTTCCACGGCCTCCGCTGCACTTTCAGGTACGGCTACCCCGTACGGTATTAAACAACCTAACAAATCATTGACACCGGAAAATTTCAAGATGGCAAGACGCTATTATTGCTGGAGTGATCAATAGTTCAGAATACTCTTTAAACAGTGTGTTTTGGTGCTGAATCTCAGACCATTAAACGTACCTTTTTAAAACTATTTTTAGTCATAAAATGCCTGAAATCATTTGAATTGAGTGAACTGTCTCAAAATGTGTCAAAAAGCTGTGTGGGTTGAGGTAAAAACATTTAGAAAAATGCTGAATATTTGGAAATTCAGTGTGAAAGTAGTCACATTTCAACATATTAAATTCTGGCCCAAAATGGTTCTGTGTTGTTGTTTTTTTAACATAAAAAATATCTGCTACAAAGCCCTGAAGCTACTGCACTCTCCACAGTAAAGACCAAAAGCAGGCAGCTGATCAATAAGAGACCCCGAGAGTTGTGATCACATTTAACACACTGATCCTTATGTTGCTTAACTCTAAAACCTCTGTTGGTCTCCGTTCAGGTCCCCACCCTCTCCATCCACAGAATCACTCCCCCTGCATCCTTCCAGAGCCTTCCCCAGGCGAGGACACACACTGCGCTGGTTCGCTGTTGTCAGACTCCCCCGCATCCTCCAGAGCGCTGACTCAAGACACGAGCTCTGGTCCCAGTCCTTCGTCTAGTCTGGAGATCATGACGGACCACGTGCCGGAGTCTTTGGACTCGGAGCCGGAGCACGACGGCATCTTTCTGGACTTCTCGCAACGTTGCTCTGGAGGGTCGAATGGACAGCAGAGACAGCAGATGCACACTGATGCAGAGACATGGGCAAACAACTCTGAGCCATGACGGCATTCCTGACACTTGCTGCTGTTTTATGGAGACTCAAGATCATTAGGGATCTGTTTTAAACTAAATTATTTTTTTAGAAGATGTGGTCACCCATCCATAGAAACAAGTCTCACCTCATGCTGACTGGTAAAAAATATGAATTTGGCTCCCAGCTGGAAACATCATCATTGGCTTCTTTGTGAAGAGAAACCTTTTCCCTGAAGAAATGTTGTATAATTGTCAAATATCTCTGCAAGAGGGCTATTGAGTAACTTTCGCTGTCAAATTCAAACACTTTGAATGTAAAATAAACTCTCCAACACCGTTTGTTGAAGTTCAACTTACTTTATTAATGGATGATAAAAATATTAATTTAATTTGAACTCTGTCTCGCTCTATATTCAAACCTGAACCTGTATCTCTGGTATACTGAGAGAGATTTGCATTCAAGGGAAGAAGGCACTAGAAATGGTTCCACTGTGTTTTAAATCTTCTGCTTTAAGGCTTCATCTACATAAGATCAGAGACAAAATTCAAACAATGTTGCATTTCAGTTTTCCTTGTTCACACATCTGGGAGCAGATCACACCAGGGCCGCAAACACTCTGAATGTATTTCTGAATGAATGCAGCCTTTAAAGATTTCTAATGTGTGTTGTACTGACAAATTATGGAGCCAATTTAATGTTTCTAAATAATTTGATATCAACGGGGTTTAGCAAATACTCAAATGTGCCATATTATTCTAAAAATATCCCGCCATCACTGATGACTAATGACATCCTCAACCTCCCAACAGCATTACAGCAATATTTAGACTTTTTTCTAGATATTAGGATCTATTAAACATTTTAGAAGAAAACACTAACAATTGCAGTTGCTCTGCATAAGAACATTGTTTAAAAAAAACAACCCAAATGTTGATTTAAACCGATAATATCAATATTTTGGTGGAAGTCCATATTTGTATGAGAAAACTTTGCAGACACTGCCATCTTGTGTCATTCTCTTTCACAGTGCAAGGTGTGCTATGCAGGAGCGTAAGGAGAGGGGAGTCATTAGAGACACCTGTGCGTGCGGGGAGGGAGCACAATCAAACGCAGTATGGAGGAGAACAGAAAGGAGTGAGCGTGTTAAAGAAAATATGTGTTAAAGAATTCAACCAGTTTCTAACTGTCTGCTAAAAGAACAGTACTGTAGTAGAATGCACTAAAAGTTTTGTGGCGGCAATTCCAAGAAGCGGTTGGACTTTCTGGACATCCTGGACCACATGCTACTGGCTGAACGCCGATCACCGGAGCAGGTATGAATGGAACCACTAACTCTGGTAGCGCTGCTCATAGACCGGTGAGACAACACCCCAGCCCGCCGACATTACATCTATTATGCACATCAAAGCAATACTAATCGATTTTCGACATGCTATACTATGACTTTTCAATTTTGTTTCGACATGCTATATACTATGACTGTTTTTGACTTTTTTCGACATGCTATACTGTGACTTAACATTTTTTGCCATATTATAATTGGATTTTATCATGAATTTTTCGACATACTGTAGTATGGCTTTTTCCCTTATTCTAGATAGTTCTGTTGACAAGAAAGAAACATTTTAAATGCAAGTTATATTTAATGGGAGAATCAGTGAAATGGATCAAGTCTAAAACATTAAAAAAATCACTTTGAGTACTAAAATGATTCTACTTTTGATGTGAAGCAAATACATCCGTTTACTTGCGTTCTAAGAAGTGAAAATGATCACACCAAAAAGCACTATTTTCAAGACATGAGGTGAACCCAGCTCAACTTCAGTCTGCATCTGACAGTTCTTTAACAATTTTTTCTATTAAAATACAGTGGTTGGGAATTAATTTCACAGGCAAATAGATTTATTCTTACACTTCTGCATCTCATGTAGTTTTGGGTTGGCCAGTGTACATTCAGAAAAACAATACCTTTTGTATTGTGGCATCGGCTAGCACCAATCTAAATAACTTTCCGATTGTTGTTATATTAAAGCTCACAGGAACTTCAAAGTCCAGCTGTGTGTGAACATGAAGCTGCATCTTTCTCCAGTCCAGTTTCATACTAAAGGTTTGTGGTTCAATTCCACATTGTTCCCTGCACCAGTTACTCTGTGTGAGTTTAATTTATTCTTGAACAGATAGTTTACACCAACCGATAACATTAGCATGCAGACATTTTTTTTCAGTGGTTGAACATAAGTCACTGCTCTGGTCTCCTCTGGGCTGAAAGCTTCCTGAAGCAGATCACAAAAACGTCTCTAAATATATTATGTGAAATTGGTAATTATACTTCTTAGGATTAAAAAAAGAAGTTGATTTTTGTGCTTTGTTACTGATACAAATCGTATTTGTGACTCGAATTTCATATTCAAATGTTTCTCTGGTGGAGATACAGCATTGTAGAACGTTTTAATTCTCTATGTTTTAAAACTTCATCAAATATGATAAACATTTTCTGCACTTTGTTACAGAGAGGATCAGTCAAAGACGTCTCCTTCCTGTGACGCTAAAAGGCGGGACTCCCCGTGATGTAAAGTGAAAAAGGATTCTTGCTTCAGTCCTTTCTGTTCCATGGCCTCTCTGAGATGAACCGGTGGCTCCAGGTAGTACTGATGAAGAAGGGATGCAATGTTAATTGAGAAAAAGTGATTGTTTTTTACTTTGTCATCTAACTTTCAAAGTGTGGCAGCAAGCCGGAGATTGCATTAAACTGGGATAGCGAACAATGACACTGGTTGTGTTACCAGAATATAGTGACCAACAAATTACTGGAATGGAATGGGTTATACTATGATGGGTCAGCGGTTTCTGGAATTTTTTTTTATTAACATTTCTTATGGTTCCTTCTAGTGTATCAGGACCCTAACATGTTTTAGAGAGGTCTTTCTGTTATTTAGCCTGGCCTCAGTGTTGTGAACATAAAAACCTGTCAGTATAACGCGGCCCATTTCATCAGGACCACATGATTTACTGCAGAACTGCATTATCTAGCAGGACACATTTATCCTCATTGTATAGAAATAGAGCTGAGTCATCGTGTCGTCCTGCTCATCAGTGTCACACTTGGTCCTAGCAGCCAATCAAATTAAGCAAGAGTTTTGATGCCAGTAGATGTGGGCTACTGTCTTTCAGAGAGAAACCACATTTGATTGCCAAGGTGTTTTTGAAGCGGGTCAAATTATTACTTTAAACCACAACTAATTAACTGCATATTGTACCTCATAGGCAAGAGCAAAGGTTCCCCAGTGAATGGCCACGGACTGTTTGGCCTGAAGGTCTTGGTGGATCCGAACAGCCTCTTCTGGATCTACATGCTGCCCCTGCATCATATCCCTGAAAAACAAAGTTCATTTTTGTGTCCGTTTGTCTACTTTTACAAAGGATGTAGGGCTTAGATTTTGTTGACATTGTCATATTTAGGTGGAATTAAACTATCAAATTGAAACATTTATGACAGAACCTGGGCAGGTAAGCGCCAATGGGGATTGCTGCGAGGTCAAATGGTCCGAAGCGCCGGCCAATCTCCTGGAAGGAAGTGCAGTAGCCGGTATCGCCAGCAAAGAAGAATCGATGATCAGGGCCCAAAATAGACCAGCTGCCCCATAGAGACTGAGAGAAACCGCAAACAATATGAAGAGTTACATTCATGTACTTAATATGCTTTCAACTAAAAAAAAAATGAAACCCTCTTTGTGCTGTTTTACTGAAAAAAATGGGTCAGCTATTGGATTGCTTACCAAGTATTTTTGCCAAATGTACCTGGTTATGTGTCATTCGCCCTCTACTCTTCTAGTGATTGAGTTGATACATTAAAGGTAATGAATTACTACCTTGTTATCGTCCAGCGCTGTGCGTTTGCTCCAGTGTTGAGAGGGTGTGCAGACGAAGGTAACATCATCATGACCCGGGACACAATTCTCCTCCCACCAATCCAGCTCCATCACATTCTCACAGCCCATCTTCACTAGCCAGTCCATCAAACCCAGGGGCACGAACCTGTGTAACATTTCATTGCATGTAGAATATCCCTTTTCATATGTATAATGACTTTTTTTGCCAAACAATGAATTTTTTCGACATACTATTTTATGACATAATATACAATACTGTGTTTATGCCTTTGTCCAACATACTGATTTTTTTTTTTACATACTATACTTTGTTTTTTTTTTATAATATTTGTACAACTTACTATACAATTACTTTTTTATATCATACTACACTATGACTGGACAATGATTTTAATGGCACGCTATACTAAACCTTTTTATGATATACTATACTATGATTTTTACTGGCATACTATATAATTTTTTTTTAATGATATTGTTATGACATTTTACACTACAACTTTTTCCTTTCTCATTTGATGGCATACTTTAATTATTCCAAAATCGTGGAATACTCTCATAATGCTCTTTGGTTGAGAGTGTAAGCTGAATACTTGAACTACAACTAATGAATAAAATTAAGACTGGATCTCAAAACAGTATTGTTGACAATAGTTCCACAACACTTACCAGCGTAGCTCCCCTCCAAAGCGTGCATTAAGACTGGCCACGGAGCCAGCATCCAGATGGTCATAATGAGAATGACTGATGACAACAGCATCGATCCTGGGCAGCTGTTGGCAGAAGAGTTAAAACATGAAACCATGGTAGCAGCCAAAGAAACTAGGCGTAGGAGAAATAATATGATTGAGGACTTAGTTTTTTTCTAAGATGAATTATCGTAAGGACAAATTAAAAACAAAAAGTACCACACCTGTTCCACAGTGCAGGGGGGTCCTCTGTACCTTTTGGGCCCCATGAACTGGAACGGTGAGGCCCTCTGACTGAATATTGGGTCTGTCAGAATATTCAGCCCGTCCATTTCAACCATAACTGTGGCGTGACCCAGCCAGGTGACTCTCAGACCTGGACCAGAGTCAGAGAGGTCTGGGCTCTGGACAAAGTACGGTTCCATCACTGGGAGCTCACCATCCAGAGCCTTCACAGGAAGGAGAA
Organism: Cebidichthys violaceus; assembly: GCF_023349555.1. Classification (NCBI taxonomy): domain Eukaryota; kingdom Metazoa; phylum Chordata; class Actinopteri; order Perciformes; family Stichaeidae; genus Cebidichthys; species Cebidichthys violaceus. The sequence continues at coordinate 1,488,254 of NW_027176717.1, forward strand.
AGGGACAAAGAGAAGGACGGGTACAAGCAGCACAAAGAGAGGTGGAAGGATGGAGGAATGAAAGGAAGAGGGAAGGGTTAAGAAGTAGAAGAGAAGGACAGGGAAAGAAAAAAACAATTGCATATTGATTATGTCTTATGACTTCATTTGATCATACTTTAAAAAAAAAGATCAGTAATCCCCAGTCACCCTTATAACAGACTCACTGTTAGATGTTACAGTGCTGCACTGTTTGCTCCTCTTTAAACACGCTTTTGTTGCTGCTTGCAGGATTTATTTTTAATAAAGAAATAGCTCTGGTCAACTTCCTTTTGTGTAGCTTGAAGTTTCATCTGTTAAGTATGTATGCATGAACTTCACAAGGAAACATACTAACAATATTACAAAATGTTGTGAGCTTATCATTAAACTTTTGATCTGTACACCCATTCACAGAGTGAAAAAAAAAAAGTCCAATTAATTTTTCTGCTGCTGTGTGAGAGTAGTATTTGAAGCCTGTAAAGCTCTTACTGAGCTCAGCATGGTTTCGACTAGAAACTAAATACTGTGTGGGTTTTGAGAGTTGACAAAGGGCATTAATCCTACTAAGAGAGGTGGGAAACACTGTGTGTGAACTCTAACACTGATCACTGTACGGATAATAATAATAATAATAATAATAATAATAACTAGAAAATTCCACAGGAAATTTTGACAGTGTGGCTGCTACTGCCTGAAGAAGTCGCAATACACACACACACACACACACACACACACACACACACACACACACACACACACACACACACACACACACGTTACCAGTAGTGTTGTAAACTCCTGCCTCCTTTTAACAACAAAAATGGTATCATGAGAAAGATAAGACTCTGCCAAACGCGGTGATGTGTTTTTTTATGTTTGTGGTGTTAAAATGTGAGCTCCAGAGCAATAAACAAAACTGGTACCGTCTGCTTTCTTTGAGAAATTAGTGGTCTGATTTAACATGGAGCCTAATGGAGCAGTCGGTTAGAGTTCATGTCGCTCTGCGGCTCTTTGAGCCAAATGTGTAAGTCCGTTGGATTCCAATGACATCTGTGTGCGACGGCACAACATTTCCAAGCTTTTTGGCCAAAAATGGTGTATAAAGAGTGAAAATTGTGGGAGCTGGAGCAGTTTGTTTGTAAAAATCACAGAATATTTTCCTGCTCTGCTCCACTTTGACAGTTATGTCTAAGACATATGAGTCTTATGTCAGTTAGTAGTTCTGCATTAATTAGACATCACGTGATTGAACAGCCATTGCTGCATCGAACCACCGATTCTCTGATTGAAGGATGACCCTGCTCTACACTGAGCCACAGTCACCCCAAGAAGTAGGGGATCGAACCATCAACCACACTGCATGTCTTCAGGCTTTGTAAGATTACAGGATCACCTGGAGAAAATCTTAACAGACATGAAGAGAACAGCAAACTCACTCAGTAAGGCCCCAGGCTCATTGATTTGAACCCAGGACCACACTGGGTGACCATGCTGTTCTGGAACTTTGAGAATGGGGGTGGGGTAGGTGTGATTTTGACTCCACAACACTGGACTTTGGAGATTGGTGGAAGGGGGGGGGTCTCCATCTGAAAGGGTCCCCTGTCCTGAGGGGGGGTCTGGGGTTTCATTGAGATAGGAGGCAAAGTGCTCTTGAATCCTATCTGTAACATTGCCTTTCTTAGGTCCATTTTCAGCTCCTTCTTTTCCTCTTCAGCCTTTGTGTACATGGACTTGTACATTGAGGAGTTTCCCTTTTCAGCCATCACTGCTTTCTTCAGGTCCCTCTTGTCCCACTGACACAGCTGCAATTTTTGGATGGCGTCTTCCAGCTGCCATACCAACCTGTTTGTCAGGTCCTCAATCTCGGCATTCTGTCTCTTCAGAATTTTCTTTAGTTTACACATGTGGCGGACATCCACATTGTTTCGCTTAAAAAATGTGTCCCGCTGTAGAATGGCTATGTCTTGAGACAGTCTTGTGCCCAGTTTTTTTGGAAAGTTTTTAACTCCTTGTTTTCCAAAATGAGGAATTTTACCTTATCTTCCGTGGCCATAATTAACTCTTTTTTTCTTGGTGTCCTGGAGGTTGAGCAGTTCTTGATGCTGCGCTACCGTCTCTTTGCAGCGCAGCAACTCTTCTTGTAACTTTACCCTCTCCTCCATGACCGTGTTCAATTGAGTGGCCAAGTCGGCCTTGGAACCTTCCAAGTTCTTATATTTGGCATTTATGTCTGCCAGCTGCGACTTCACGTCTTCCAGCTGTTTTTCAACAGAACAGTAATCCCAGTTAGCCTTGGCCATTGCTCGGTTCCTTTCATTGGCCTCACTTTTTAAGATTTGAACTTCCTCCTGCAGATTCTTAGTAGTTGTTTTGTTTGCAGTGAGTTCCTCCTGACCCTTCAACAAGTTGTTTTTGATCTTACATCTCTCAATCTCAATGCCCTGAGTCTGGTTGATCTCTTCTCTTACCCTGTCCTCTAACTCAGAAATAGTACTTCTGAGAGACGCGATCTCCTCATGTTGTAACTCAGTGACCTTCACAGACTCTTCCTTCTTAGTTTTGAGATGTTTGTTGGAGCTAGTCATGAAGTTCAGTTTATGCCTAATCATACAAATGAGGCCACGCTTCTCCTTAGCCTCTTTTTCGTGGGTGTCTAACTTCGCCTTTAAGTTGTTCTCATTCTTTTTCAATTGATCCACCTCGTCTTCCAGAGTCGTATGCTTTTCAATTTTACTTTTCAACCTATTGATTTCGGTCTTGTATGCACTCTTTTCTTCTTTGTGTTGCCTACGTTTTGCGGCTTGTTTCTCCCATTTTTCTTCTTCTACAGTGATTTTGTCTTCCAACAGGCTTTGATATGTAACTGCTTTCTTTTTTTTTTTAAATGAGTTGTACTCTTCATTCAAAGCCTTGATTTTTTCCTCAAGAAAATCAATCTTTCTCCTCTGTGATTGATATGTAAAATTGTACGATTTTAGATTTTTCTTCTCCAATTCACAATACCTTTTTTCGGTACTTTGGAGCATTTTTTTCTTCTTCTGTCTGCCAGAGTGATCTTTCCTTCACAAAGTCCTTCAAGACAGAAAAGTGCTTTTTTCTAACTCCTTCTTTTCTTGGTCTGCTTTTGCAATTGTTTAACCTCACTCTGGAGTGGAAGCAGCTTCTTTACTTGTGTTGTGAGACACTTGTATTATTCTGCCAGCCACTTATGATGGGTTAATTGTGTTGTTAGGCCAACACTCTGGGAAATTTATCTATAGGCATGTTGATTGTTTGTTAAAAATATGATAAAATATAACTGTTGACTAAGACTTACTTACTTACTCATAGTAAATAAATTTAATAAATGGGACGAGGCGCTGAAGTCAAAATTATGTAAATGAAGCACCACGAAAAAGTGAGTTTTTTTTCAGCCGAAATGACTGTAAACTAATCAGTGATCATTATGTTTTGCAACGAGCCATTACGTCATGAGCTAATTTGCATATATTCACAATAAAATGTAAATATTGAATAAATACTATACTATGACTTTTTATGAAATACTATACTATGACTTTTATATGAAATACTATACTATGACTTTTATATGAAATACTATACTATGACTTTTTATGAAACACTATACTATGACTTTTTATGAAACACTATACTAACATTTTCCATGACATACTAAGTCTCTTGTTTCAGCTTGAAACGATCCCAACCTTTGGACCCTTTCTGTTGATGTCTTTAGTCTGTATCGAAGACGTCCAGCAGGGCGCCAGAGTGCACACTTGAACAGAAATGAAGTGTGACCTCATATTTTCTGCCAAAGTAAATGTGAAGTTGTGAAGCAGTGACCCAGGAGACCGGGTCTACCCTTGTAATGTCCTGGGGTCAATTTGACCCCATTCAATATTTAACGTCTCTAAATAAATGAGACATCATTTTTTTGGCTTCATATTTAATGACTTTTCCTAATTAAACGTGGACAACTGGGTAAAGATAAACTCAACATGTTGATATGTAAAGCCATTAAAACACCACTATATACTGTATTATATTGGGACAGTTCAATTTAAAACATCTATTACTGATCCAACACTGGGACTTGGATTACTTGTGATATTATGCAACAAATATTAAGTAAATAGCTTTAAACGTTTACTATAATAATACTAATAATAATAATAACAACAACACACCTCTTTACTAGTTGGTATATTGCTGTGATTTTTATCCAATAACAGGAATCTGAGCAGGGTGGTGTAGGAGGGGAACCGCCATGTGGGCCAGGGGTTGGTCCAGCGGCCATGTTTGTCTCGGCAGGACTTTGTTACTTCCTCCTAGAATCAAAGTAAACCGTGACATTTTAGCCATTTATTTTAGGCTTAGAGAATGGCATTTCAAACAAAGTCAGGTTAAAACACAATACACAACAGTTAGAGAACTGGAAGGATGGCATGTTGAAGGAAGGGGTTATGGAAATGACGATTGAGTGTCTGTTGATGTGTGTGTTTCAAGTAGAAGAGGAGGTTTTGCTGGTCAGGGGGATTATGGGAAGTGAGGTTTTACCTCCAGCCGGTAGTCCAAGCGGAAGCTCTTGCGGGAGGAGCGAGAGGAGCTGCTCTTCCTTGGAGTCCGAGCAGCCACCTCTCCACCCTCGGCCCCTCTCAGCATCCCAACATCCTGGAGAACAGGTACAAACACAGACACACAGTGATGGAGACCATTTGCATTCTCCAGGGCATTTCAAACAGGATGGGAAAGTAGCACCATCAACCAAATAGCCAACCATGATTAAGACACCCTCTTGTGCCACCAAATTGAAATAAATATGAATTTGGAATCATTTTCAGCTTCTGGTTGCTTTGGGTGTAACAATCTCGCCAAGAGTTATGGACTGATTTAGCATTGCGCTCCTACAACACACAAATGGACAGTTTTAGAAAAAAAAGGATCAAAATCGATGTAGCAGAACCAATGATATGTTTTGACTGGGAAGAAGAATGCATGGAATAAAAAAAACATGACGCTTGATACTATTTTTTTTCTCTTCACATATGCAGTAGTACCCCCAAAACCTGTAAACAGACTTCTGCAACGTTCCCTTTGAACAACTAGTGCATGAGTCAAGAAAGTCAACTACAGTGACCGTAAATATAACTTTTCACATTTGAAAAGCAGAAACTTATATTTGTTAGTATTAAAGTTAGTTTACCACATGTTGTGAGTTGATGTGCAAGCTGCTTACCTCCACCAGGCCATTTCTCTCCTCCAGAGCTGCTTTGCCTGAAGATGACGGCTTCTCCATGGGCTCACCACCACACCTAGCGCACACACACACACACACACACACACACACACACACACACACACACACACACACACACACACACACACACACACACACACACACACACACTTTTAGCTCACATGTCATGTCACATGCCGTGCTTGAAGGTGCACCAGAAGCAGCTGAGGAGGACAGCGTTACATTCATACAGCAACAACAACAGAACACATTTAACAGCTGAGAGTGAAACCATAGTAGTTTGCATATGAGAAAACACAACAATGATAATCAGACACACAGCAATATCGATTTCACCGAATTCAACTGACACTGTGAAATAGTGCTACCACAGAGCACCAACTACTAACTCTGTGTCTCAGTATTAACAGTGATCTTATCTTTTAACATCTTGTTGGCAGGAAAAACTAAGTTGCTTAGTGAGGGCGACAGTTAAAAACACACAAAGAGCTGTTTTTACTCTTGTGTAATACTGATGCATGCATGACACAAAAATAATGAAGGACATCCACATAAAAAAAAGCCAAATTAACTATAAATATGAAGTGATTATGCCAAACTATGATTTAACTGTACTCATTAAATCATACTGACACTTCATTACAGGCCCAGTGCAACAGTTGAAACTGCTCTGACTCATTTCTTTTTGGGAACTATCTACCTCAAACATGGTGGTGCAATATTAAACGTTGAGTTGAGCCCTACACTGTGCTACAGGTCCGGTTTCAGCTGAGCTGACTCAGGTAAAATAAAAGGAGTCCTGGGCTGACTCTGTGCCTAAAAGAAAAAGTTACAACATATGAGTGAATTTGACATCTTAGTGTAGGGGTAGGAGAAGATACACCTACATTTGCTACGCACAAACATTGATGTTGGCTCCCACACTCCAAAGCCAGCAGGTCTAATCACAGCCCTTCCTTATCCTGCTATTATGCACAGCACAGCGCAGCACACACCCTTACTAACTACTATCCACTTGTAACCGATTCATTCGTGCACTTATGAGGAAATGCACTTGAGGGTGGCCTTCTTTGCTATCCCATATTGATTGAAGATAATTGTGAGATATGCTTCCTTGGTAGCATGATATTGTTGCGAGGCTAACAGATGGATCCTCTGTTGTGCTAAGAGACACGGCCCCACAAACGCACTGGTCCTCTTTGAGGGAACGCCACATGTTAAAGCTATGGCGTGCTGATGATGCACCCGGGCCGCGTGAATAGACTTTAAAATGCACAGAAACACAGACTCTCTGGGACAACAATGGAGCTCTGACAACCAAACAAAGATCTATGGAGCCAGCCAGGGTGCCCGATGTGGTCATATCCAGCCTGAAGTGAGAGTTTCTCTTCTTCTCCGTCATCAGATTAAATTCAATACTTCTATCAAGTGATCAGACATGATTACCTCCAAGTTATTAGAGGAGAAACACAGCCTGTAGCCCACACTATTTGTGCAGGACATTTAAATGCTGATAACCATATTTACCTAGCCCAGATTTCAGTTAGGTGTCATTATGACTGCGCAAACACATTTTTATTACAGCTATTATCATGATCACGCACAAATCTGAACATGAATGAGTGTAGTTGTGAGACTAACTGCCCAAACATTTGATGAGCAGCCTCAACATATTTAGATATCTTCAAATATCTCCCGTTTACAATGTGTGAACATTGACACAGACAGGAAACACAGCAGCAACAATAACACCGGCTGTGTTATTCACTTCTTTGCCAAATACGAGAAGGAAATTGAGTAATGCTTGCTAAGTTACACTGTAGCAGATTTTAAGAGCGAAATGTGTCCCTTGGGTAAAACTACAGTGATAGTATGTAACAGATTAAAACGCGGGCCACCATGCACGCACTGTCGAGGAACACGACCATCGCTACGGGCTATAAAACTACACCAGTTGTTACTATTTTCAGCCAACTCACCTGTAAACTTGAACGCAACAGAAGCAGTTGTTTTCTTAGCGGGGAGACATGTTTGTTGCGTTTACGTTAGCCATATACTCTCGTTAATGTGAGCTGGGTCACATTATTAGGACCTGAGCGTTTCCAATTCTGTTGTAAATGAGTATAGATGTGCCTTTCAGTCACCAGCGAGAGGAAACTCAAAAAGGCAACAGTCAATGCCGTAGGAGGAGGACGTCTTTCAGAAGGTAAGTCGGGGAGTTTAGATGCAGCAGGACGGTGAGGATCATTAGTCGGCACCAGCTCGGCTTCTCTGACGTAGGTGCAAAGCCCTCTGATCACGTGACCGCCTCTAAAAACTCTCCCTGTGACTGCAGGCTGCTAAATAATAATAAATAATAAATAACTAAAAACGCACTTAAATAGAAGTAAGGGTGAATTCATATTTTTAGGACTAAAACAATTAAAGTCTTGCTTACAAAATATTTGTAAGACCTTTATCTTATTACTGCAACTTGGACGGGTAAGCGTTCTATTATGTCTGTTATATTATGCTTAATCATAGAGTACAAATAATTACCAATAATAATGATTCGAATAACAATACATAAATAGAATAGCCATATCAATTTAATTCACGCAATCATATTTATCTATTTTATTTTTAACATTGATTACTTTGTCAATTATCTAATTGTTTATTGGTTATTATACTTTCAACCCAACTAACTGTGCTATATATTCAACATTTCATATCTAGAACTAGATTTAGAAGAAATGTGATCCCTTTCAATAAAATGACAGCGGAATACTTTTTGACCACCAATCATCATAATCAGTCATCTACCTGGAAAAGAATGGTGCTCAAATTAATAATCAAATGAAAAACTCATGTTACATTCATTTACTACAAGTGGACTAATAATCCGTACACACTCCCTGGCACACATGTCTACTAACAGCTGTAAAACGTATGCACTACTTGAACGTGTAGACACAGGCTTACCTTGAACTGCTCCTCCTAATGAAGCACACCTGGGGCCAGTTGAACCCGAGCACACACTCGGTTAGTCGCTCGTTGTGTTTACTAAACTTACGCCCACACGCCAGAAACACGTGTAACTGCCTGCACAACACGGGCTCCATGTTAGCCCTTTGCATTGGACCTTTAGTGACGAACACTCGGAGAACACAAAGGAGCGTTTGTCTGCAGTTTAAGAAAAGTTGTTGAGCGTCCGGAGAGCTACAGTTTGAACTTCCTGCCAGATGCGTTCAAGGACTCTCGGATATTTCATAATTCCTAGCTAGGCTTTAATGAAACTCTCTTTAATTCCCTTTAGATACAAACACATTTAGATTTGTTATATAAAACATGTAAAAGCTTCCTCTTAAATCTGTAAATGTTATTGTACATTTATTCTGGAGGTAGTCAACAGAATATTTGAGTATAACATTCTGTTGCATAGTACTGACTATGCCCATCTTTGAACAGGACGTCTTACTCCATATGGATTATAGGAGTTACTTAAATCTTCATTACAGTGGGTGCAAACTTCATGACTAAAAAAAACCCAACACCTGTCTTCCATCATGTTTTATGAATCAACCCTCCCTAATGGTTACAACAGAAGAGAAATTTACAGGCAATCCTGAAAACATTGTAACTTTATATAGAAAATTGAAAGATCAGTAAAAAAAACACAACAAATGAGCTATTCATATTCAAAACTGTTCACACAGATGTGGATATCTCATCAGGTAGGTGTGAATACTGCCTGGTGATCCAGCAATGTTTGGGTAGAAAAGAACACCATGAAAGGTGAATCACAAAATCCTTGTTTCAGTCACAAGCAACACCGCTAACAAAACACAACACAGTTCAGATTTTATGTTTATGTTTTCAGTTATGCAGTAAAAACATTATGGTAAATTCTGTGGAAATCTTCTTTGAGCTTTGTGATATTGAGTGTAGAAGAAAAAAAGGAATAAACAAAAGTGTAATCATAAAATATATCACAACAATGGCTTTTTTTCTTTTTTAAATCACTTTGTGTGTGTTAGTCCATGTCTCAGTGATCCTTGTGGTCTCAGTGATCCTTGTGGTCTCCGTCCTCCTCCAGCTTCCTGATCTCTGCCTTCAGGTGGTTGATGTTTTCTCTGCTGGCTTTTAGTTTGTCTTTCAGCTCTGTGATCTCCTGGCTGGTTCTCTTCTTTGCGGTCTCCATTTTCTCTTTGGTCCTCTGTTCCAGCTCACTGACTGCAAACACACACAAGCAAGATGACAGTAACTCATGTCCATGCTGCTCTTCTGTACAGATGCACAAACATTGTTTTTCCCTTTATGCAGGGCACCGATGTTAAAGTAAAGCAAACGGGGCATACTAGTCTGTATGCGTCTTGTGTTCATTGTGTGTGTACATACATTCGGTCTCATGCTTGTAAGCACCCAGGGTGAGTTGTCTCGATGTGGTCAGAAGCTGCTGCATCATGGCCGTGGGATCCTGGAAGATCTGAAAAATGACAAAGAAAACAGAGTCAGGTGCATCGCCCCCAATTTACAGCCAAACCTCCCCAACCCATTTTTTATCAAAAATACTGATGTGATGTGGTTATGTCAGTTTGAAAATCAAAGCTCTAGATGTGTGGAAACTTTGAAAATTGTATGCGATTCATGTAATTGATAGTGACAAGATTAATATTAGTAGGTAATAATAATAAACATAAATGATGCAGTAGAGTAACTGTGGTTACAAGCTACCAGACGTACCATTTCATCATAGAATTCAGAGACAACCGTCTTCTTAGGTATTGCACTGGAGTCTGACTGGAACAGCTTCAACAGATGGTACAGAGTCACCTTATACACACACACACACACACACACACACACACACACACACACACACACACACACACAAATATAAAGCATACATACAAGGAGGTAAAGCTCAAAATTCCTGGGTTAAGTATCAATATGCAAAGCAGCTCATGAAACTATCGGTGAGGCTCTCACAGGTCTCTCATTGGGGTCAATGAAGAAGATCTTGATGATGATCTCAAACTCCCCCCAGCCCGTCTCTGTGATCTCATACGGAGGCTTGGTCACCACTGGAAGGAAGAGAAACACAGCGAGCCACTACACACCTTTAACATATTCCTCTTACATGTATTGAATGTCACATGTTAATTTTAACATAAATAAGTAACAGTTGTAAATGTCCACAGGAGATAATGCATCCTGACGACAGAAACGGATCCATTCAGAAGCAGCCTCCTCGTCCCGTACTCACCTCTCAGAGGGTTACCATAGCTCTCATGAAGCTTGAACTGGATTTTCTTCACGTAAGCAGACATATCCTAGAAGAACAATGTATTTATGTATAAAATAAAAAAGTGACATTAGAATTGGCTGGCCATCTTTGCTGTGATTTGGATGTCTCACCTCATTTCTGTAAGGCTTCACATAGACAGACCACTGGTGCGTGTGTCCATCCTCCTCTCTCTTCTTCCCAAAGTAACGGGCAACGTTCCCAAACACAATGGGCTTCACGATGGTTATTCCCTGCAGATGAGAGGGAGAAACATGTATAATCATATGAATACTCCCAATTACAAGATATTAGAAAACAGGACAAAGAAGCCGTGTAGGTAACGTTACATGAATTCTGAATAAGGCAACTATTAATTAACATTTTCGATGTTTAATTGTTAAACTGCTGTAATAATAGAATGAGCTAATATGTTCCAATAACACAACACTGCTGCAGTGTAACGTTACCTTCACTCGCCCCCCGGAATCTGGACCGAATTCAGTCATCTTTTTAAACATAGTACGGTTGAGAGAGTGAAGGTGATCCCGTAGTTCACTCTAGAGGACTCTTCTTGTTCCACAGCATGTATCCTCACTGAACAAACCTGCCATTCGAGCGTTAAAAGTGCGCTTTATACAGCCAGCCTTCTCATTTCAAACCATCAGCCAAACAAGAGCCGGAAGTGACGAGTGCAGCGTTTTAAATTGCGCGGTAGGAGCGAAACATGGGCGACGTTAAAGGTTCCGGCTGATGGAGGACGTGTCGGACAAGGAGCGCAGAATTATGAAATACGGTTTTGTAATAATTTGTATCATAATTTCCTTGATGGCTCAAACAAACTGCAAACGCCATATTAGCTTTCCCTAAGTCTGTCTTTTAAATTGTAGTTTTAAAATCCCTGTTTAAATGAATCGTATGGGTGTTTACACCAGTTAACCGAAGAGATGTTTTAATGATCAGTTGAATATCAAACATTCCTTGTTCAACTCGCGTTAAATGTGAATGTACTAGATAAGCAATAAGATAGCACTGCTATAATACATTTCGTCCGATAATTTAGTCATTTAATGACACAACGACCCTTAAATAGGTAAGACTCTACTCATTTCTACTTACGTTCACTTCATTTAGTATTTGGTAGACATTTTTAACTACAAACCAATGAATCCAATCATCTCTACTTTCAAGGTTTGCTAGTTTGTTTTTGCACCTTCATCAAACCCAATTTGGGACAATGCTTTTAGAAAAATGAAGAATTTGTGGACCAAATTGATATGAAAACCTCATTCACATTGGTAGGCTTGAAGTAATTCATATAGTCTACCTTAACCTGATGCCCACTATGGAGACTAATAGATGCATCGTGTACAAAGGAAAACCACAAAACCAAACCAAATTCAAAAATGTTTTATTTCTTTTAGGGGCAATGACCACATGATGACTTTACTATGGCTCTTTCCTAGACAGGTAATGTGTAGTTAGAATAAGAAATGTCTGGCAGCAGTAGTACAGGATGACAATCGTCCCCACTGTAAATAATCTAGAGGGGACTTTTAATCTAGACTTAACTTCCCATGAAGCCCCGCTCTTCACTGGGCATGTCTGCTAAGCTTTTCTGATCAACTACATTTACAGAACATCTCAATTGTAACCAGTTATATAAAGAAGTTACGTTTGGTGGGTTTCAGGTTGGGTCAAACAAAGATGGATCTCTTAAAACATTTACATTATCTGTTACAATGAAGAAGTAACTGCAGCTCAGGTTATGTCTAGTGAAAATATATCTTACCATTTTACTTTAAGTCAAATACTGAAAACACAAAAAAAGATACTTTCCGGCTGCTTGTGAGGTACAGTCTCGATGCAGCAGTCAGCCAGACTTCCAGTGGACCGCTTGGTCTTCTGTGGTGACAGACCTGAAAACACTTACCTCCAGGGCTGTGGAGAGAAGTCAGCACAAGGCAAATACAACGAGACGCCCGAGTATTGTTACTGAAAGCCCTGCACAAACATGTTTGTACTCTCGCTCATTAGACCTCAGTTTAAGATGACATGGAGCGGTGGGACTTTGTTCAGATCACAACAGTCAATGTATCTAAAGGACTAAGTGCAAAGCTATAAAGCCTTTAAAAAATGCAACTGAAGAGGCAAAGCAGCGTCAATCTAGCATGACCCGAACACATTTAACAGTTAAAAATCCAACCTTTAAGTGCAAAACGTCCCACTTTTTCACATGGTTTTTTGTACAAAAACCCAATTTACAATGCTTCATTACTCCTTTACAGCATTTACAAAGTTATGGGAGCACATGGATTAATATCCGTGAATATATAACACTCTTTTTAAAGTCAACGGTTAAAATAATACATAACAGGAGCATCATTAGGGTTTTGGATGCTTTCACAGTCTGATTACCATCTTTTCATCAAAGTTCAGAGTGATTGCTGTAGCCATTTCGGCGACTAGGGTCCACAATCTTTACAATCAAACACCTTTGAACATGTTATATTTTTGCAGCACCACAAAAAAATCACCCCCCTCTATTTTATTTACTGAAATCTAACTGGTCTGGTCTTATGATAAAATGTCAATTAGGACATCTAGGCCTAATATATTTCGTAATTGAAAATATCAATCAGAGAAAACAGACATGTAAGTGCATATTTGCCAAAATGATCATTTTAAATAATACAAGCTAAAAGCTCAGTCTATAAAAAAAACAAACAGCCATGAACATGATGGTCAGTGGAATAAAGACGCGCCTCCTTGCATAGGATGACAAAGTTAATGTTATGGTGCACATCACATATTAAACAAAGTGCATATGAAGAACCAGTTTAACTCAATTTGTTCCGTATGTTGCGTCGATAGATTGTATCTAAGGTGTGACAGAGTCAAAGTGTTTAACATGAACACACAAACAGGTCAGGGACACAGGAGCAAAAAAACCAAAAAGTAATTTTCTTTAAATGGAAAATCACCAAATGCGATAAACTAAAATATAAAAAATTACCAACTCCATGCAAGTTTGAACTACAACGGCTGCTTGACTTAACACGATTACTAAATACGATATAATTTCACATTAACAAAACAAAGACAAAAACAATTTGGATTGGACGGGTTCTTTGTGATATCTGTTCAGTGTGTTACACACAATGGAAACCTCTTTGTGAACAGTATTGTGTATTATTTTGCATTTACTGTAAAGCTGCCCAAAATTGTTGAAAGAGCTGCACGTACAAGTTTACCTTCAATTTGTTTCAGGTTGACATATCCTTCCATCAATGCACATTGCAAAAAAAGTACATTCAATTAAATGGTCTTACCTTGTAAAAGTTTTCCCATTTGAATAAAATAAAACAAAAAATACTATTTTTGTTTAAACCATAAAGCTGATTGCTAATACAGCATAAAAATAAAAAGAATAAAAAATAATTTTATAAAAATAAAATAAAACACAAATTCAATGTGAAAAACAATCTAAAATCACATTTAATATAAATGAGCCAAACGTAGAGGAATTCACCAAATGCATCGAGTACCTCAGTAAACATTTTTTATTACAACACCATCTAGTTTTTAATCAAAAGCAGAGAGACATTTACAAACATTCTAACAAAAGGAAGCAATGAGAATGAGGTGTGGAGAAAACACATCAAACATGTACCCTATAAAAACTCATCTCTAAACTGAATGTACACAGTACAGTGAGCCAAGGAAACATAAAAAAAACAAACAAATAGGATGTAATGTTTGTGTCTTCTAATTAGGGATTCTGTGGGCCATTTTATTGTTTCTTTGCAAAAAAAGCGTCACACATAGTCTTCATGTCAAATAAAACATCATAAAAATAAAAGAACTGCTTGGAAAGTTTCTTTTCTTTCATCTTTAGTTACCATGAGTACAGATGTTGGGATAACATAGCCTTACACAGGTCAGGGTCTTCCATCCACTGCTCTTAATCAGGCAGACAAGATGAACAGACAGAGAGAAGGATGGGTGGAGACCGAGAGGAGAGATGGAGGAAGAGGTGGTGCTGGTAATCCTGTCCGGTCATGCAGGGTGGGGGAGGTGGTGGCGCACTGAAATTCTTCCTCCCTTGTCTTCCATCCATCCCTGATCCTCGTTAGCTGAAAGGTGTCAAAACGAAGGGTGGAGTTTGGTTTCGAGGCAGCCCAACAGTGAACACTCTCTCCCCCCTCATCATTAAACCTCTAGACTACACGTACATAGTGCACACCAGGGCCGGGCTCAGTTCACCATCACCTTTGAGTCACAGCGTAGGGAGTTCTTCCAAATCCACTTACTGAACATGTTACTGTGAGAATGGGTCTGTGGTGAGGAGAACTTAAAAAGTCTCAGAAAACATCTAAATGGCAGAATATCCTGCGAGGACTTCTTTCTCTGAACGCTCAGTTGACTGAATTGTGCCCAACCCTGGAACAGACACAAACATCGTCATGCAAACTTGAACAGGAAATATCCAAGAAGCAACTCTGCAGTTTATCAGTATGTACACACACAGACCAGAAACATAATACAATATGCAGCTGAAGTCATGCCTTTATCATTGTTTGTGAAACATGGATTTGAAATCAGCGTAAAATAATTCTTATATAGATGCTTGCATGTTACACAAGCTTCTTGACAGACAATAATTGACATCCACATAAAACTATATAAAATAGTATATCTAAAGACTAAATTTGGACATTTTTGTTACATGATTTCATATTCAAGGATGGACATGAGGGGAAATGATTAAAATCTTCAGGGTAAAGACTGTCTAGGTAATCTGGGAATCTTCTAAATATGTAAAACTGGACTTCAGTCATACAGTGTGCACCTGCTGGCTTTAAAGGATACATTCTGCACAATGTAGCATATGTTCTGCTTTGTGTGTTTTGCAAAAAGTGTAAACTTTCTCGATAAATTGGTCATTTTATTTTTTAAAGATTTGCCTCCTCCCCTTAAAAAAAAATAAAAATCTAATCCACTAGATGTTTATAGGTCATTCGTTGTGTTTTAATAACTAAAAATAAATTACGTCATAGCCACTTCTCACACCCATAGTAAAATGTTTATCATTCAGCTATTTCAAAAACACATTTCCCTTACAACCAACTAGTAATGGTAAGCTTTAGGTACAGACCTAAAACCTGAACCAATGTGACATTTTACATAGAAACAGTGCATGACTGGTTGTGACAACCAGTTTATCAATAAATTCAGCAATATAGGAGTTAGACACAAAAGACAAAAAAGCCATCGATAAAAACATAAAACTACAAAGAGGAAGGCATCTGACTCAGACACAGTAGGTGATACTTTGCTACAATCGTCCAGTGTATGTATGTATGTATGTATGTATGTATAAAAAAAGTATATTGTTTTACATTTAGCAGGAAAAAGTTTTGACAATGTAATTTAGTTGATCCCTTTATGGCCTAACAAATATGATGCCAGCTATGAACAATTACACTGTCAATGGTCCACTAACGTGATTACATTTTTACCCAATTTAAAAGCACCTCTTAACAGAAATATTGAAGTTATCAGGTGAAATGACAACACTTCTGATACAGAAAGTCATTTCAAATGTGTCAGCTATTCTAATTATGTAAAATGGGATTAATAAAGGTTTTGATTTACAGCTGGTATCTGCACCAAAAAGGCCTCACTAACAGGCATATGAGCACAGAGCATTTCACATGACTCAGAGATTCAAATGAATGTTGAAACTTGATACGTTTTTGCTGTAGAAAACGTTTTACATGGTGTATGGCTACAGACAAAAACAGGTAAACCGACAATAATATAGCATACAACACAGTAGTCAAACTCAATGATGCTCCTCGTCACACTATCATTCATAAGGGACTGTAACATCCAGTACAAAGGGAAGGGGCACGACTGAACTTTTAACAGTCAAATCACAGATCAAATAGACTAACAAATTGTTTGCCCTATTAAAAAATATGCCTTGAACCTAGGTTAGAATATTCTAGTTCATAGAACATGTTAAAATATGTAACAGCGTCTCCGCTATTACAGCATGGAAATGAAACAGGACTGAGTCAGACCAGGGTCAACCAGTCCATGAACTCTCACACCTTCAACTTGTTTATCCGTTACTTAACATTTAAATATTCATATTTTACAGATTACATTCTGACAAGCAAGCTTGTTTCTGTGGGCCCACTCTCATTAATCATCACTTCAGAAAAAACATATAGATTGCATCAGAAAACATTGTTTTGTGCATACGGTGTGGAGAAATTGACTAGATTTAAATATCTACTCATAATTACATTGCTGATTTGATGAATAATAAATGAGAACTAAACACAATTAGAGCATTACAATTGACAAATTAAATTGTAATTTTCTTATTTTATATAAATGTAGCCCATCGTGCCATTTGTATTCAGGTATAAATTCTCATATAAATGGGCGTAGATGCTTGTTAATGACAAGTTAAACTGTTTGACCCTGGTTCAACGTGAGCAGATAGTATGCCTGTTTGAAAAGGACATCAGGCCTGTGACTCTGAGCATGCACCTACAGACAGACTGAAGAGAGCCGAAAGTAATTTCAGCCTGTTGCAAACAGTGTACATTCCCCCATGTCAGTATGAACAGATACAAAGAGCTTTAAAGCATATCTGTGGACACAATAAATAGTTACACTACCATCAGGATTAACAGCAGTATGCTTCATTCTCCCCCCTGATGACCATGCTCCAAGATATCAGACTGAATGCTAAGGTAGATTTACACCTGGAAACAAAAAATATACTCAACAAATGCATCTAAGCAAAGGTTCTAAGGCCCTGTGCCCACTGGGTTGTCTGATCCAACAGAGCTAACTAAATGAAATGTGTTAGAGGAGACTGCAGTGAATTCTACTTTTGATCAGGAGTGCTTGTTTTAAAGAGTACTCTTTTGTTAAGAGGTTCCCAGTGGACACAAAGTCTTACTTTAGTAAAAGAACTGGTTTGTATTTGGACTATTAGGTGTAACATGTAAGATAAGGGAGACAGTAAGTTCAATTTTTTGGTCTGAGTTTTACTCTCTTTTAAAAAATTCAGCAACCCCACAAGCAAAACCACCCCAGTTAATATTTCTCAGTGTGAGAGAAATATATGAAATAGTGCATGTATAACATATGTGTATGTTTATATTAAGACAACATGGTCTCAAGAGTGAATGTAGTTCTAATGAAATATTATTTGGGGTGATGCACAACTGGACAGGGATGCTAAAGGGTCCAAGGAACCTACTAGACTCTTCTGTATGAGAACTGGTTTGATTACAACACCACAAACATCTCAAGTGCTTTGGCAGTGAAGGACAGGAGAACGACACACACAAATCCATCAAACCACATATTTCAAATGCAGTTCCAAAGCGTCACACAAGGCATCATGTTTAACACGCAAGTACCGCATGGAAACCCAACGCCAAGCCAGACAATCAGCCTACACAAGATTTACCTCAAACCATTTGCAACATGGTATTGATATTTGTTGTGCACAAGCTGGTGTTGTATCGCTTTAACTGCAACTCACCCATTAACATGACTCGACATCCAAAAAGCCAGCAAAAACCACAACGCTATGAGCCAAATGATCTCCTGCCAACCTACGACGATTCATCATTCTACATCAACACCGCAGCCTAAGTGGGAATGATTTCAATGTACATACAAGTCACATAAAAAACAAATGTAAATGTATACTATGTATCAGTCAATGACAAATAACAATTAGCATAGTCATGAATTTGCTGCATTAACATAAAAAGTGTTCTATACCTTCATTATGGACACGTTCTTACAAATCAAATTTGGATTTTCTTCAGTTTAACTAAATCAGGAAACTCAACCACAGAAACGTATTATTATTCAATGTGTACATGTAAATTACTCGGCAATCATATCTGCACTGCAATTAATCACGCACTGATTCTGAATGTAAACCAATTCTGACAATCAGAAAAATACAAAAAATGTCAATGTGAAGCCATTGATTAACTCAAGCAGAACATCAAATTTAGTTTTTGCTTTAAAAAATTGTGTATCAGGGCATTAAGATCTTATGGTTTCTTTTTTCTTCACCTCAACCTCTTCAACTGAGGAGCAATGGTTCAAAAGGCTACAAAACATTCAATGTGACAAAAGGCAATATTAATGCAAATATGGCACAATAACATTGTCAAAATATTCTGTGTCCAAAAGCAGTTATCAACACTGTTTGATAAATGAACGTTCATCTTCTCATGACAATTATATAAATTCAACTGAAATGGTAATACGTATACAACATAAATAGAACATTTACAAAGTGTAGATTGATCTATCGACAAGTTGAACATTGTCATTTTTTTTGTTCTTCTAAAAACACAATCCAAATTTGAACAAACCCAAAAATGCTATCTCTGTATCAAGTACTGTAAAAAAAAATGACTGGGGAATACTTTGACTATTATTACAAGCACACTGACAAACCAAGCCACAATACACTTCAATTAAACTCACATATAATAAAATGGCAATTAAGTATTGAATCTTCATATTCAAGGCAGAAAAAATATTGTTTTTGGTCCACTGGCCATAGCTGCTGGTAAAAACAAAATGTTGATAAATTTCACTTTTTAGGAGCCAAACAGATGTTTAGATTAGTTATGGTTTATGCAAGGAGAGCCTCTGAACTAGTACAAAGGTTTACCACGGCTTTCCAGCCATGTCATCGGTTACATAATTCAGCATTTCATTTTGAAATGGTGTTTGGCAGAATACAAAAAGTGACTGACAAAATTTGCGCATTGCCAGCCTCAGAGGCGTGTAGAGCAAAAAGTAACAATACATCCACATAGTCAATTGCCAGTAATTATCAGTGTCTTTTCTGATTTGGGGAGAACCACAGCATTGATACAACTCTTACAAACCCCTTTGTGCAATGTAGCATGGTGACTACAGCAAGTGTGTATTACACATATTGACTGAAAGACCAGATACACGAAACAACTGCCATGACTAATAATGACATTTTAAGAAAAGCAGACTTACCGTACCTTACCTGAAACAAAATATTTTCCACTGCTTACCTCCTCTCTCCTCGTCTACTTCCTCATATATTCATAGAGGAAGATTTAAATTAACATTTATCATTCTCTACTGTTTTTAAAATGCTCAAAAGCCTTGTATGGCCTATGACTGACTGTATCAATGAGGACAGAGGCAACATTTACTTGATAATTTGTAATTCTGGGTGTCACACGAATCTATAGATTAGTTTAGCCAAATAGGATACAGGCACAGAAAATCCTAAACTTAACCGACGCCTTTAATCCAATGAAGAAGAGAGGAGGTGAGCACGCAGCGAACGCATCTTCTGCCTCGATCCAGGTCTAAGAAGGGCAGTGATGAAGAAGACAGAAGAGAGCTCATGACAGAAGTAAATGACTCCAGAAATGTGGTACCCACCTCCCTTCTCGCCTAGCGGTGTCGGTACTCCCTCTCCCTCTCCCTCTCCCGGTCTCGGTCCCGGTCCCTCTCACGATGGCGGTCCCGCTCCCGGCTGCGTTCTCGGTAATAGTCCTCATGCCTGTCACGACTGCGGGACTTGTGACGGCGGCTCTTTTCTCTGGAGCGACTGTGGTCCCGTTCCCTGGAACGTTCTCGCCTGGCATGGACAAGCATCATTGGACTGTGTACAAGGGGTTCAAAGTTTCAAATACCAAATGTTCCAGGGCCAATTCCCAATTGGAAGAAATTGTTTAGATACAGACACAATTACAGTACATACAGGCAAGAAATCAAATCTGGTTAACTCACATTTTTGTTTAAGTTATTCTATATAGATATATATCCAAAATATTCTCAAGATAAGCAATCTGAGAAGTGGTTCTACGTGTCTTCTTAGCTTTTAAAAAAAAACATGTCACATTTAATGGCTAATGCACAAAATTAGAATCTTACCTGGAGGCGGAACCGTAGCTTTTTGACTCGATGCCATGGAGACAGTCCTGCAGGGAACTGATTAGGACCTTACAGCGGTCGTCTGCTGACACTTTGGACTGCTTAATCAGACTGATAGCGGTCACCAAGGTCTCTATAGCACTGCCATAGTCCGCTATGGAGAACACACGGTTGCATTAAGTTGTAATAAGCTCTCGTTGTTTGTCTTGTTGGCATTAAATGTGTGCGCGCCTATATTCTGATGTGTGTTACCTGCACTGGCATCAGACACTGCTCTAGATATGGCGCTGGAGGAGATAGCTCTGTTCCTGTTCATGATCTCCTCAAACTCTGCCTCGCTCAGAGGGGTCCGTGAAGCCTCCATCTCACTATAAATACACACAAACGTCAATGCATGTGTTAAGTTACAAATAATAGTTATCTTTGAAAACAATGAAAATGAGCTTCAACAACAAAAAAAACATTCAAGTGTCAATCAGCACACTACCTATGCACGTTCAGAATTCTTGAACTTATACAATGAGCAGAACTTCTATGATATGAACTACTATGTTCAATATTTGTTTCACCTCCACCACCCATTCTTACCGGCCTCCAGGACCGTAGTCCCCTCTTTCATATGGTGGTGGGCGTCCGTATGGGTCGTTTGGTCCAGGGGGTCCTCGGTTGTCATTAGGGGGCATGTTGTTGTTGCCAGGTGGGGGGAAGAAGGCAGGGTTGACATGGGGTGCTGGTGGTGGTCCACCCGGCGGGGGACCCGGCATGTGTGGAGGTGGAGCCAAAGCCATGGGTGGCCCAATGGGGCCTGGGGGACGTAAAGGGAAGGGCCCCGGGGGTGGCGGGCCCTGCTGAGGGGGTGGGGGACCAGGAGGAGGGCCGTAACCTGGAGGAGGGGGACCTGGGGGCAGGGGTCCCATTGGAGGCTGGCCAAACTGACCAGGGAATAGAACAGGGGGAGGAGGCCTATCGCCTCGATTTGGAGGACCAGAAAGTGGAGGGGGGAGGCCCTGGCCAGGAAGTGGAGGTCCTGGTGGACCAGGGGGACCAGGTGGACCAGGAGGAGGACGTGGGGGACCCTGCATCCCACCTAGAAGAGAACACAAGGGACAAAACAGAAAAGCATGAGACAAAGTAAGATCTTGTGAACACTTTATCTTTTGTTTATGTTATAGCAGGTAAAAGCACTGCCTTTTCTACTTGAAAATCTAATTGGTTGGTTGAAAAGTATTTCACATGATTTCCTTGAACAAGCCAGTTCAACGCAGGGACAATAACAGAGACAGATAAAGAGCAGGTCATAGCTACAGGGAACAAAAAATGTCAAAAGGGCACATAATAAAAAAATAATGCCGCAAAATAAACGAGGAGGCAACAGAACAGATGATGAGATGCAGGCTTTTTTAAACCAGAGGCCGAGCATTCACTGCTCTTTTTCCTAAACACTTCATTGAGAGGGAGGGAAGACTTCAGCATGACAAGCTCATACATATTTGACATACTGTATGCACTGCAGTTAGCAGAATGATCATCCCCATGCAAACTCATGAGATGTCATTTAAGGCAAATAAGACCTACAAGGCTTCGTCAGATGCATTTAGATTTCTCATGCAGCTACACATGTAAAGGGAAGCCTTTCTTGACATTGAACCATAGAGGACCAAAGAGCAAAAGAGGTACAGAAGTCCTGTGTGTGTGTGTGTGTGTGTGTGTGTGTGTGTGTGTGTATATATATATATATATATATATATATCACTAGATATAATGCAAGCATGGAAAAAAGTTGAGTTTGATAGACAAAATGCAGGCTGACCGTATGAAACTTGATTTTGTAGTTTCAAGGGATGCTTTTTAGAAACAATTGTGAATGTTTGATCTGAATTAACTGACCTCAAAAGAACAAAGCATATCTCTGTGAAAGGTGTAGACCTCTGAAATGTTTTAGTTTGAACACGGTTATCCTGGCCTTATGTACAGCTATTCGTATTTTGTGGAAACTGTATATTAAGGGATTAAGAGAATGAGAAATTCTGCTGTTTTTAAATGGTACAACTCCCACCAATAAACAGCCGACGGTTAGGATAAAAAGGTGATCGATAAATTCAAAATCAGATCAATTGAGGCGTTTCACCTCTGCCACGCCAGCTCCCGTTCCTGCCCCCCGGCGGGAAGGGATTGAAACTCATATCCATCAGAGGGCCATCTTGGTGCCTAATCAGATCTGGTCTCATGCCCGGGCCTAATGGGGAAGAAAGCAAACCAATCACAACTCTCCCCTTCATAAACTTCCCCTTGCTAACTGAAGGCCTGTCACAGCACAGCAGCACCAGCCACTAAGCGAAAGAAGAGATGTGGGGGAAAAAAAGGTGAGATGAAAGGAAAAGACGCAAAAATGGGAAAAGAAAGAAAAGCTGGCAGCTCCACTCCATCTTGCTATGTGTGTGAGACGGCCAATCCAACATTTGCGAGGAATTTAAGGTTGGCAGCTTGCCGAGCAAAGCTTTGAGCAAAACGCTTCTCAAGCGACAGTGTTGGAAACGGTTAGTGAGCAGAAAAGTGCAGCCAGGGAAGTATTATTTGTTCAACTGGAGGTGAAGAGGGACAACAAAAGAACAAACCAGATGAAGAGAAAAACATGCAAAGACCAAGTCCTGCCAGGGGAAACTCTGTAAGGGGGGGTGCTTACAGAGCAGCACCGCCAGACAGAAAGCAAGACTTCACTTCATCTCATGTTAAGTTTACATTTGTCACACTATGGTGATTATTTCAATTTGTTGCAATGCTATATTGTTTAAAAAAATGTAATTAAATTCACCATATGAATGACAAAATCAGGTGATAGAGCATGACCACTGCTAGCAGTGATTCCCAATAAACCGATCCACACATGTTGCCGTGTGACTCGTGATGAGTATATAGTCCCAATACATCTGTCCATGAATTGGATCTCCTGTAGAGACAGGATCACGACTTCCGTTAACTTACCGTGTTTGGTAAAGCAAGACCAATGTAACATTTAACACGGTCCAATAACTTTAAGATGTTCCCCATTCATATATTAGGTAAAAAGAGACAGTTAGCGATTTGTTCTAATAATATATACTGCAACACTCTTAACTACTATAAATCATTCAAGTCAAAAATTGTTCGGTTTTCATTAGATATGTTTAGTTTAAAATTAGACCTGCTATAGCATAAACTGTTCTTAATTACTTACAATCACTAACCACTTCATCTGATTTCTGCAGTTTATAAATATTATCTTTCAACATAGTGAACTGAGAACAGATCTGGTTCAAACACGTGTTACCAAACTAACCAGGGAAGTGTGGTGGCGGTCCTCCAGGTCCAACGGGACCAGGGAAGCGGTCTCCACCAGGGCCGGGTGGTCCAGGGAACCTGCCTCTGCCTCGACCCATGGGGAACCCCCCTCGAGGAGCACCAGGGGGACCAGCTTTACCTTCCCCAGACATCTGGCCTGACTGGGTACCTGAGAAATTACCTGAATAGTAACTCAGTTTTCCATTTAATATGTAATAGATTTGTGTTTGTGTTGTGCGCACATTTAAACACAATCAAAAACTGAATATATGTGATAAGTGTACTTGTGCATATGACTGCACATGTATTTAATGTCTATTTTTCAGCATGCAAGTTAAATTATCTAAATAAATTGATTGTTTTAAAAATACAAAGATCCCAAATGTGTATTTATTCTGCTTACTTTTGCGTGACTGCATCTCAAACTGGCTGAGGGACTGTTTGTTGCATGCCGTGACGATGGGATTCTGACCATGGAGCTCCCTCTTTGACAGCAGCTCCATTAATTTCCTAGATGACGCCTCTGAGCCCACACACACCAGCGCAAACCTGGAAGATGAACGCAGAGAATATACACAATCAGATTTCTTGTGGCTTCACCCTCGACTTCTGTGGCTCAAGTATTACACATTTTTCCTGCCAAAATGGAATTTCACAATCTAATAACCAGTACTGTACCAGATCCAAAAGGACCTGTATAAACAGTGATACTTTTGAAAACAAAATGTTAAGTAGAAATACATATTAGTTATCAGTTCATAACAGTAACTTAAAAGCACAGAATGTCCACATAAGCATTGTCCCTTCCAAAATTAAATTCAACTCACTATTTTCAATATATACCAAGAAGGAATAATCTTTATCTATAACAGGCAACGATTTAGCTTAATCGTGTCAAAAACAGATAACAAAAAGCTCACCCTTTTGACTGGCCATTGGCTCTGTTTTCAAAGAATTTGATCTCCAGCACATCTGTGATGCCTACCGACCGGATTGCTTCTGTCAGGTCCTCGTCTGTCGTCCACTGCATAACAGAAGAAGGCGTCATCAGCATATTCGTACTGACTTGCTTAATTTGATATTCATAATGTAATGTTTCACAACATGCAGAATACCTTGTTTACAGGACTGTCTAAAATGCATTTAAAGAAAATGGTGCTACTATATATATTCATGCTCTTAAATAGATACCCACCCATGTGAGGTTTCCTATGTACAGGGCAATCCGTTTGCCTGTGTAGGTGTAGACCACGTTAGGTTGGGAACTCTTCCCTCCCTCTGAGCCACCTGCTGTAGGCAGCGTGTCCAGATAGTCGCGGTCTTCTGGAGCGTCGCCATTGTTGGCCGATGGGGATATTACATCATCATACAGGTCGATCTGTTCGTGGACCGGGTAGTCAGCTTCCTGTTGAGCATGACAGCAACAGTTCAGTCAAACAAGACTTTTTTAACACAGATTATATAATCGGCACTTTTAAAAATAAAATTGTTCGGCCTTGGAGCTGCTAAATACGCTCACAAAGCCATAAATTTGTCTGCCTGCTTCCTTAGAAATTTCATTGAATTTGAAGAGTCTGGTGCCTTAGTCAATGTGCTCTGAGCCGGTGAGCGGGGGCGGCTCTGTGAGCTGCAGCATGGAGGGAAGACGGTTGCCATTCATCTGCATGTACTACCCGGTAGCCCATGCTGCAGTGACACGGAGCTGCCTTGTCAAAAAATGCTTCAGTCTATCGATTTTAAAAACAGGGCAAGTATACTGTAAAAACATGAACATCAGTTCAACAATGCAATGCTCTTAACGTTGACTGTGTGCAGCTCATAGATATAAAAGGCAATACTTGTTTCTTACTGATATGAGAATTGCTGTATATGTTGGCAGACGTGCAAAAATTGCAGCAGTACATTGACAAATGTGTGTATATTTCACAAGGACTTGCTGTGATGTTTACTGCTCTTACAAACAGATGTTAAATGATCTTTACATTGAGTTGTGACATTACAGTGAACCCATAAGACTTCCTACCTACACTATGGGAGACAGATGTTGGTGCAGATGTTACCTCTAAATGCTCGACAAACAACTAAATATCTGCATCACAGGGTTGGATATTTGGAAGAAGGGGCGTGTGTGTGGAGGGAGAAAACATCGACAAAGCGGACGCAAAACATGGTAACGTCACATTAAGCTAACAATCCATAATGTTACATCTATTAAAATACGGTTATAATTCATACAATAAACGTTTCATACCCAACCACAATTACATTAGTTTCCATTAAGAGTCTGCATAAATTAACTGAAAACACAAACGGCTTAAAAAGAAACGTACTAAACATGTTTTTGGAAAGCAGCTAACGCTAGCTAGCTAACGAAACTACGTTTGTTATGCTCGATAGCCCGCCACAGGCAGCCATGCAAAAAAAGGCCTGAAACTGTGCGTGCTGAACAATAAAAGTGGTTGCTTTTTGCCTTCACCTAAACAAATGTTTTAATTTGCGCCGTGCATGCCCATTACCACTTTCATCACACGCCGTCTTAAATGTCGACAAAAATCCTCAAAATGCAGCATTTCGAGCCGAAAAACATAAACGAGGATGCGGGCTGGGATCATGGTGGAAAGAGGGGCCTGGGTGCGAGGGAACTCGTTGACCCAGCAGAACACACCATACTAGCATCGATGGATAGCGTACATGTACATAAAATACCACCATTCGTCGAAGTGTGGTGAATGCGCGTTTAATACCTGGTTGAATTCCTCCTCTACGTCGGCGTAGATATCGATGTGATCCACACCGTCCGCCATTTTCCTCTGACCCGTCGCTCTCTCCGCCTGGCGGTGCAGAGCAACGCTGAGCCCACAAAACAATGAGCCAGAGAGGGACAACTAGCGCCTCTGCTGGTCGACTTCACTCATTACACACCTGCTTTAGGGAGTTTATTCTACGCTAATTAAGAGGAACAAAAAGAAAAGAAAAGATGAAATATCATTGACTTTCTTGTATTTTTTAAATACATTTATCTCATAAGAATGACCGAGTTAGTAGCCCTATGTCAACATTTTGACTCATAAAATGTTGATCATGGATTCTTTTAATCACTTTTTTTCTTTTCCTAACATAAATATGTTTGTCTATTGTGTACATGAATTGTGCTGACATCCTGTCAAGGAGCCTGTTAACATACACGAGGAAATCTTTTCTCAATTGTATATGTTATCTATTTGTATTGTCATATGGAGACCGTACAGAGTTAATTCAGGTACTGTGTGATGGACAAAGAGAACAGCCAATAAGAGGTGTTGAAGTTGTCATGTCAATAAAGTTTTACTTTGGACAATGAGAGTTCCACTGAACAGAACTGATGCCCCACGTTGTTTTGTTCCTCCGTAACTATATTCGGGTTAGCACTGGGTATACACGCCAGAATCGCTGTACAATCTATATCTGCTAACAGAGCCAAGATAAAAGGAAACATCCAATTCCTTGACTGGTTCTCTGTTTTAGCCTGTATTAATGTTAGTATCTTTATGTGTGCAATGAATTTAATCCCTGACAAACAAAACAGAACACCCACTCACAACAAATACAGTACAAAAACCATATGGATCATTTAATTTAGTTGCTCAAATCATGACTTCAGTCAGTCAACAAACAACTTGGTCACATGTCAACCATACAATATACAGAATATTGTACAGAGGAAATTACGAACAAAAAAAGAGACAAATGAATAAAATTACTCAGATAATCTTGGCAAGACACAACATACTGTAATGATGCACACTCACAAACAATATGTATCTGAGTCTATGACATAAACAGGCAAATTCTTAGGCAATTTTGTCATCATAGTAAGCTCAACGTAAAGACATGCTTTGTAGGATGATTCAGAAATACTATTAAAAAAAGCTACAGGGACACTCACAGCCCAAAATACAATGAAATGCCGAAGTTCAAAATATGAAACACAAGCAAATACAAAAATATCCTATTCAAATAGATTTACACTGTTCATTTACAGTACATGGCAATTATGAGTCATTTTCCAGTTTAATTTTCCATGTGACAATCTTGTTTGCCAGAGTAAGCGCTTCCCTTTTTTTCTCTTATCATGAATTTATAAAATCTGTTATTTATGCCAAGTAATAAGTAGCAGTTGCATGACCCTGGGGCCCAAGTAGCCAGTCTAAAAAATCCAGAGTCACCGCCATGGAAATTCATTTCAGAAAATCTTTTGGCACTGCATCTTTTGTGGGGTATTATTTTGTACTAGATTTTCCTTGAAACCATAATTGCATAAATCAAACAAAAAATAAATCTGATCAAAACAGTTTGAATCCATCATTGTGTTACCCAATTTGATTGTAGATCTACATCCTGTAAGAGTTCCAGTTTCCACAGTGATGTCCAGCCAAGCATAATAACATACAGTATGTACAAACACACAGAAAGACACCGCTGATAAAGACAGAAAGGCAGACTCAAAAATAAAAAAAGATAAGTCATGAAACAAATATTTTTGGGATGCAATCCAAGTAAAAACTCAAAAATAAGAGAGTGAAGGGACTTCCCGTTCTGATTTTATAATTATCTTTATTACATTTTTATCAACTCCATCGCCAGTACTTTCTTGGCACCGAGCCATCACCCTTTGAGATTTGCAGAAGATTCAGAGAGACTAATATTGCAAACAACCTTGTAACACACAACTTTCAGCCGCAAAACTGATGTTACACAACAACGTTTCCCATATATTGCTGCAGCCCTTCTCTTATTCAATGTTTAAAAAAGCATGTGGGATAGACAGTAGATGAAGCACTCAGGGTGACAAAGTATTGCATGCTTGCAGCTGCATATATAATATGCATGTGTGTTTGCAATTTTAAGTTCCGTGGGATTTGGGAAATGATAAACACATTTCCCCCCCTGGACTTTTTTAATGTTGCATCTTGTAACTCATAATCCTGTTTTATGAATGCACGTCATAGCCACCACCAGCATCTCTTTAGTCCCTTTTCATTTTGAGATGCAAAGTGGTGTATGAGAAAGCTACTAATGGAAAAGTATCCATGGCAACAACAGCCCATTAACTTGCCTTCTTTGCAGTTTAAATATAATAATTGCCTAAAAACTGCTCAAAAACGAACTCATAGGTCCATCATTAGAGACTAGATTTGTGGTTGCCATGAGCAAAATGTGCAACATTAGTTATTAAAAAAATCCACTTGAGGTGTCCAGTGTCCAAACACATCTCTTGATTCATTCCAGTCTCCTCTTTTACATGCGGATGGGTAAAATAGCAAAGTTGTCCATCATCAAGAGACAAGTGTCAAGAAGGAGAGGCAGCTGAGGAAGAGAGAGGCAGAGAGAGAGATAACAGAAGCTCCTCCACAGTCATTGGCGTTCTCCTATACAGGGAAAGAAAAAGAGAGAGTGCAATCAAGCTAAATATGACAGCAGGTATAGAAGCTAGGATTGTATTACTAGGATTGTACACTATTTGCTGCAACGGGGTGGACCAATTAGAAGCTGACCTGTGAGTGGTAGGCGTGGCAGGACTCGGGGCGTCGGCGAATCTTCTGGGACCTCATCCTGTCACACTTCACTGAGGCGTTATGTGCTGCAGCGTCAAGGATCAACAACATGAACAGGTGTCTCTTGAATGCTCATTCAAATATCAATACACTGAAAATGACACATTTCACAAATGCAGTACAAAGGGAACTCATTTGGGAGAAAGTTGAAAAGGTCAGCAAACCGATTATGTAGACCAAACTATAACAACATCCAATTTTGTATGTGAGTTAAGGAGATATAACTAATTCATAGTAATTAATAACTCAATGAACACCAAAATATCAAAGGATATATTTGACTTCCTCGGGCTCCATGGTGATGGGTGGGTACTGCCTGGAGCAGTCACAGTCGGCCTGCATCACCAACATCAACAGGTTGCTCTCTGGTATCTGCTGCACCACAAACATCCTGAAACATATTAAATCAAATGTGTCAACATGTGTGCAGAGATAAAAGCACAGAGAAAGAAAACCTCTCATGTATTGTATGACATTTAACACTTTGTCAAGTTATAATTTTATGAAAGACTCCAAACAATGATTCATATAATTATTTAGAGGCCTGTTTTTATGGGAAAATAGTTGCATTTTTATACTTACCCACTGCATGGGTTGGCAGAACTGGGTAATAAACATTTTGAAAGCCAATAATCTTTCCCCGTAGTGTTACCATTGGCAGCGTTCGTGCTGCTTTATACCTCTTTTGGCCTCATGAGGGCGCTCACACTCAAGGTATAATCACAAACCTGCTGACATATTACCACAGTGTCTCTCTCCCTTTTCTTTGTGTTCTCTCTCTCTTTATAACAAACACACAGATACGCATACATAAGCTAAGATGCTTCCCTCTCTTTCACCTCTTGTCTCCCACTGTTTTTCCATTTCTGTTTCTGTCACCCTCTCTCCCCATCACTGTTTTTTCATTTACATCTCTGAATACTTTCTCTCAGTTTTCCAGTCAGTCTCTCTCTCTCTCTCTCTCTCTCTCTCTCTCTCTCTCTCTCTCTCTCTCGCTCCATGTATGCTTCTCTGTTTTTCTATCACCACATGCAGCCAGCTTTAATTCCGTTTCTTTCTACTTATTTCCCCCGTCCTGATACTCTTGTATAAACACACAGTGTTCTCAGCAATGCAGAGCAGAGCAGAACAAAGCCATAGAAAATGGATTTGGGGAGGACAATTTAATATGACTGGTCCAGGGCTTAGAGGGGACTGCACTGCAGATTGGTGTGTGCATGAGTGTGTATGAGCGTGTGCTTACTTCTGGCAGCGTCCGCACTTAATAATGCTGTTGGTCTCTTTGACTGACGGCTCGTAGACAAAGCTGGGGTACTCGGTGTCACACGGCTGCAGGAGGTCCCCTCTTTTCTTATGAGCTGAGGCTAATAGAGAAATAGATATGGGTCATGTTTCCAGGTTGGGAATTAGAATAAGTGTATGCGTGACGTTCTGTTGATGACTGACAGGCTAAGAGTCTGTGACAGGAAAATGCTGGGTGCTATTTTAATGCTTCACACTTGAGCCATTTATTGCTCTTTCTACCACGACCAGGTGTACTCTACCTTGCTGTGTAAACAAAATTGAATTTGGTGTCTTTGAACGTGTAAAATGATGGGTTTTAAAACCAGAACAAAGAGCCATAATGACATGCTTTCATTTTCACGTCTGGTTGCGAGCTACGTCTTCTGTCTGCCTTTCTCAGAATTACATTAATTTCAGTGTAGCAATACGCTTAGGTCTTGTTTTGTAGAACTTGCCAGTTGTGTCTGTTCCTACTGAAACTTACATAATCAGAGACATCACATTTTTATTTAGTTTGAAGTATACTACAAAAACACTACACCACACACAAAATACAGAAGATGGATCTTCCCAAAAAAACACTTCAAGGCAGATACTCACACACGCTGAAAGATGCCTTGGCTGAATGAAGGGATGATGATGATGATGACAGCGTGGCGCAGGAGGAAGAGTTAATGATTGACAGGTGGAGTAATGAGGAAGAGAATGTGTGATTAATGGAAAGACAGATGTAGATGAGAGGTGAGGGGATCCGAGGATGTGATGTTCCATAATGACTTTGTTATTAATGTTGCACACAATTTACAGTAAACACTACTGGTCTGACACACACGTGTGTAAATACCCTGATGATGAAAATATGTAATGATCTCATAAGAATTTACTCGCATTCAATGTAGATGTATGATATGTGTGCTATATTGAAATAATTGACTCTAAGGTACATATTGAATATCTGCTCTGAAGCTTGTGATGATTTACAGAATATACATGAATTATGCACGTGGAGAGACATTTTTAGCACATATAAAGGGACATTTGTCACAAAGATGGATAGACTTTGTGTGTAAATGGCTACATTTGTTTCTTGTAGAGCTCACCATCAGCAAAATGCTCCGTGTGCCAGAAGCCACAGATATTAAACTCCAGGAGAAACCTTGTGAAGAAGAGAGTAGAGGAGAGTGGACAGACAGAGGGAGTCAATTAGCCGGCCATCATTATAGACCAAAGCAGATTGCAAGCAGATTGCATTCAGCGTTCAAAAACTGGGCCAGGACCCAAAGTTGTGTCGTGGGAATATGAAAATGGGTCCTCAAATTATTCAGCAGTAATTGGTAGCAGTTTTTGGGATAACTAGATAAGCCCTACCAAGTCACTACAGTAAAAGCTGAAATGTTTTCAGTCCAGCACATGACTTCCCGTTAAACAGACAATTATTGTTTTTACTATTAGTTTTTTCTTTTAACAGATTAAACTAACGAGATCTAATCAGTGAGCTTCAGAGATGCTGGTTGGCGGATTTTGCCAGCTTGGGACAGAGCCAGGCAAAGTGTTTCCCTCTACCGTTAGCAGCCTTTGTGCTAAGCTAGCTGACTGTTGGCAGTAGCTTCACATTTACCACACAGACATGAGAGTGGTATTGATCTTCTTATCTAACTCTTGGCAAGAAAGCAAATAAACATAGTTCTCAAAATGTCAAACTGCTCCAATAATAATTTAACCAAGAAAAAAAGCTTTTACACAGAAAAAAAATAAATCTGAATTTACTGAATAGTGACACATAACAGCACATTTGAACTCTATTTTGGACATACTGACATTCTGGTTGCACCTAGCAACACTTACAGTAGGAAGTTGGAGAGGAACCACTTGAGGGCTGAAGCCAAACCATAGAACGGCTGAAGAGATAAACAGATTATAGTTACTGCAGAACTGACTGGACCGTTATGGTAATAATATTGTATACAGAGTGAGTGCACTGTGCATACACTAAGAAGTGGACGGGCGCTGCTGACAGAGTGCAGGTTCATCTTACACATGGCCTGGTAGTCGAACAGGGACACCCTGAGGAAACACACACAGAGACAAAAGCATGTGGTGTTGGTTTTCCGGCAGTATTTCACTTACTTACATGGATTCCTTGTCCTCCTGAAGACTATTACACACAGTGTTGTGTACCTGAGCTTAACCTTTGCAGAAACCCTGATCCCTAACTTAACTTAGAAAAGAAAGAAACCAGAGAAAAATGCATCCCAGGGCTAGAATTACTTTCCTTTTCAAAAAGAGGATTGACCCAGTGTTTCCACCTTTTCTTGTTCTTCTACATTGTGTATATGTGGTCCTCTACGCAGGTGGAAGCACAAGAACACATGAACACACACACGTTTGCAGATATAAGTGCAAGTGTGAGTGCACAGCCACTGAAGTTCATGCATGCTCTAAACCAGTTATGTAATATCCTGTGTCAAATGAAACATGACAAAATCTTTTAGCTGTATAAAAATAGCACATCGCTTATGAGATTTCAAACATAAAAGACAGGAAAAAAGTAAGAGGGAAAAAAATCCAGAGCTCAAATGGGAGCAAAAGGGAAAAGCAGGGACATATATACCGCATACAAAGATAGGTGAATTAGCAACACAGGGCAGAGACTATACCATTATGTAGCAATCAAAGCAAAGCGTTTGAGTCTCTATAATGTCAGTAAACATGCCCTCCAGGCTTTGGGATGCATATGCATACTAATGCAGGTGTATAAGAACAAAAAGGCAACCGGAAAACATTTACAAGCCACTCTCCTAGTTAAGACAAGCCGCAGCAACCACTTCTGTTTGTGATATAGCATGAGGGTGACATGTAATCAAATTCATGAGCCACATTCAAATGCATGGTGTTATGAGCATGAGACACCGGGATGCATAATATGGCAATTTGCTGTGCAATGTGGGGCCACTGTCACTTCTTGTCTTATTGACTTAGAGAAGTTCACGGTAAGTCTAACATGCTGAAGCTCTTGCAGGCCAAGTCAGACACACCGACCATACAGGGAAGCACACGGACACACAACTATCTTATCAAACAGTTAGGCAGTGACAACCAGCCCCTTACCTTTTGAACATGCCCATTCTGATAAGTGTTGTCATCACTGATCCGTCAACCTCACCAAAAAATCTTCCCGCCTATTAGAAGAGAAAAAGCACTGTGTGAAACCCTGTGTGTGGCTGAACACAGGCTCATGTCATGATAAACTGACAGAGGGAATATCAACTCCCTTCGTTGGTGTTCATCCTCTCCATTTTCACCACAATGTGAACCGTATGATCAATCATTCATGTTATATTGTGTGTTGGTTAAAAAGCAATGTATCTCATCACACATGATTTAATTGTAGTGTCTCCTTCACATGAGCTCAGTTGAGGTGGGTCCCTGCAGGAATCTTTTAAAGGAATAGTTTGATATTTTTGTGAAATACGTTTATTGACTTTTTTTTAAGAAACTTAGATGAGATTATTTCATGTTCGTAAGGTAAATGTGAAGCTAGGGCCAACAGCTAGTTAGCTTAGCTTTGCATAAAGACTGGAAACAGGGAGAAGCAGCCTGGCCAAAGGTAACAAATGAGATTGGCAATTGAATCAGGCTCCCTTGATATCTTCACTGCTGGTTAAAGGGCAGATTTGGTATTTTTCAAAACTCTTCCTGTGTTTTAGTGACTACGATTTTAATGGGGACAACAATGTTTTAAATTGGTCCAGTATTGAGTGAGAGTGCTCCAGACGGTAGCCGCTAAACGGGCTGTGATGTAATCACTCAAAGTGGTCCATTAAAAGTGCTTATTTTTGCCACTGACAGGCTCAAATTGCTGTCCAACCAAGTCTCGATCGGAGAAGTCTCGTGAACTCTCGCATGGCATCCACATTGTCGAAATCAGCTAAATATTCATCCACGACGTTGAAAATCTTTTGGAAAACACTAAGCTACGCTTTCTTTACTCCAACACGACAAACTCTGAAAACACAGGCTCTCTTCTCCTCCATTTAAACCGTTGTCTTTAGGCATTAAGTCACATGACACAATACCAAAAAGACCGGATCAAGCGAAATAATCAGATGTGATAAAAATCTGAGCCTGTCAATGGCAAAAACAAGCACTTTTGTTTTGAGGTACATTGACGGTGGGCAATTTCCCAGAGTGATTACATCCAAGCCCGTTTAGTGGCTGCAGCGCTCTCGCTCAATACTGGATCAATTAAAAAAATTGTTGTCTCCATTAGTGGTTAAAATGGTAAAAATAGGGTCCAGGATGAAAAAGCCCTTAGTTACCTTTTTACAAAAGCTTCACAGAAAGAGAAGTGGGACTCGTAACTGAACCACAAGGAACATTTAAGTGATTGCATTTCTAAGTAACAGGAACAGAATGTTTTGGATATTCTGATTGTGTTTCTTTTCTTGCTAGTTAATGAAAATTGAAAGGCGTAAGAGCACTCAAATAATCAAGTCAAACACTAGAAAGTCTAGAAAGCACATTTTCTGTGTGTGTGTGTGTGTGTGTGTGTGAACTCACATCGTTGCGCTGTTTGGAAATTAGGACAAAGCCATTATTATCAATCACGTAGCATGCAATATCCTGAGATAAGAGACAGAGACAGAGAAAGCACTTATTACTTATGTAGGGAAGGATCTGTGACAAACACCCATAACAAAGATCACAAAGTGCAAAATATATAATAAACATTTAATTAAAGTTATGATGTGACTTAAAATTAAAGCTATACGAGTCAATTTCTTACTTTTGTGGCTCCATACAATAGCGCAAGATACAAATATTTTAATTCACATTCACTACATATCAGACAGACAGCAATATATACTCACAAAGCTGTCACACCGAAGAGGACAAATCCCATCCGTATCAGAGCACTGGAGGACAGACAGGCAGACAGAGAGAAAGGAAAATAAGTGTTTCGCCATTAATACATAAAGGAAGGATTACAAAATAAAGGTGAAAGTGACTGGAAGTGTAACATGTGTTGTTATCTAATGAGTATTTATATGAAGGAGGGCATGTTTGTGTATGTGAGTAAATGATTTGAACACATTTTCTATCCATCTTCTCAGCTGAGGTGTTATGCTTGAACATGTGTCAGTGTCGACGAGTGCATGTGTGTGAAACAACGTGTCAGTGCTGGTGAGAAAGTGTTAATTTATGTGTGATGTCTACCTGTGATTGGCTTCTGAGTTGTCTGAGTGTTTGCGAGATGTCTGTGACTGTGTGTGTGTGTGTGTGTGTGTGTGTGTGTATATATGTGTGTGTGAAATTTATTTTAACTGGAGTGTGAAGCTGACTTCACAAAGCTCAGCGGGCGCTGAAGATGTTAAATCTGCTTCAGTGCAAAAAGTAAAAAGAGAAAAAGAGGTCGAGTGATTTTTTGAAAAATGAGGCAAGGGGGGACTTATGCATACTTACATCTGTGTCATTTGGCTGAGAAGACATGAAAAGAGGAACAAAAAGAGAGAGAACATGAAGAGGAGAGAAACATTACTTCAGTTAATGATGTGTAAGCCAATGCACTGACTAGACGGTCTCACTCTGTTGCTGCAAGAACGCTGTTGACAAAGCCATACATCATCTCAGAGCACTTTGTTGGGAAAAGACAAAAGACTGCAAATATGTTTTTTCCGCGAGTGCCAATTTTTGTAGATTTAATTACGGTTTTAACAGATTTTCAAGCAGTAATTTAACAAATCAATCAATTTGAATCAAAGTATGAAAATGAAAAACTTGTAATTACGTGTTTAGTGCTTTTTCCATAATAATACAAAAAGGATTTGTGTATCAGCTTTTGAAGGTGGAAAGTGGAAGTTCTCTATCAGCCCTGTCTGTACATTTCACCTGCAGCCACTTTCCCTCATCAGCGGAAGGGTCACGAGTCAACATGTCAATAGTTCTCCTTATGACTTTATGGCCACATCTTGTGTCCAGTGTTTGTGTGGATTGGCGTCTGTGGACAATATGTCTTTAGACTCATGGTCAGGTTATATAGAGCGTGTCGAAGTGCGAATGAGACAATCTATCATCCTTTTCAATCCTATTACAGCAAAGTGTCAGTCTTTCTCTCCGCTTCCCAACACTGCCTCCTGAAATAAACCACAATTCATTGAGTGCACTGACAGAAATGATGATCCTTCCACACATGCTGTTGGTACATAGCATGACTGGATGAGAGATAAAATGTATAGAAAACTACATTCTAATGATTGTTTATCCTACTTGTTTTGGCCAGAAATGGAGCCAGAAATTAAATGCTGTCGTGATTTGTGGCACTGGGAAAAACGCATAGGGCCCTTGAAATCAAAAGGGTTAATTTGCTCAGCAAATATATTGGAAATCTGCCCTATAGATAATCTTATTTGTGTGCATGTCTGCTATTTTGGTCTAATGAAGTGTCCAAAGTGGAAAAGGTTCACCCTCAGGGGAGCATGAATGTGCAGAGCAAAATTTAATATAGAAAAGTGTCTTTATGATGTTTCCTGCTGACAAATCAGGTCTGGTCATCACAAAAACTTAATTATATTCTGCATCGCCAGATGGACCGATTAATGGTCCTCACCATCCTGCCTTGAACCCTCTTTGTGTAACTGTTTCTGCTCTATTAGCAACACTTCTATGTCTCATCCAGCCTCTTTATCTCTAAACATCAGAGCCAGATTTCTAAATCGGGGCAGCATGTAAGAGGCTCTTCCTGTGTTGGTAAATGTGTCACATCTGGGAGCTCCAGGAGGAGTCAAGGTGATGATGAGAGCATGAATTATCACTCTCATTCCCTGAACCTCAATCAAACAGTTTCTCGCTGTGACTGATGATCCTGCTGTCAACTCACGTAGACACTTGAACTCAAAGTAAGCAACTCACTACAGTATTATAACCGTGATCCACTATTCCGTACTGAGCTTTGCTGTATACTAATATACTTTTAAGAAACCTGCTCCATTTCTGATGAATGCTTTTTATAAAACAATCAAATATCAATGATAACTAAAGTAAATTTGTTTCGGTGGTTGCATTAATTACAGTACTTACTGACATACTTTAATTTCATATTTCAAAAGTTGTGGTGCAGTGCTATCACACACACAGAATGAAAGTAATAAATGTGGGATTATAGAGAAGGGAAGACCAGCTGAGTCTCGTCCACGAGATAAAGAGCTTGCCAAGATGTGCACGACGAAAAAATCTATCATCTTTTGATTCTCATCACCATCACCTCACAGTCTCTCACCGCATCTCCACTCAATCCTTACACTGCGGAAATTCACACTGTATATTTTAATGTGCATGCAATTTAGGAAAATTGCGGCTTTGCAGATTTAGACAAGGTGTCAGTGGAGAAAGGCAACTCCTTTTTTGTTCTGTCGTATTTCTACTTGTTTCTTTCTCTTTTACTGTTTCTCGCCCTTTCAAAACCTACTCTTAAACACATGGATTTACACACACGCACACACACTGAGACAGCATACAAGACAGAGTGTGCTCTGCAGAGATGTCAGAACATTTTCCTACTAACATTCTGACTCATTCCTATTAGATGGGAGCTCATGCTTTATTCCTCTCCCCACTAATTCATAATTCATCAACTAATACCATCTTATTTTAAGGAACTCAAGCTTACAATGAAGCTATAAGATCAGACGGGGTTTCCATCACTTATGTAACTCTTCTATTGCAGAGTTCCTCACAATGATCATTTCAAGTATTAGTTCATTGTGATTGAAATATTTCTCTTATTAACACCTAATGATGGAGTAGTGTGAACACTTGAGTAAATCAATATTTATTAATAGATACATTAATCATACCCAATACATAAACACGATAAATAAAATAAAATGAAATGCTTGCAACACCGTTACTGCTACGCAATGCATATAGAATAAATGTAATCTAAGATAATTTTTCACCCCAGATGAATATGATAAAAAAGTAAACTAATAGACATCACAATGAAACTTCTCCAGGTGATTACTTACATTAAGACCATTATTTTTGAATTACAAGTTTGGTGAAATAAACACCATTTTATTTCAGTAGTCTTTGCCTGGGGTGTCTCCCATTAACACATCCTCTTTGGCAGAAGTCTTTTTATGTGGAGGGTTGGTTGCCATGTTATTGTACTTCCTCCTAAATATGTCATACAGGATGTACTGTAGGTACGGTATCTTCACCCCTGGGGGAGCTTAACACTTAAAATAGACCACCGACAGCATTTCACACACACAAATACACACATACTGCACACCCATGCATGAATGGAGACACATGAACATACACAGTCAAGACAAGCACAGACTGTGAGTGCATGCACACACAAACGACTATTAAATAAAGATGCTTGTCAGTGAATACATGACAGGAAGATGATTACGTAACCGAATCTGAGAAGAGGGAGGGTTGAGGAGAGGAGACAAGGGAAGAAGGAGAGAGTATAGGAGATGGAAAGGGAAGAACTGAGAAGAAGGAGGGGACATGAGAGGAGAGAAAATTGAGAATTCAGGCAGTAGAAGAGAAAGTCAAAGGTGCACACAGTAAATCAGAATGGGAGTTACTTTCAGCATAAAGCATAACCCAAGTGGATGACAAGGCTACTGCACATGCTGCTAATGAGCTCCTAGTTGATGATTATGGACATAACAACACACTTGTGCACAGATGGTCATGCATATGGTCCCTGTCAACATGATTTGCATTAACATTAACAGACACATACAAATATACGGTACTCTCTTCTTCACACCTCCACGACATACTCAGAAACACGCACATACTCGGGAGTTGCTGAGCCTATCCGTGGTAGCGATCCATCATTTAATGGCAAGCCAGCAGCCCTAATGCTCTTTTGACTGCTGTCATTTACAGCCATGGGAGCAGAGGAGGGGAACGGCCAAGCTATCAAACACCTGCTACGGCAAAGACGTTATGCCAAATTAGGCAAGTTGTCCCATATAAAATGTTCTCTTGAAGGTGTGGAAGAACTCAAAGGATACCGAGCTCCTCCACTGAAAGTAGTACTGATGGAATTATCTGAGCAGCAAACATAATCAGCTGAAAGCAATTCCAAAAACATGACTTTTAAGCTTTCAAAATAAAATTCCCCGGCAGGGTAAGCTCTCCTTTAATGGTATAGTTGCAGTGATATGAAAAACAATGCATTAAGCTTTGACTCAAACAAAGTTGAAATGCTTTAATTAACAAGTGACGGAGCAGAAAAATAACCTTTAATCATCATTGACTCCTTGTCATACAGTAATAAATGGTGACAGAATGGCCTGGTGGTCGAAAGGCATATTCCTGAATACAGGACGGAGGCCACGGGTTGAAGCTACATACAGCAGGAGTCATTAGTGAGGGAGGGTGGTGTTATCCCTCAGTAACAAAAAAACAGCATGATTTTTTGTTTCTATTCCACAAGCACTGTTCAATATAACAGCTATAACCATAAATATAAACAGACATTTCTCATTAGTGCCAGTGTAGTGCTACAATTAACTTGTTTTATGGTGGGCATTAAAAATAAAAACAATGAATCTCACATGGAAAACCACTAAAGCAATAGTACTCTATTCACAGGGTTTAATTCACCAAGAAATAGCACAGCGGTACCTGACATTAATGATTCATCCATTAAACGTCTCTGTTTTGAAAGCAAGACGTCGTAAATAGCTGACAACTAAGCTAGACGCCAGCTTTTTGTTTATAGAGGGTT